>NC_088651.1:11938673-12046173 GCF_964019385.1 Sycon ciliatum | reverse complement strand
GGGAATTTACGGGATGCTCGTATCTTCAAAGCATCGTGACTTTGTGCATTTTGTAGGAGTTGCATTATTTGAGCCACAGCGCGCTAAAATATGACAACAGCTTTTGTTGGAAAAAGTCGAGAAAATCCAGAATTTGAATTCAGCGGCAAAAAAATACGATGTGGAGTGCGATGCGAGTTGCTGTTCTTGTTCTCCTTGCTTGACTAGACTGGTGTTATGGCTGGCACTAAGGGCCCACACACAGCATTACACAGGTTCGTATAGTTATTGTTATAACGAAGGAACTGAAAGACAAGGAAAAGAGAGCTCACATTCTCGGACGCCTAGTCCAGCACAGCGAGTACTTCGAAGTATGTAAACTTTTTTTCGTTAACCCTCTCTATTTCCTCTACTGATCTATATAGTTTGGCCTCCACCAGCCCCATCTCTATCCTGTTGCAGAGACAGTCATGCGTTCTGTTCCATCATATTAAACTGAACATTGTCCCTGAACATCTCAGCAAGTATAATTCGTCTACTTTCGAACGGGACACTCGCAATGGCATAGTAATTCCCAGAGCTTTGTCAACAATGTTTACCAAATCTCCTATGTTTTCTGCATATTCGTATTGGCTCAAGCTGCCCATGGAATGAAGATAATATCCATTATTAGACAGTTCATAGACTATGTTAAATGTCATGCCACGTTGTAGGCTCGCTCGCCTCTTTTGCTAGCTGATCTCGCCGCTCTCCACCATGGTCAACATAGTGATAAATTTCACCCCACTGATGCATTCTTTTCTTCCTATTATCATAATTCTATCCTTCTTTCTTTCTTTTTCTTCTCTAGCCATGGCTGGCTAACGCCCCCTCCTTGGCATTGGCTTCTGCCATTGGACGGTGAAATAAAATAAAATAAATAAATAAATAAAAACAGCCACGAGCCCAGGCGCTCATGCGCCTTATGACATATACGTATACAGCAATCCCCCCCCCCCCAAGAATTTTTCCCGGGGCAAAAAATAACATAAGCAAAGAGGCAGTCTAATTTGGCGTCGACAAATATAGAAGTAGCTGTTGAAACAACGCAGTGCCCCCTCTATAATGACGCATTGCTCGCAAGTGGACATACGGTAAATTCCCGTAGCTATGCAGAATACGTTACTTCAGTAAGGTCTGGCTTTAGCCAGGGTCCACACAGCTTTAATTCCGTGTTTGTTTGTGCCATCGACATACCTGGCGCTATCCCGTACCTGTCAAGTACCGTACCATCAAGGACATCATCGGCATGCCTGGCGCTATCCCGTACCTGTCCCGTACCGTACCAATAAGGACAGCATTGGCATGCCTGGCGCTATCCCAAACCTGTCTTGTCCCGTCCCATCAAAGACAGCTGGCCACAATATTGCAATAGGGCTTTCAAATGCAAAATCGTAAAGCAACTTGGAAAAATGAGTATGTATGCGAAGTGTATTGGAGAATGCATGCAGGGTGATATTGCGGGTTCGAATCCCAGGTTACATCTAAAAAAAATAGGAGAAAGGAAAAATTTATCACATCCCTACGCTTTTTTTGCCTAGGTGATCAGGATGGTAGACTGTGTCGTATTACCCTCGAATGCAAAGAGAAAGTTGACTCTCGCAATGCAAAAAAAGCATAGCGTAGGGCCCTGAGCTTCCAAACTATCTCGTATAGAGTACGTCGAGACAGAGGAGAAGCAGAAGAAGCGCCAACGAAAGGGCAACATTATCTGGTTTAACCTTGTTTTCCTTCGAATATATATATATATATATTTAAAAAACAATGGATACCAAGGAAACGACATTTTTTTCATTTCTGATAATTATGAGCCTCCCAATTTGGGTTGTAGTTGCTTTGCGCTTTCGAACTGCTATTTGACCCATCTGCCTGGTCTTGGTGTCCCGCCATCATACCAGGCCAGAATTCCATGAAGCCTCGGAAAGCAGCGTGTGCTCAGCTCGATGGCACTTTCCTCCTCCCCCCTCCTTTTGGAATTACCACTAATATCCATGAACCTTCCAAGTTTAAAGGCCACTATTGAGCAGTCAGTGCTCAAGCTGATTGTCATACCGTGCAATGTCTCAGTACTCCTTCTCAGTTTTGTGCTAGATTGTGCACGTCTGACTGTTCAAAATCTGATTTGGTTGGTGGACTCGATCGCATAACTTGTGTAAACGTTTTCCATGTTACAATAATAATACCATGGCTATGCTTTCTTTACCCAGGTCATCAAGAGTACAGTGTTGTAACAGGCATGAATTCAAAATCCGACACTCTCCGAACACAAATGTGACAACACACTATTACTAAACGTTCTGGATTTCTCCTTACAAACACACTTCAACCATAACCGGCATAGCTCAAAAACCAAAACTGCAAAAAGAAGCAAAAAAGGACCAGACAAGGCACAGCGTGCTTGCGTCACGACATATACGTGACACAAAAGGCATCACAGTGCGAGCATGACTCAGAGTCATGGTCATTGCACAGTCATACAGCACAGCACAGTTGTACAAGCGCATGATCCCGCGTACAACGGGTTTCAAAAATACGAATAAATTATCATGAGAGCAGCTGAAACAACTACACGTTCGAAGCGGAAACAGAATAGAAGAGAGACGGAGAAGCAGAGTGGAACGCGATTAGACAGAAGGAGGGAATTATCAGTGTCAGTAGAACAATAGCATGGACACTGGCAAGAACGGAACAGACGACATACCTGTAGACTGGAGCATCTCCACGTGCGCGTTTGCACCAACATGACTCAGAGGAAAATAAAAAAATATACAGACAAGGTAAAGTCAAAAACGAGAATCATTCAAGAGGTTGTCTTGAAACATTTACAAAACAGGCGAGTGGCGACAACAGGTGTCGCATTTTCGCATTAATGCTCGATTGTTTTTAGGTGTGCTGCTAAATGGGCCAGGAAGGTAAGGGTAGTGTAAATTACCATGTTTTAAAGGGACACTCCGGCTTCATTTTCGACGCCGAGTTTTCGATGGCAAGACCAAGGTAGGTGAAAGAGAAGACCCCTCGAGCAAGAACGAGTCTCCAGAAGCGATCGAGTCGAGCAGGAAGATGACTTTTTGAATTTCGCCGAGCAAGCGCTGATGACGTAATGAGGGATTAGCTTGCCAGTGGAAATGCACCTGCGCACATACATTTCGCATACTTTTGGCCAATTTTCAATCGAAGAGGTCGTTTTCTGCGTTCTCTCAAAGTCGTGAGCGATCCTGTCTTCTATACCCTTCCAGGTGTCCTTCAGAGGACAATTTATCTCCAGGAAAGCGTTATTTATCTGCTAAATTCGTCGAGACATATTCACCCAGTGCTGATAATATAGAATGTTGAATTATCACAGATTCAACATTCTACATTATCAGCACTGGGAGAATATAATTATCTCGACACGAATTTAGCGGATCAACAACGCTTTGCTGGAGATAAATTCTCCTCTGGAGGACCTTCAGGGTACCTGGAAGGGTAGAGAAGACGGGATAGCTGACGGCGGTGAGAGAACATAGAAAACCACCTCCTCTACGATAGGTTAGAACATCGCTGGCCTCAAGCAAAGGTCCCTAGTTTGAGTCCTGGTGGTTAAAATCGAATTTTTCTAACAGGGTGTGCTGAACCTGGCCAAATTTGAAGCGTATGCATAGAACTAGTGATTTTTTTCCTGGCACACTTCTGGATGTGGTGTATTGTGAGGCAGGGCAACTGTTGGAGTGAGTACGGTTGTGGAACTCCCATGGTCTTGCTTGCTGGGGCCGTGGCCAGAAATTTGGCGACGTGACAGGCGCAGGGGCATTCGCATCTATGGTCAGCCTTGCTGATAACTTTCCTGACTCTGTACAGTGCATGCTGCAGTTATGGACAGCCGCAGGGTCTGCTGGTGTTACTGCCTTGGAATTGTTTGTTATGAACTCTGTGAGGCTCTCTGCTGTGCAGTCAGCCCTCAGGTTGCTGACATAATATATCACAATTTGTTCGACCCTGGGTACATCCGAGGATACCAACCTCCAGGATTCATCTTGGAGCATACCCAATGTGAGCAACTCGTGACACTTGCCGTCACCCATGCTACGGAGGTCAGCTGAATGTTGTATCTCACGGCTATGACTATCTATTACGGTGTGCCTGTGTGGGAGCATTTAGTTGAGCAATGGCGGATTCTTTGAGGGCCGTAACCTCCTCACTTAGACCTGCCACCTGCCTGGATAATTCGTCGATCTGGTTCTAGAGGCGCATCTTTTGGTCCAACCGACTACAAGCTCACACAACTCAGTGGGGTGATATTTACATTGCAGGAAATATGAATACAGGTTACACAAAAGAGATAGAAAGACTATCCGTTCATCACGGAAGGAACAACAACCAGAAAAGTAAAACTTCGAAGAACCAAGCAGCGCAAGCGAAAGCCAAAACACTCTCCTCAGCAGAACGTGCAAGCACACTTGCACCTACAGCGCACCCGCAGCAGCGCAAAAAAAGCCACCGTACTGCATTAATCTACATGCATCAAAATAAGGACACCACATGCACTAAAAATGTAGACCGATATCTGCAAAAGGGTACGCGACTGGGTAGTGTCAGCGTAGCCGTGCCAAATAAATGCAAATAAATCGAAGCACAAATAAATCGAACCGAAAATAAATCAACTAGAAACACCGAGTGCCTGCCTGCCCAATTCCTCAAGTCTTTGTATTACTATATGGCACTCGTTGCAACACACCTCACGATCAGCGGATTCCATTACAAAACCGAAATATCTTGTTGACCTTCAGCAACGACAACTCAATGCAGGGAAGGGCACACAACAACTTTGTTTCTCGCTTCAACATCCTGCAAAGGCACTTTTCGTGGCACAAGATATTTCAAAAACTAGAACACATGCAGCAAGTAATTATTGAACTCACAGGTGTATAATAGTCTTTGGCAGACGGATCGGTATTGTAATGAGGCCTTGGAAACGGCAATCACTATCAATCCTATTATTGTTTTCGGAAATATTACGGCACACATTATTGGCTTCCCGCCGTTTTAGCTTGTCGTATGACACCGGAGTAGTTGGAGGCATCATTGATGGTTGAGAACCAGCTTCTGGACACAAGTAACACACATGAATCCAAGTACAACTTCAAAAGCCGCTCTAACGCGCCTTAGTAGTGCTATTTTAAACTCGGAGACAATTTTCTTTCGATTTGAAGCTCTCAATCAATCAAGGTACAGTGACCATTCAAACACCAGCAGAAGAATCAGATTGCTCTAGCGCTCATGTTGGTAAAGTAAGTAAAGTAAATTATCGTGTCCGTTCCCGAAGGGAACTCACGTCATGTTGGTGCATAAGGGAAACCCTCCGTAATCAAACATCTTGTCACCTTTAGCATGAAGTGCGTCACGGTCACACGCTTGAAATTTGACATTCACCTGTTTCCGAACTTCGCACTTCGGCCCCGGTGTATTTCACTCCGCGCTATATTGAATGATACATCGTTGGAAAGCTGCGTTCAATGGCTTTCCAATGAGCCATCACATGAGGCATGGGCAACGGGGTTAGGTGATATTTGGCGAAAATGAGTTTTTGATGGCTTTGAACTTTCCACTAAATGAGTGATCTATGGGCCAACGTTTGAAGTTCTGGACACTTTGCAAGATGGTAACAAGAACGCCCGAAATGATGGGTGAAGGTCGACAAAAATGATCAGGAAAAAGGCAAAATGGAACGCAGTTACAGTTGGCTCTGATGGAGTGGTTGACGATAGCTAGGCATATTTATAGGTCTTCAGGAGAGCATAGAGTACTCTAGTTGATATTATAGTAACATTGTTGCCTGCACTTGCTGCTATGAACTTGAAAACTCAATTCCTGTCATGTGCAAGTCTGGTGTTGTATGCAGACTTGTCAGACAGAAAGAAGCCAAGCAACTGACATTTTACACGACTGGGAAGAACCTACCACGCTAGACATGCATGCTGGGCCAAGCCGGATACATCCACCAAGCATGTCTTGCTCTCCTATGCACAGCAGCTTGTATATACATGCGTTATACTGCGACACAATTTCATGATCTCCGCATCTCACCAACTTATCCAGCTGCCAATAGTCACCACGGAGTACTGAATCTCGTTCGGCACTCTCAGCGCTCTTGTCCGTGTCGCCATTTCGAGTCACGGAGCTCTCAAACTCATCATCTGCACTGCCTCCACTGATGGCTTGTCACATGAGCCAAACCTCTTCACTTTCACCTGATTCTTCTTGCGGAGACTATCCCAGGCAGCGGAGTATCTCTGGAGATCCAGCTGCCAAATATTCCAGCCGCTCGTGCTTCATTACGAATTTGTGACGGAATCGCTCCTCCAAGAAATGATTTGTTTTGCTCCCTTTTGAGCGCATGATTTGCACACGCTACCCAGAGCGCAAATGCCTCAATGGTGGCTGAAAACGCCTACCTGGACGTTCCAAGTCCTTGGCGGATAAACTACAACTGCGATGATGACAACATTATAGTGAAGCCACTAAGGGGAATGCACTTTCAATGCGATAGCGCAAGAAGTATTTTCGCTTTGATCTCGGTGACTAAAAACGACATCGGTTCGGTCTTTTGCAGATATTGACATTTTGAAAAATCGCAAGGACCCCGGTTCTATCTGCCGATGCCTCATATGTTGAATTTGAAGTTGGGAGGCGAAGTTATAGCTGTTTGTACAGTGATTTATGCTCGTTTCTATATGCTGCGTGTGCGTGACGAGTTATCTTCCTTGGCCATTCAGGGTGGTAGCGTCAGAACAATTTATCTTGTTCTTGGCAACTCACCATTGTTTGCACTTGAATCGGAGTACATTACCAAAGCATGCCTTCTTTATAATGGGCCTGATTGAAGTGCAGTGAAAGAAGTGAAGCATTCAGATTTTATCTTTACACAGAAATCATCATGGTGGATTCCATTATAGAAACACTCACTTTGTCTTTGGCAGACAGCTGGCAGTTGCATGTCACAGAACGTGTTCTCCCATTTTCCACCTCCAGACACGCTATGAGCCAACATCTGGACACAACGTTTAGCAGGGGATGTGGTGGGCTGTTGAGCATTCCATTGAGTGGATGGTACAGCGGAGCCATCTTCAACACTTATCCAAGTTTGGGTAGTATACGTCCGCGAGTAAATACCAGTCCATATTGCTTTGGTCGGTGGTTTAATGTGGCGAATACACTCGTAATGCTCAGCATTCACCGGAGTAGCCAGTGTGGCCCCTCCTAATGAGTTGCAAAATTCCAGGCTATGTCTGAAGCTTCTCTCTTCGTCTACATATAAATATTCCATCCCAGTATTTCCGCATGCTGGCCACCCAGCTGCATCAGACATTGGCAATATGTAGATGTACACACACAAACACACACACGCACACACACACACACATACACACACACACACACACACACACACACACTTTTTTACATAATTATTCACATATGTGGGTCGAGCATAATAATGAAGGTGATGAAGCCGAGACGACTACAGTCGTTTGTTATAACAGAAATGCACTTATGCTATACAAGCAGAAAATCATGACTCACCTGCGCCCCATGAAAGTATGACTGAACTTGGTTCATATGGAGCCCTACAAGATTTTGTTGAAACCAGTTTGCTATAAAGGGTCTATTTTGTATGGGTTGAAACAGGGACATGGGCAATGGTTCGCTATATCACGAAATTCGCTTAATGCGAGTTCGTTATAAGTGCAGTCGACTGTACTTCTGTTATCGGTACTTGGGAAGTCATTATTTTTTGACTTTACACGTGCTGTGCATGCATAGTTTCTCCGCTGGTTCTTTTGGTTGTCGTTCTTCTTCCTGTTTTCGCTCTGAAAGTTATTACCATGAATGGCCTCAGTTGAGTACTGAGTATTGTGTGAACAATATTTTGGCGATGAAGTCAAGTGTCTTGTCTAGGATGCTAGGATGGATTCTGCAGCAAAGCAGTCCTTGGCTTCATTTTCTCTTGAAGCCGTGGAATCTATGGGCCTCCAGTGGGAGAGAAGGATTGCCAAATTTGAGAACTATTTGATGCCAGCCTGTTGTGCAATGATGTGTTGTTTTCCTGTGTGATGGCATTCCCCAAACTGTCTGTTCTAGTTGCGTGCATGTGTGATATGAGCATGCACGATTCTCTTGTTGAGAGTCATTTTTTCAGTCTTCTTGCTCGTCTCTTTGAGTGCAGTCTTCATTTCCGTCATGTCATCAATATAATGTAAAACAAGCTACTGTAAAAGGCATTATTCTAACGAGGCGCATATATAACGATTTCACAAAATTGACTAGTTTACGTGTACCAAAGGTAACGATTTCCACTCATTCTCAACGCTCAATTGGACAGTATATGTATCGATTTCTGTATAACAATTTCGACTTTAACGACAGATTTCTCCTCGTTAACTCGTTAGAGTTAGCACTTCGTTATATATATATGGCTTTAGCAGTAGTCTTGTCCTTTGTGTCCTGCGTCCCGGGGAACAGAATGGCTGTGATTCCGTAACAGCGTGGTGCCGAAACCCGGGACGCAGAGGATGAGTCACTTTGTCTGTTCGTCGTCATAGTCAACAACAAAGCAACTTTGAAGTAAAAAGTAAGCGTGGGAGCAGAGGAGATAAAAGCTGGTGGGAGCGCAAAACGATGGAAAAGGAGGCAGAGGAGGTGCTGGACGGAAACTGAAAATGTGGACTCGAGCCTGGGACGGCAGGTATCGCATGGAGTGTGTGGCTGTGACTCGCCAGAGGCCAGTGGACGAGTCTGGCATCACCGACTGTGTGTCCTCCTTTGTTTGAAATCTTTTATTCGCACGATGGCCTGTGGCCATTAAGAGAAAAATAATTACAGGCACGGGGATCAGATACAGAGAGATCAAAGTTTAGCTGCTTGCTGAGGCAGTAGCGATGGCAATAGGGAGTTTATCACATAGGCTGGGCGCAATGGAGCTATAGATGTGCTGAGCAATGTGAGCAAGTACATACGGAAGAGATGACAAGTGGTAGGATGTTTGCTTTGAAATCTCGTCTGGGGTTGATTTGCTTGATTTGTTTGAATTTGAATTTGAATTCTTTATTCTCACGATGGCACCATCGCCAATAAGACGTTGTTGTCTTGCTAGCTGTGTTGTTTGATCTTGTTTCTTTCGCTGCTCAGGTCGTTGCTTGTTGCTGTGTAGTTGAGTTTGGTTGTTGTCGTTCTGTTGCTCTTCTCGTCATTCTGTTTTCTGCATTGTTTTGTGTTGTACACGTATATTTATTTTGCGTTGTTGCGCGCATGGCATTATTTGTTTTTAGCTTTGGCTATTGTTTCTCGGTTGGCCTTGTGTGCCTGTGTTTAGAGCATCGGCTCTTGTGTTTTTGTTTGGCCTTGTGATGTGGCCTGGTTCTGGAGCAACGTCGTCGCTCTGCTGGCTTTTGTTTGGCCCTGTGTCATGGCCTGGTTTTGGAGCGTCGGCTCTGGGTTTTTTTTTTGGTAGGCCCTGTGTCGTGGCCCATTTTTTTCTTTAGACCGTCCACTCTGGGTTTTTTGTTGGCTTGTTGTTAGCTTGCTGTGCTACAATGTATGCTGGTTGTAGGTTTTCCTCTTTAGCTTTGGTTCCTTTTGCTGTTGTGCGTGTGGAACATGGTGTCGGTTTATTATTTTGTGGAATGTAATCAAGGGGACAGGTGTTGTGAAATGATGTGTTGTTTTCCTGTGCGATGGCATTCCCCAAACTGTCTCGTCTAGTCGTGTGCATGTGCGATATGAGCATGCGCGATTCTGTAGTATAGAGTCCTTTTGTTAGTCTTCTTGTTCGTCTTCTTGTTCGCCTCTTTGAGTTCAGTCTTCAATTCCGTCATGTCAACAATATAATGTGAAACAAACTAGTGTTGTCCTTAGTGTCCTGCGTCCCAGGGAACGGAATGACTGTGATTCCGTAACAAGCCAAAATCGCTGGTGACGACCGCGAGAAGGATCAGTGTGGGAGTGGGAGGTGGCATGTGGGAGGAAAGGATGTCTTTGACCTGTATTCAACTTTAGATGGCAGCCAGACTGGAACGTGCAGTGATCTAAAAGATGCTTTGCTTGCCCACGTTATGCGGAAGCGCAACGTGGAATATGAAATTTATTTGTTCAGGTGAGAAAAGCAAGCAGCAGCTGAATCGATCGACAGCTATGTTTCTAGACTTCGTAGTCTGTGAGAGAAAGCCTTTATGGAGAGCAGTATTTCTCTGACGGACCTATTGACACACGCGTGATCTGTCGAAGCGTTGCTGTCATCCGTGTCGGCGATGACAGACATCAGCATCCCTGCCAGGGCCAGTTTCAGTAAGGACTCAACAATGGGTGGAGCAGTCGTCCTCCAGTTGGTGACAGGTCTTGGCTCTTGACTGACCAAAGGCTAGAATGGCAATTCGGAACTCATGTAATTTTTTGTTTTTGTTTTATTTTTATTTTACATCGCAAGTCAAACGGGCAATCATGACCAATGTTATGATTACGATGGAAAGGGAGGAAAGATTTAAGAACAAGATTAGATACCCTGGATTAAGGGGTGAAAAAACAGTGAGTCTAGGAATCTCTCAGCGTAAGAATCATGAAAGTAAACTTTCAATCATGGGTGGAGTCAAGAAAACAGTGAGCCTAGAGATCTCTCGGGGATAGGGAACATCATAGCATTAGCCGAGAAAGTAAACTTTCAATAGACGTTTGCATTGGCATGTGGTAGGGCAGGACTAGGGGGCGAAAGATTCCACAACTTAGCAGCAGCAAATACTGGTCTGTTAGATCCCGAAGTACTGCGGATGTTGGGAAGGGGCAGATTGCAGGCATCCTGAACTCTGGTGGCACGGGGCAGCGAGCAGCGTTCCAGGTGTGATTTGAGCAGCAAACTGACATTGCCATGAAGGATACGGTGTATGAGAAGCAGCAACTTGCAATCTGTCTGCTCAACAGCCGGACAGATGCTGAGTTGGGCATGCGGGTGCAAGTTCCGGAGAATGTCTGCTGCCGGTTGACACAAATGTTGGTGCGATGCCGTCTATCACATTTACTGCACCGTGTCTTGGACATACACTTGGTTGCTATGTGCCCTTTGTTCCTGACTCCATGAAATTGTCTTTCTATTCTTTGACTCCATGAAATTATTGTCTTTCTATTTCTGCCTGCATGAAATTGTCTTCATATTATTTTTCCTCTTTCACTCATAAGTCCTCTCAACAGCTCTTCAGATATCCATTCATGAGAAAAACTGACTTTAGGAAGTAGAGTTCCTCACCTACTTTGGAAGTGGAGCAAATGGACATTTTTAAATACTTTCTGTATTGGCGAGTGGAATGTTTGATGTGTGCTTGTTGTGTGCTCCAGAAACAGTCGCGAACGAGTCAAGTGTTAAATCAGCCGCCAAGAAGCGCAAGCTCAGATGTTTGTAGCAGACACTTTCATCATCTTAAAAAAGCAATTGAAAATACGGAATCATCAGTAGGAACTTAAGCACAATAAGGCTGCTTCCACTTACTCTCACAAGTAGGAGTCGCACTTAGACGTCCATTCGGCTCACAAATTGGGAATGCAGATTTTATAAGCCCGTCATTGCATGAGTAGTTTAGAACTTCACCATATTGTATAAATGTTTTCGTACTGGTTCCATTCACAATGGTGGGTACTTCACACCTGTTAACTGCCACTGTACATACATACATATGGTAAAAAAACACACACACACAAGTGAAACATTTAAATAGTACTCATATGTTTCCTTTGTAAGCAATGACATCAAGACATGGACACGTATCTGTGAGGTGCATTCTTCAAGCATTCATCCAATTTGAGTGTCGGAGATCTTGCTCGTCTTATTAACCCTTTGCGTGCTGAGTACGAGTTAACTCGCGCTTTATGCATGACCTGATCCACTACGTACGACTTAACTCGCAAAAAATTCGCGCGATATATTGCAGTGCATAGACAAGTGTACAAAGTTTCGTAACTTCGTCAAACATAAACGCATTGCGCATTGTGAACATCGGTTGAATTTGGGCAAGAAGCCAAACAAGAATGTGAAATTGAGTTGTCATGCCGTTCCGAGACACGGTGGAGTAGTTGGGAGAGGACGTGGAAGTTGCCCTGATGTGTCTATGGAGCTGAGAGCTGCCAGGATGGATTCGCTTGGTCCTGATCTTTCCAACGAGCCCAGGACGATGAAAATCCATCGAGGTGGAGTGAAATGAGAATAAATTTCTCTCGTAGCTGTGAGAGAGTGAGTCCGCTGGAAAGCCAGTGGATTGGAGAAAAGTTAATCTTGGAGACAGGGGTCATCAGAACTGAGCTGTGTGACACCCTGTCCAGGAAGAATTTGACTTGTTTTGAATGGCATAACAGTTACTGATCCCTGGAAACCAGAATGTGCAAAAGTTGTCTTTTCAAGAGAAAAAAACACATCAGGGTTGCTAAAAAATGTGGTAAAACAATTTAGGAATGCTAGCAAGCATTTTTGTTAGGAACCCTGATGTGTGCTTGTACCACTGCTTGTTTTTTTAACTTTAATTACTTTCATTGGTTGCCTTTAGTTTGCACTGGTATCGAGACACGAGGCTCCGTAGAGCCGAACAAACTGCCACCTTCCAGGCAGCTCTTTGGAGGCACGTGCAGCTGCTCAGCTCGGTATCACAAATCCCGCTGACCACAGATGGTGCGCTAACAGGGACAACCTCTGTATTCGCTGGTCATCACAGCTTTCAGGTCCAACGCCAGCAGTTTGACAGACATAGTCGCTGGAGGATAGAGAAACGGAATAGTGGAGAGCTGCAACAGTTTGCCTGATGCCTCTCCCTTCTCCACCAAGGCCACGGTAGTATCTATCGTGTATGCAGCAAAAGACGCAGAAAATGTGACTAGTGTCTGTACAATGGATGCCAACATCCTAATCTTCACCTGCAGGATGTATTTGACATTGACATTATGCAGTGAGTCGACATTGAACTGGTTTGGCAGCTATGTGCCTGAGTGGATGTAGCAGGTTTGCATTGTCCTGTCCAGAATTTTCTTGTAATTGTGGATTACCGGTAGCTTGGCGTGGCTCATGTTCGAAATGAAACAAAATTAATTGAAGACCGACTTACGTATTTCACACACGACACCCAAACGCTGCGCTAGATCTGTTTCCCTGCCATTGGTGTCGAATGCTTTGTTATTTGCATTCTGCAATCCTCTCCATGAAACGGTGTAAACATCTGTCAAACCAACCGAGCATGAATTGCGGAACGATGTTTCCGAGAGAATCGTGCCATTGTGCCTGCTGCACAGTGCTTTTGCTGAAGCGTAATTCAACATGAGGCCAGGAATTGATATTATAGTAGTAACAGCAGATGATCTGCAAAGGTTGCTGCCCATCAACTCTGCAGTAATGCACGCAAGCACCCACAAACACGCATTTCATTCACCCACACCCCCCCCCCCCACACACACACACACACACATATACACACATATACACATGCAAACACTCACACTCGCACGCACGCGCACACACACACACACACACACACACACACACACACACACACACACACACACATATATACACATGCAAACAATCACACTCGCACGCACACGCACACACACACACACACACACACACACACACACATGCGCACACACACATACATATACACACATATACACATGCAAACACGCACACAAACACATACACACGCACACACACACACATGCACACACACACACAAACGCATACAAATAGCATAGTCATTTCTTTGTGGCAAACAATAGAACGCACTGTCACCATGGCAACAACGCCTTGGAGTAAAATAGCGATGGGATTCTGATGATTAACCCGACTGCGCCATGGACGATAAGTGCTGCGAATAGTAATCATGCACCCTGGCCTGAGTAGCTCGCTTGGCTAATTCAGTAATTGAAAGTCTGCCGACCTGGGCCACACTATGTTGCTTATAGTAATACATGCACAACCCCAGTCACAGCGCACAAGTTGGTTGAGTTTGGCCGTCAGGAGGCCAGCGCAAGGTATCCGGGGCGCGGGTCTGATTCCAGCGAGGGGCAATGTGGTACCCCGCAGCGCAAGGGTAGCGTGATACCCTAAGCCAACGTGCGCGCTGCATGAGTAGCGTGATACTCGCTGAGCGCTTTTGCTGTTGCCTAGCAACGCGTTTCTGTCTTTCCTGGGCCCCCAAATGCATGTTGGGTGGCCCTGCGCATGACTGCACGTTGTCATAGCAACCTTGGAAACCTCAAGCCGGTTACCAAGCTAGGAATCAGACCAAGCCGCCGAATGCCCCCGCCGGCCCCCCGCGCTTCATTGCAAATGAATTAATATTTGTCCAGAATAGTGAGCTAGGACAGATCAAGAGGCGTGGGTGGGAGGGAGAAATTGCAAAACAGTTGGATGCACGCAGCAGCACAGCTAGCAAGAGAAAGAGCCGTGGATGGGTTTGTTCCTGTTTTTGATGGCTGTGGCTATCCGTTGGCCCAACGGTCTCGTGTGAGTACGGTGTTTGTTTGTGCTGCCAGCTCGCGCCCAGCATTTGTTTGCGCTGGCAGCTCGGGCCCGGTGCGCGAGTGAAACCGAACCGTGACAAAGGCTTTCGCTCTTTTGTGCTATTGACTGGCTTTTCCTACGATGCCTATTGATGTCTAGAGACATGCTGTCTAGCCTTTCCCCAGTACGCATTCACGGGGCTTTGTTGAAGTTCGTGCCGTGAACTGCCAAAGGGAATTGTTTGAATGGTGCTGGGGCGAGTGCGACATTACGGCGTCCCTACAGCCGGCCTAATCGCGTTTGTCGCCACAACCGATTTTATAGTTGCTTGTCTACCTATCATCTACCCATCATCATTGTCCCCTACAATGACAATGTACTTATTTGCAAGCCGACCGTGAAAGGAAAGTAATATGCACATTTCTACTTTTAACTTACTGTAACATGATGGTACCGAGCTCAAACTACCATCACCATTGCATGTAGCTGAAGAATTTCCCCATAGAAAGTATCCACGCTGACAGGTAAACTGAACAGGAGCACCATCTTGAACGAGTGAAGCATTACTCATACCAAATGAAATAGCTGGCACACTGCAATTGAGAACTGGGCACAAGGTCAACAGAGAGAAAAAAAGAAAAGAAATTAGCCCTATTCTATTTTCAGCCCCAAGACCATTTTCAACATGTCTGGTGAGGATCTTCTCCAAACCTGAAGCACACTTCATCTCACTAAAAGCAGTTGTATGTGTTGGGTGTGGGTAAAACATATTGTGGAGTATACTGTATTGACTAAGCCTTTGAGGACAGAGGACCAGTTAGCTCGTCCAAAGAATGTACGCAGTACTCCCGAGAGCGAGAATACTCGTCACAGTGAATACATTTTTACAGTGCATATACATCAGTGTTCAAAGTACCATAACTCTGGTATTCTTTCTCCAATGATCGCAAATGATACGTCGTTGAAACCCCTAAAAAAAGCTTTCCAGTGATATGTCGTTTGATATAGCCCTACGTGGATTCACGGAGCGCCAAATAGCGAAACACAAAATACGCTTGAACTTTTTGACATATGATTGCATGCGCAACGACCTGCATCTATCGGTATCTCTCAAAGAGGACTTTTCCTATGAGTCACCGTTGCACAGCACATGCAAAGTAGAGCCGAAAGGATTCGCTAGAACTTCATGAATCTGCAGAACTTTGAATTGTGTTTCTGCGTTGAGTAAAACTTCACCCCCGAAGAAAATTGTCAAGGTGGGCAGGCTATGAAGGCAAGCTGGCATTTTTCGAGTACACTGTAACGAACTTCCAGCGGGATAGGGTAAGCAGTTCCGCACCTTCTTTCCTTGGCAGGCGCTTCGCTGATTTGTTGGTGTTTTCAGATCTGCTACCTTCGCAGCACCATGCCCCACAAGTAACGCATGTTTAGAATTTGAGAACACTTAGTTCTCGACATCGTCCACTTCAGCCTTTAGTATTCAGTAGAGATACGAGGATTCTTATACCCGAGCCTGCAGTATTGATAAATGCCGACACGAACGATGCGGTTGCACCAATGTTCAAACACAGAAAACAGTGTTTCCGACAGTCTGCCTAGACGAGCCAAGTCACAAACTTTGCGACATGGGAAGCGACAATTTTAATGACGCGGAGGAAGTACTGCTGCTGCTGCTGCTGCTGCTACTACTACTACTAATAGGTGTTTTATTGAAAGATAAAGCATTGAAGACGTGAATGCAAGGAGGGCAAAGAATTTAAAAGGCGAGCAGCAAAATTGTAGCAAAATTGAAAGACAAAAAAATATTTGTAGAAGAGAAAAGGACATATGGATACGAGTTAAGAGTAACTCTCCATCACTGTAACATGATACTATATACAGTCAGAAAGTGCAATAACTAGGCACAAAACTGACAAAGTACTGAAACTCATCTCCGTAGCGCTAACCGACAGCCTTCCAAGTTTTTCCAAGTATTGCACTTTCTGACTGTATATAGTATCATGTTACAGTGATGGAGAGTTACTCTTAACTCGTATCCATATGTCCTTTTCTCTTCTACATTTATTTATGACTCAACATCCGAGTTTCAAATAAAAAATATTAATGGCAACCGCAATATTTATAAAAGAAAAAAGGGAAGGAAAGAAAAGAAAAACCTCTAAACCCAAAACTGCTTGAACACCGCCAGAAAAGAAACCATAGAATTGAGTACTACCACTACCACCAATACAAGCTAATACCTAAATCCTAATGTTTGAAACCAGGCCGTCCGGATGCCAGTTTTACCCCGGCGAGAAACTGTGGGAGCCTAAGAGCGCAAAAACCAGCACCATGCTCCAATATTAGAAGAAAAAGAGCCCAAATCCATGCGCTGGCAGTGTGAATGCAGTGCACAAAAGTTGAAAGGAACCAGTTGCGCGACCGTCAGGCTAAGCGAGCCTAAATCCATGCGCTGGCTGTTTAAGTGCAGTGCGCAAAGCACTGACACAGCGGTGCGTGGCGAATGCAAACATGGCAGCGTGATCAGTGGATGCTAACACGCACTAACTACATTAGTGCGACATTTAAAAGTGTTGTCTCCACATCGATCATTTACAGTATTGATACAATTTTAATCAGTAATTTGAGTTTGACAAAAAATGTCAGTACTGTAGATCCAGCTGAACACTTACCACCGCAGTATGGCACTGAAGTGAGACTTCCATTAAGCAAGCAACTTGGTGTGGCATCACCCACAATCCCCTGACCCTCTTGGCATGAAAATGTAACATTGTGGGAGACTTTCACCACTGTTCTGTCAGCAGTACCATTGGCAATATAAGGTACATTACAGCGCAGAGCTGTGCACAGAATAACGTAAAAAAAAAAAGAAATGGTACATTTTACATGATTGCGCTGCTGCTTACCGTTGCTAAAGGGGAATTCTTTAACAAAAAAAATTACTGTAAATCATGAATATATAACGAACAAGTAAATCTAACGAGTTAACGAGCAAAGATTTGTCGTTATTTTAAAGTTCGGTAGCAAAAGTGGTATGCATTTGGGCCTCGCACGATTGAAATCGATCATTTCACATTATGGCATGCAGCGCGTGTTCAATGGATCGTAACTCGGGCAATTCTCAACGGAATTCAACAATCGAAAGATCTAGATGATACATGTAGCAGAGACGATCAGCAGTTGGCCCAAACAACTCCGAAGTCTCTCAGATGAGTTTTGACGAAGCGGCTGGATAAACTTCATTTTCTTTATTCTCCTGACATCGAGGTATACTGTGCATGTGTTGGACAACAATGAATGTCCGTGACGAGAATTCCTAGTATTATTGCAGCTGTCTGAGAAAATCGTTAACTTTTCAAACCGTTAACCTTCGAAAATCAGAAAATCGTTAACTTTGCGGGTCGTTAAAATAATATGATTTACAGTGCTAATTCAATATTTGTGTTACTTAGCGGTTCAGCTTCAAAGGCTCGCCCTCTAGATAAGTTTCCGTTATCTTGAGAATCAATCAGTGAAGATTGGCTTCTTACAACATTTACCTTAGTTCATACACGTGTATGTACATAAGAGGCATTGTGCATGGTTGAATACCCTTCAAATTGGTGAACCCCTTGATAGGCGACAAGCCTCTGGGTCATCCTAATAAAGATTTTATTATTACTTCCTCCGTGTCATTAAAATTGTGGCTTCCCATATCGCAATGTGTGTGACTTGCTCGTCTTAGTGAGACGGTCGGAATCGCTTTTGTCTTTTGTGTTTGATTATTGGTGCGAGCCTTCCTGAACAATGTCTCCTTGTTTCTGAAGCCGTGGTGGTCTCAGACTTTGTCGGAGCTCTCTTCCACACCAAACAATTCATTGCACTCCGCACTAATCCGCCCCACAGCGCGAATCGTTTTTTTCTGGAGTTCCTGCCAGTCCACATCGTTCGCGTGGGCATTTATCAAGTTTGCAAGCTAGTGTATAAGAATACTGGTGTCTCTCCTGAATTCGAAATGCTGAAGTTGACAATGGCAAGAACAGAGTGTTTTCAAAATCCTAAAATGCGCTATGTGCGGCGCATATTGCTGCGAAGATAGCAGGTCTGAAAACAGCAACTTCTCTTGTCGTAGCTACAGAAAGCAGCAAACTTGAGCCAGAATTCGATCTGAAGCAATTCTGGAACCTGGAAGGAATTGAAATTACTCCCGAAAGTGAACTTAGTGATGATGAAAAAGCCCACGAAGCCTTCCAGAAATCAGTAACGTTCGAAGGCGGCAGGTATGTGGTATCATGGCCTTGGCGCTCTGACCCTACACAGCTAGATCTTCAGGAAGACTGGGGCCTGGCGTACGGACGCCTCCGGTCCCTTCTACGCCGACTCTCCAAACAACCAGAGTTGCTTGAGAAGTATGACAGCACCATCAAAGAACAAGCTACCAATGGTATTGTAGAAATGGTGGTACAGGACAAGCCCAGTGGCCCAGTGCATTACCTGCCCCACCATTGTGTTGTCTGACCGGACAAACCTACAACCAAGGTACGCGTTGTCTGTGACGCATCAGCGAAGTCCAGTAGTTCAGCAAGCAGTCTGAATGACTGCCTCCATCGCGGTCCTTCTTGCTTCCAGATTTAGCTGGCATCCTCATGCGATTCAGAACGTTCCAATCGGAATAGCAAGCGACATCGAGAAAGCGTTCTTACAGATGTCGCTCCACACACAAGACCGTGACGTGATGAGATTCTTGTGGCTCAAGGAAATCACCCAGCCACCTAGCATAGACAACATCGTAGTGTACAGATTCGCAAGAGTGCGCTTCGGAGTGATCTCCAGTCCCTTTCTTCTGGCAGAGACAATCAGACATCACTTGTCATCCCAGTCGAACGATGAGCAGGCCAGCGAGATCGTTGACAATACGTACGTGGACAACATCCTGATCAGCAAACGCACCACCACCGACGCGCAGGATTACTATGCCTACACAAAGTCAGTCTTCTCGTCTGCTACAATGAATCTAAGGGAGTGGGCATCCAACGACACAGAATATGTTGCCTCCCTACCAGCAAATGATAAGCCGACCTCGTCCACCCACAAATGTCTTGTAATGAACTGGGACACAGCACTAGACACTCTTGCCGAGAGTCACTAACCCCCAGAGTGAGCAACACCACATAGATATAGTCTGTTGCGACTCGTTTTCAACATTACGTCATTTTCATGTAGCTGCGCGTTGCACACTCTTGTTTATGGACTCTTGCTCTCGCTATTAGCAGTACCCACGCATCGGAGAGACTACAGTCCATTCAGAAAAAGACGAGCGCTGGCTCTGGAGAACTCCCGTGCTTGGAGATTTTGTGGTACACTGTACAGTGCCGCGCGATTCGAAACTTGAAAAAGGGTCCAAAAAAGGCACCTCAACTGGGGTTCGAACCGCAGATGTACTGTTATGCAAGTGGAGTGAACGGCCTGGATTTTCATGGTTTTACCCAATTCAGTGCTTTGGGGGCAAAACCTGGCCGAAATCCTATTCCTGTTATGCCTTGCTTTTTTGGAGAAATAGACTTCAAAAACACAATTGGAAGAGCATTCCTTGGGGGATTGCCAAAAAACTGTGACGAAAACTCAAAATTTGACCTGTTTATGGCCAAAAACTAGGATATCATCTTTTTCTGAATGGACTGTAGTCTGCACCAAACGTGAGCTTCTTCAGGCGATTGCCCAGTTTTTTGATCCACTTGGATTCCATGCTCCGTCTCTGCCAAAGCGCTCATGCAAGATAGTTGGCGTGAACAGTATGATTGGGACGATCTCCTCAGTGAAGCTTATCTCGTAGGTGGCGTGAGATTGCTATAGAGGTGGACAAAGCATCATCTGTCACATTTCCCAGGTCCGCAGGTCTACACCCTGAGGACACAGAGCGTTACGAGCTCCATGTATTCTGTGACGCCTCTCAGCTAGCTTATGGTGCTGTTGCATATTTGCGCAAGATTGGGAACAATGAAGCATCATCCGACATTGTCTTCAATAAGACTCAAGTGGCACCTTTGAAGGCCATCACAATTCCGCGACTGGAGCTTCTAGCGGCTCTTCTAGGTGCACGTGTTATCAAGTTCCTGAAAGGTCAGCTGCCAGTACATCGAATTTGTTTACATTCCTATTCTTCTTGCGTCCTTGGCTGGATCCAGAGCAAGAAGACACAACCAGCATTTGTGGAGAAGCGACTTGCAGAAATCCGCGAGAACCCGAGACTGTCCAGTTCACTCATGTTGCCAGCCGGGAACTAAATCCTGCTGATATGCCTGCTGATATGCCTGCTGATATGCCGTCGCGTGGTCAACCACCAACAGCTAACACTACAGATCTTTGGTGGCATGGCCCACCTTGGCTTCGCACCTGTACAGATCACTCTTTTCCTTTGCCTGAGGAGGGTCCTCCGGAAGTGCAGCAACCCAGTTTCAAGAAGCCTCTACTTGCGTTGCTACAGATCACTCTACTCCAACACCCAGTGGTCCATTTGACATCGACACTACCCGCTTCTCGTCATTTCATAAGCTGATCTCCACAACTGGATGGGTACGCCGGTTCGCCAACAATTCGAAAGCAGGAACACCTCAAAACGAGTCGCCAGTTCTAACTTCTTAGGAGCGAAGAGCAGCTCGAGATATGTGGATTGGGCATATCCAACAGTCAGCCTATGGACACGTGTTCAGTGACATCAAGAAGAACAAGAAGAATGATTTGATCCGTCAGCTTCAACTGTTCGTCGACAACACCGGTTTGCTGAGATGCAATGCCAGAATAGAAAACTCCAACACCTTGTCTGAAGCCGTCTTGATCGCAGAGTTTCGATTTTTTGCCTTATGTGCTCTTGAAAGTATCACTAGTGAAGCCCCTGCAAATTTGAGCAAATCAGCGCGACGAAAATCTCAAATTCTCGATACTCAAGTCGCACTGTGCGCTTTTGAAATTGCCGAGATCGCGGCTCAACTTACGAATGATTTATCTCACGATTCATTGCTTGCAGCGCTTCGCAAATTGTTTCAACCGACTGCTAAGAGTTTTCTATTCGACCTGGATATTTGGAACGTTGGATTTGAGCGAGATTTGACTGAGTTACGATCTTTTGAAGTTTTGCCATTCTTGCCAGATCGATCATGCGCCCTACCAAAAAATGCTCAAAACGTTGCTCGTTTGGAACATTTGGGGGGTTTCCAGGCAACGGGACCCCCCCCCCCCCCTGCGCACGTGCCTGGGTGTGTCGCAAAGTCGAAGGTGGACCCTTTGCAACCCCACAGATGGCACCCCTACCAACAGAGCACGTAAATCTAGCAGTTGCATTCTCTAGTTGCGGAGTTGACTACTTCGGACCATTGCTGGTGAAATCCGAGTTCGGCGCGAAGAAAGCATGAAGAATTATACTCAGTACGTATCTATTATTGCACGATTAAAGAGGTCAATATATGAAATATAGAACGAGTAAAAGACCGAGGTCCCCCGAGGTCTTTTACGAGGTCTATATTTCATATATTGACCGATTATGAGGGCAATAATAGATTTATCACGACATAGCATACCTAAAACTGTTTTTGCTTTGCTATAGGAAGAAAGGAATACTATTGTAATAGTATAATAGTATGTACATAAGCCGTTTACATTGGACATTACTTCTGTGTAAACCGAAGTTTTCAGTTGTCTCTTGTAGTATGTTCCCCAAGTTCTTTGACTGAGAATCTGACAGTTTGGGTTCAAATCCCAGCATTTGGCTTCAGATTTTTCTTCTTTCAGTTCTGATTTTTTCTAAGTTGAGGAAAAGTTCTAAGTCCTCGGGCTAAGTGGTCAATAATAAGTGGTCAATATAAGCGGTCAATATATGCTGATATTTGACCGCTTAGAGATCACAAGTTTCTGTGGGGGTCAATAATAAGAGAGTGATAAAGTATTATACTCAGTACAGTATTATACTCAGTGCAGTATTATACTCAGTGCAGTATTATACTACGAAGTAGTGTCAAGTGTCAAGTAAAGTCGGCGGAATAGCGCGAGCTCCGGTGTGGGGAGCAAACCCTTTCTTACAGTATTATACTCAGTACAGTATTATACTCAGTACAGTATTATACTCAGTGAAGAAAGCATGGGTTGTATTATTCACCTGCTTCGTCACTCGAGCCATTCACCTGGAGCTAGTGAGTGATATGACCGCCGATCAGTTTATTCTCTGTCTCCGTCGGTTTATTGCGCGCCGTGGATGTCCTTCTCATATGTGGTCTGACAACGCCCCACAGTTCAAATTAGCCGACCAAGCCTTACGGCAAGCTTGGACAGACACCACAGAAGATGCCGATGTCCAAAGCTAGGCAGCCGGCCAAGCCATCAAATGGTCGTTCATCGTAGAACATGCCCACTGGATGGGAGGAGTATTTGAGTGCCTAGTTTGCGTCGTTAAGCGGGAGCTGAGGGAGTCAATTGGTCGACGCTGTCTATGGCCGACCCAGCTGGACACCGTACTAGGTGAAGCAGCCGCTATCATCAACACTAGACCGTTAACTGCATGTGGGTCTTTGGGGGAAGGGGAGGCTCTGACTCCGGCTCATTTTCTAGTTCTTAGGTCTAGGCAAGGTCTTGGTATTGATTGTGCACATGATGATGATGACCCCGATTTCAATCAGCCGTCACTGAGCAAGTTGTGGAAGGTCGGACAACACATACTCAATCAATTCTGGATCTGTTGGAGGAATGAGTATCAGGTTAGCTTACGACATAATGCATTTGCTACACTTCGCAAGGAAGTCCCCAGAGTGCCCCAGATTGGTGAAGTGGTGTTAGTGAAGGAGGTTGTTCTACCAAGAGGACGCTGGATCATGGGACGCATAACTGAAATCACAAGTTCATATGGCGCAGTTCGATCAGCGACAGTGCTACAACCCTCTGGAAAGCAACTATGCCGTCCTGTTTCTCTCCATTTTCCGCTCAAATGTCCGTCACACCCGCCAAGCCCGCTGTTACAACAGTCAAGTCCATAGAAACAGCCCTCAGCCCAACCGACATCACAATCTACTGCCTCAAATAGACAATGCATCCCAGACCGTGGCCCGAAACGAACTGCAGCAGACAAGTGTGGTGATTTGTGCGTGCTCTGAGCGTGCTCTGAGAGAGAGTAACGCAGTGTAGTCCAGTCACCTTTGGTAGGTGTTCTATTTTGAATTTGTCTTTGGTTTCTTCTTTGACCTATAAATTTGTCTTACCTTTGTTGCTCTCGCATGTATTGTAAGGCGTCTCAGCTATTTCTCGGCCCGGAGTGTCGCGAAGCGATACTCTTTGTCCTGCAACGGTACAAACACTTATGCTTACACTCCCAGCCTGTGTATTGTTTACAGCCAGCGCGTGCATGTTTGTCCCCAGCATGCTGCATATATTGGCTGCATCCTCTTTAGACTTCTACATTAGTAGCCTTGCTGCATGCGCTGCAGGACCCTCCCGATCCAGCTCTGACCTATTGTGCTGTCCATACATAGTACCATTCGTATTTAGCATGCATTTCCCATGCATAGATTGCACGTGGCAGAAGTGGCGCGCGCTTGACATCTGTCTTGTCTTTCATGGTCTTTTACTTTAGTTATAGAATAGAGAGAAGAGAAGAAACAAGTAGGATTTATTCTAGGCTCTCCCCTCTCTAACGAAGTTTACTGTTGATATCTCTACAAGTACAAGATTGTAAACAAAGTATTTACGTCTATTGAATCTGAGTGCAGTATTTATTGAAGTCAAGAACCAAGTGTTTTTTCGAAGTATCTATTATTCATGTGGGTCGATCGGCAGCCCACTCCAGAACCAAAACCAGATGCAGACCTTCCTTGTGTAGATGACAAGAAATCTCAGGCTGGTTTTGTTTTGAAAGACGGTCAGAATATCACGTTCAATGTTCGAAATTCTTGGTTGCAACCAAGAAAGCACTCATATCCATTTTCTTTGAAGGCAAGGAGGTGATTTTCTGCCATTGCTTGCTCTTTGCTCAGCCTACTAATGGTTTTGCTTCTTTGCTGTTGCAGGATTTTGTATGTGGTGCTTACTCATCTTTCAGCATTATATCCATAATTTCCAAAAAAGGAGTCCTTCATGATGGTGGTAGGGAGAGTAGCTGCGGGACAGCCCCTTCGTCCAAGTGACCCCGCTTAAAAATAGCAGGACATCGCAAGGCAAGGGGGTAACTGCTCACTCATCCTCAGCACATGGCCAATGAGGCTACGGCGTCGCTTGGCAACAAGCTCCGACAGTGGCTGCGAGCCACATCTGGAATACAGATCATCATTATTTTGTAATTCTGTCTGGATATCGCACTCCCATCAGGTTTCTGAGCTGTCGGCGGTGAAAACAGTCAAGTCGCTGAAAGACTGCCTGGGGCACTCTCCATGTCTCACAGTTGTAAAGGAGGTCAGGCAGCACAAGCGAGCTGGACAGCTTGAGCCTGGACCTTTCTGGCACATGCTTGCGCCGCAGCCAGAGGCTGCACATGCTACCGTATGCCTGGGATGCCAGCAAAATCTCCTGTCGATACCCTCAGCACCCCCCATAAGAGAACCAAGCTGCTTGATGCTCCACCATGAGGAAGCACCTGACGTAAAGTGCCCCCATTCCATTCTTTGCTCATGATGACAGCTTCCTCCCTAAATGCGCAGTGTCGGGAATGACTTTGGCAAATGAGAGTTGTTGCATTGGTTAGCTGTATATCCCAGCAAGCGGGAATGTGCTGGTTATCGATACTACACAAACAAAACAAAAAATCATGGTGGTGAGTCTGAGCAGACCAGGAGGTATGACAGATTTGTATACTAAATGTGTACAGTGCGTATGGTGAAACAAGTCGACACTGGTTTCCAGCGAAATGTTGTTATCTATGTACAATATCCACCAATATCCTTTCTCTTGGGCCCAAAGGCTATCCAATTCACCAGGCATCGTGGTCTTACTGTGTTTTTCTCCGCATTTTGGCTTGAAATCTGAACATAAAAAGTAGCACTGATGACGTCATTCTGTTTATAATAGACACTTGATGTCGGAAATTAATGACAACTAACCCAGTGTATCGTTACAGGCAGTTTGGTTGAAAAATATTGATGTATGCCAAAGTTATTACCAATACATGTTTTGTACATACATGATCTCCTTATTATACCTTAATACGGGAATTAAAACAAAATGAACATCGACTCACGTATTTCACACACAACACGTAAACGCGCTGCTAGGACATATGAATAGCCCAAGGTGGTTAATGCTTTGTTCTTAGCATTTGGCAATCCTCTCCATGCAAGGACAGGATGAGTTGACGAACCAGCGGAGCAGCCAGCTTGGAACGACGATTCAGAGAGAATTGTGCCATTGTTCCTGCTGCACAGTGCTTGTGCTGAAGTGTAATTCAAGTAGACGTTTGAAGGGATTGATACTCTAGTTATGGCCAAAGATGCTGGGCAAAAGGTATTCCCACTCAGCTCTGGAGTCACACGCACACACACAGGCACACACACACACACACACACACACACACACACACACACGCGCACACAAATACATATACACACATATACACATGCAAACACGCACACCCGCACGCACGCACGCACACACACACACACACACACACACACACACACACACACATACACAAACACATACAAATGGCATAAAGTCATTTCTTTATGGCAAACAATAGAACGCACTTTCACCATGGCAACAACGCCTTGGAGTAAAATAGCGATGGGATTCTGATGATGATAGTTGCTTGTCTACCTATCATCTACCCGTCATCATTGTCCCTAACAATGACAATGTACTTATTTGCAAGCCGACCGTGAAAGGAAAGTAATATGCACATTTCTACTTTTAACTTACTATAACATGATGGTACCGAGCTCAAACTACCATCACCATTGCATGTAGCTGAAGACTTTCCCCATAGAAAGTATCCATGCTGACAGGTAAACTGAACAGGAGCACCATCTTGAACGAGTGAAGCATTACTCCTACCAAATGAAATAACTGGCACACTGCAATTGAGAACTGGGCACAAGGTCAACAGAGAGAAAAAAAGAGGAAAGAAATTAGCCATATTCTATTTTCAGCCCCAAGACCATTTTCAACATGTCTGGTGAGGATCTTCTCCAAACCTGAAGCACACTTCATCTCACTAAAAGCAGTTGTATGTGTAGGGTGTGAGTAAAACATATTGTGGAGTATACTGTATTGACTAAGCATTTGAGGACAGAGGACCAGTTAACTCGTCCAAAGAATGTACGCAGTACTCCCGAGAGCGAGAATACTCGTTGTCACAGTGAATACATTTTTACAGTGCATATACATCAGTGTTCAAAGTACCATAACTCTGGTGATCTTTCTCCAATGATCGCAAATGATAGCTCGCTGGAACACTAAAATAAAAGGTTTCCAGTGATATGTCGTTTGATATAGCCCTACGTGGATTCACGGAGCGCCAAATAGCGAAACACAAAATACGCTTGAACTTTTTGACATATGATTGCATGCGCAACGACCTGCATCTATCGGTATCTCTCAAAGAGGACTTTTCCTATGAGTCACCGTTGCACAGCACATGCAAAGTAGAGCCGAAAGGATTCGCTAGAACTTCATGAATCTGCAGAACTTTGAATTGTGTTTCTGCGTTGAGTAAAACTTCACCCCCGAAGAAAATTGCCAAGGTGGGCAGGCTATGAAGGCAAGCTGGCATTTTTCGAGGACACTGTAACGAACTTCCAGCAGGATAGGGTAAGCAGTTCCGCACCTTCTTTCCTTGGCAAGCGCTTCGCTGATTTGTTGGTGTTTTCAGATCTGCTACCTTCGCAGCACCATGCCCCACAAGTAACGCATGTTTAGAATTTGAGAACACTTTGTTCTCGACATCGTCCACTTCAGCCTTTCGTATTCAGTAGAGATACCAGGATTCTTATACCCGAGCCTGCAGTATTGATAAATGCCGACGCGAACGATGCGGTTGCACCAATGTTCAAACACAGAAAACAGTGTTTCCGACAGTCTGCCTAGATGAGCCAAGTCACAAACTTTGCGACATGGGAAGCGACAATTTTAATGACGCGGAGGAAGTACTGCTGCTGCTGCTGCTACTACTACTACTAATAGGTGTTTGATTGAAAGATAAAGCATTGAAGACGTGAATGCAAGGAGGGCAAAGAATTTAAAAGGCGAGCAGCAAAATTGTAGCAAAATTGAAAGACAAAAAAATATTTGTAGAAGAGAAAAGGACATTTGGATACGAGTTAAGAGTAACTCTCCATCACTGTAACATGATACTATATACAGTCAGAAAGTGCAATAACTAGGCACAAAACTGACAAAGTACTGAAACATTCGACGTCCTGACACCTAGCTTCAACACATCTCCGTAGCGCTAACCGACAGCCTTCCAAGTTTTTCCAAGTATTGCACTTTCTGACTGTATATAGTATCATGTTACAGTGATGGAGAGTTACTCTTAACCCTTTACCGGCAGCCCCATACTTGAATGCGTCGTAAACGACGCATTCGACATGCATACTAAAACCATGCCTGGTATGACAGGAAGCATCAGCCCACGGGGATTTCCCGTGGCCCCCACACAGCCTAGGTATGATCCTATCCGTAGCTGAAGAGATCTACGCGTGTCCCATTTGATTTCATTGAGAACTGCGCGATCGAAAACTTACGGAAATACACGCGCGCCGACAATGCCGTCTGCCTCCGTCAAAACGTCGTCAGGTGCATTTCCTCTTGCGCAGTGAGTTCCTTTCGTCCTCAGATGACTTCCCGACGAGGACCTAGCAGACCTTCGCTTTGGGACCGACGACAGATAGATAAATACTTCATTCCAGCCGCCGATGCAAGCGAATGTCAAATTGCGGAGCGGAGCGCACGCCAAGTAAATTCTCACGCAAATATCGGGAGCTCCAGCCGCTGAAGACGATGTCGTCGTGATGTACCTGGAAGAATCTGATGGTGCTTATGGTGGGGAAACCATGGAGAGTGATCCCCGTGTCGACAATCTCCCAGAGACGGAATTTTAGGCCATCGACTTTCTACGTACCTGAGTGACGGCAACGCAGCGCGACTTGCGCACGACCTTACGGAGCCATCGGACAGCGATTCTGGGGCGATGCTGCTCTCAATTGCGAGCGACGCACGGCCACTGAAGTCTGTGATGGCTATGGTGTTCGTTTCCACTCCGAAGTCGACTTGTTTTGGCAGTATCATGTCAATGTCGGAATCTGACGATTTGCATTATGTACAATTTCCGTCTTTAGACGTATCGGTGCCAATTTAGTAGCGTATGTGTGTGGCATGTGAAAATAATTTTTTCTATGGTCAAGAAGTAGTACCAGACTTTCAAGAAAACATAACTTGCACATACAAAATGTGCCCTCGTTGTGAGTTATTGCTATCCTTTTCAATGTTAAGGATTTCGTATACAAAATGCACTTGCCGGTAAAGGGTTAACTCGTATCCATATGTCCTTTTCTCTTCTACATTTATTTATGGCTCAACATCCGAGTTTCAAATAAAAAATATTAATGGCAACCGCAATATTTATAAAAGAAAAAGGGGAAGGAAAGAAAAGAAAAACCTCTAAACCCAAAACTGCTTGAACACCGCCAGAAAAGAAACCATAGAATTGAGTACTACCACTACCACCAATACAAGCTAATACCTAAATCCTAATGTTTGAAACCAGGCCGTCCGGATGCCAGTTTTACCCCCGCGAGAAACTGTGGGAGCCTAAGAGCGCAAAAACCAGCACCATGCTCCAATATTAGAAGAAAAAGAGCCCAAATCCATGCGCTGGCAGTGTGAATGCAGTGCACAAAAGTTGAAAGGAACCAGTTGCGCGACCGTCAGGCTAAGCGAGCCTAAATCCATGCGCTGGCTGTTTAAGTGCAGTGCGCAAAGCACTGACACAGCGGTGTGTGGCGAATGCAAACATGGCAGTGTGATCAGTGGATGCTACCATGCACTAACTACATTAGTGTGACATTTAAAAGTGTTGTCTCCACATCGATCATTTACAGTATTGATACAATTTTAATCAGTAATTTGAGTTTGACAAAAAATGTCAGTACTGTAGATCCAGCTGAACACTTACCACCGCAGTATGGCACTGAAGTGAGACTTCCATTAAGCAAGCAACTTGGTGTGGCATCACCCACAATCCCCTGACCCTCTTGGCATGAAAATGTAACATTGTGGGAGACTTTCACCACTGTTCTGTCAGCAGTACCATTGGCAATATAAGGTACATTACAGCGCAGAGCTGTGCACAGAATAACGTAAAAAAGAAAAGAAATGGTACATTTTACATGATTGCGCTGCTGCTTACCGTTGCTAAAGGGGAATTCTTTAACAAAAAAAATTACTGTAAATCATGAATATATAACGAACAAGTAAATCTAACGAGTTAACGAGCAAAGATTTGTCGTTATTTTAAAGTTCGGTAGCAAAAGTGGTATGCATTTGGGCCTCGCACGATTGAAATCGATCATTTCACATTATGGCATGCAGCGCGTGTTCAACGGATCGTAACTCGGGCAATTCTCAACGGAATTCAACAATCGAAAGATCTAGATGATACATGTAGCAGAGACGATCAGCAGTTGGCCCAAACAACTCCGAAGTCTCTCAGATGAGTTTTGACGAAGCGGCTGGATACATTTCATTTTCTTTATTCTCCTGACATCGAGGTATACTGTGCATGTGTTGGACAACAATGAATGTCCGTGACGAGAATTCCTAGTATTATTGCATCTGTCTGAGAAAATCGTTAACTTTTCAAACCGTTAACCTTCGAAAATCAGAAAATCGTTAACTTTGCGGGTCGTTAAAATAATATGATTTACAGTGCTAATTCAATATTTGTGTTACTTAGCGGTTCAGCTTCAAAGGCTCGCCCTCTAGATAAGTTTCCGTTATCTTGAGAATCAATCAGTGAAGATTGGCTTCTTACAACATTTACCTTAGTTCATACACGTGTATGTACATAAGAGGCATTGTGCATGGTTGAATACCCTTCAAATTGGTGAACCCCTTGATAGGCGACAAGCCTCTGGGTCATCCTAATAAAGATTTTATTATTACTTCCTCCGTGTCATTAAAGTTGTGGCTTCCCATATCGCAATGTGTGTGACTTGCTCGTCTTAGTGAGACGGTCGGAATCGCTTTTGTCTTTTGTGTTTGATTAGTGGTGCGAGCCTTCCTGAACAATGTCTCCTTGTTTCTGAAGCCGTGGTGGTCTCGGACTTTGTCGGAGCTCTCTTCCACACCAAACAATTCATTGCACTCCGCACTAATCCGCCCCACAGCGCGAATCGTTTTTTCTGGAGTTCCTGCCAGTCCACATCGTTCGCGTGGGCATTTATCAAGATTGCAAGCTAGTGTATAAGAATACTGGTGTCTCTCCTGAATTCGAAATGCTGAAGTTGACAATGGCAAGAACAGAGTGTTTTCAAAATCCTAAAATGCGCTATGTGCGGCGCATATTGCTGCGAATATAGCAGGTCTGAAAACAGCAACTTCTCTTGTCGTAGCTACAGAAAGCAGCAAACTTGAGGCAGAATTCGATCTGAAGCAATTCTGGATCCTGGAAGGAATTAGAATTACTCCCGAACGTGAACTCAGTGATGATGACAAAGCCCATGAAGCCTTCCAGAAATCAGTAACGTTCGAAGGCGGCAGGTGTGTGGTATCATGGCCTTGGCGCTCTGACCCTACTCAGCTCGATCTTCAGGAAGACTGGGGCCTGGCGTACGGACGCCTCCGGTCCTTTCTACGCCGACTCTCAAAACAACCAGAGTAGCTTGAGAAGTATGACAGCACCATCAAAGAACAAGCTACCAATGGTATTGTAGAAATGGTGGTACAGGACCAGCCCAGTGGCCCAGTGCATTACCATAGACAACATCGTAGTGTACAGATTCGCACAAGTGCCCTTCGGAGCGATCTCCAGTCCCTTTCTTCTGGCAGAGACAATCAGACATCACTTGTCATCCCAGTCGAACGATGAGCAGGTCAGCGAGATCGTTGACAATACGCACGTGGACAACATCCTGATCAGCAAACGCACCACCACCGACGCGCAGTTTTACTATGCCTACGCAAAGTCAGTCTTCTCGTCTGCTACTATGAATCTAAGGGAGTGGGCATCCAACGACAAAGAATTTGTTGCCTCCCTACCAGCAAATGATAAGTCGACCTCGTCCACCCACAAATGTCTTGTAATGAACTGGGTCACAGCACTAGACACTCTCGCCAAGAGTCCATAACCCCCAGAGTGTGCAACACCACATAGACATAGTCTGTCGCGACAGGTTTTCAACATTACGTCATTTTCATGTAGCTGCGCGTGCAGGCCGCGACATTCGCTACATGAAAATGACGTAATGTTGAAAACGAGTCGTGACAAGACCCTATCGCGCGTTGCACACTCTTGTTTATGGACTCTTGATCTCGCTATTAGCAGTACCCACGCATCGGAGAGACTACAGTCCATTCAGAAAAAAAGACGAGCGCTGGCTCTGGAGAACTCCCGTGCTTGGAGATTTTGTGGTACACTGTGCAGTGCCGCGCGATTCGAAACTTGAAAAAGGGTCCAGAAAAGGAACCTCAACTGGGGTTTGAACCGCAAACGTACTGTTATGCAAGTGGAGTGAACGGCCTGGATTTTCATGATTTTACCCAATTCAGTGCTTTGGGGGCAAAACCTGGCCGAAATCCTATTCCTGTTATGCCTTGCTTTTTTTGGAGAAATAGACTTCAAAAACAATGAAGCATCATCCGACATTGTCTTCAATAAGACTCGAGCGGCACCTTTGAAGGCCATTACAATTCCGCGACTAGAGCTTCTAACGGCTCTTATGGGTGCATGCGTCATCAAGTTCCTGAAAGGTCAGCTGCCAGTACACCGAATTTGTTTACATTCCTATTCTTCTTGCGTTCTTGGCTGGATCGAAAGCAAGAAGACACAACCAGCATTTGTGGAGAAGCGACTTGCAGAAATCCGCGAGAACCTGAGAGTCAAGTTCAATCATGTTCCCAGTGAACTAAATCCTGCTGATATGCCTGCTGATATGCCGTCGCGTGGTCAACCACCAACAGCTAACACTACAGATCTTTGGTGGCATGGCCCACCTTGGCTTCGCACCTGTACAGATCACTCTTTTCCTTTGCCTGAGGAGGGTCCTCCGGAAGTGCAGCAACCCAGTTTCAAGAAGCCTCTACTTGCGTTGCTACAGATCACTCTACTCCAACACCCAGTGGTCCATTTGACATCGACACTACCCGCTTCTCGTCATTTCATAAGCTGATCTCCATAACTGGATGGGTACGCCGGTTCGCCAACAATTCGAAAGCAGGAACACCTCAAAACGAGTCGCCAGTTCTAACTTCTTAGGAGCGAAGAGGAGCTCGAGATATGTGGATTGGGCATATCCAACAGTCAGCCTATGGACACGTGTTCAGTGACATCAAGAAGAACAAGAAGAATGATTTGATCCGTCAGCTTCAACTGTTCGTCGACATCACCGGTTTGCTGAGATGCAATGCCAGAATAGAAAACTCCAACACCTTGTCTGAAGCCGCCAAGTTTCCACTCTTGCTCCCAAGACATGCCCTTACCAGCCTAGTGATTCGTCAAGCACATGTGGAGCAAATGCACAGTGGGCGATTGCACACTCTTGCACGGCTACGTCAGATATATTGGATTCCCAGCGAAAGACGAACTGTGAAGAGCGAGATTACACAATGTGCGGTGTGCAGGCGCGTACGCAGGGTCACCTCTAGGGGGGTTTCCAACCGAATCCAAACAATGAGTTTTAAGTTTTAACCCTTTCTAAAGAGCCCTAGGAAATTTTCAAAATTATGCATTTTTTGGTGTTGTTTGGATCATAACTTCAATTCTACTCACTCAATCTTCATTATCTTGGGCTTCCTGGAAGTGGAAAGGTACCCGGATGAGAAGGAGCTTGACCATGATAGCCAGGACACAGTACAGTCATTCACATATCCAGCGCTATAGGCTATAGCGGTAGAGTGCAGCGACGGTTCGAAAAATGCCTCAAACAGCCCCAAACGCATCCTGCTCCAACGATTTCGTTTTTCTTGATCGCAGAGTTTCGATTTTTTTGCCTTATGTGCTCTTGAAAGTATCACTAGTGAAGCCCCTGCAAATTTGAGCAAATCAGTGCGACGAAAATCTCAAAATCTCGATACTCAAGTCGCACTGTGCGCTTTTGAAATTGCCGAGATCGCGGCTCAACTTACGAATGATTTATCTCACGATTCATTGCTCGCAGCGATTCGCAAATTGTTTCAACCGACAGCTAAGAGTTTTCTATTTGACCTGGATATTTGGAACGTTGGATTTGAGCGAGATTTGACTGAGTTACGATCTTTTGAAGTTTTGCCATTCTTGCCAGATCGATAATGCGCCCTACCAAAAAATGCCCAAAAACGTTGCTCGTTTGGAACATTTGGGGAGTTTCCGGGCAAAGGGGAACCCCCTGCGCACGTGCCTGGGTGTGTCGCAAAGTCGAAGGTGGACCCTTTGCAACCCCACAGATGGCACCCCTACCAACAGAGCACGTAAATCGAGCAGTTGCATTCTCTAGTTGCGGAGTTCGACTACTTCGGACCATTGCTGGTGAAATCCGAGTTCGGTGCGAAGAATGCATGAAGAAATATACTCAGTACAGTATTATACTCAGTACAGTATTATACTCAGTGCAGTATTATTATAATATACTCAGTGCCGTATTATACTCAGTACAGTATTATACTCAGTACAGTATTATACTCAGTGAAGAAAGCATGGGTTGTATTATTCACCTGCTTCGTCACTCGAGCCATTCACCTGGAGCTAGTGAGTGATATGACCGCCGATCAGTTTATTCTATGTCTCCGTCGGTTTATTGCGCACCGTGGATGTCCTTCTCATATGTGGTCTGACAACGCCCCACAGTAGCCGACCAAGCCTTACGGCAAGCTTGGACAGACACCACAGAAGATGCCGATGTCCAAAGCTAGGCAGCCGGCCAAGCCATCAAATGGTCGTTCATCGTAGAACATGCCCCCTGGATGGGAGGAGTATACGAGTGCCTAGTTTGCGTCGTTAAGCGGGCGCTGAGGGAGTCAATTGGCTGACGCTGTCTATGGCCGACCCACCTGGACACCGTACTAAGTGAAGCAGCTGCTATCATCAACACTAGACCGTTAACTGCATGTGGGTCTTTGGAGGAAGGGGAGGCTCTGACTCCGGCTCATTTTCTAGTTCTTAGGTCTCTGAGCTGTCGGCGGTGAAAACAGTCAAGTCGCTGAAAGACTGCCTGGGGCACTCTCCATGTCTCACAGTTGTAAAGGAGGTCAGGCAGCACAAGCGAGCTGTGCAGCTTGAGCCTGGACCTTTCTGACACATGCTTGTGCCGCAGCCAGAGGCTGCACATGCTAATGTATGCCTGGGATGCCAGCAAAATCTCCTGTCGATACCCTCAGCACCCCCCATAAGAGAACCAAGCTGCTTGATGCTCCACCAGGACGTAAAGTGCCCCCATTCCATTCTTTCCTCATGATGACAGCTTCCTCCATAAATGCGGAGCGTGGGGAATGCCTTTGGCAAATGAGAGTTGTTGCATTGGCTAGCTGTACATCCCAGCAAGCGGGAATGTGCTGGTTATCGATACTACACAAACAAAACAAAAAATCGCGGTGGTGAGTCTGAGCAGACCAGGAGGTATGACAGCTTTGTATACTAAAAATGTACAGTGCGTATGGTGAAACAATTCGATACTGTTTTCCAGCGAAATGTTGTAATCTATGTACAATATCCTCTAATATCCTTTCTCTAGGGCCCAAAGGCTATCCAATTCACCAGGCATCGTGGTCTTACTGTTTTTTTCTCCGCATTTTGGGTTGAAATCTGAACATAAAAAGAAGCACTGATGACGTCATTCTGCTTATAATAGACATTTGATGTCGGAAATCGATGACAACTAACCCAGTGTATCGATACAGGCAGTTTGGTTGAAAAATATTGATGTATGCCAAAGTTATTACCAATACATGTTTTGTACATACATGATCTCCTTATTATACCTGAATACGGGAATTAAAACAAAATGAACATCGACTCACGTATTTCACACACAACACGTAAACGCGCTGCTAGGACATGTGAATTGCCATATGTGGTTAATGCTTTGTTCTCGGCATTTGGCAATCCTCTCCATGCAAAGACATTACGAGGGGAGCAGCCAGCTTGGAACGACGATTCAGAGAGAATTGTGCCATTGTTCCTGCTGCACAGTGCTTTTGCTGAAGTGTAATTCAAGTAGAGGCTTGAAGGGATTGATACACTAGTTATGGCCGATGATGCTGGGCAAAAGGTATTCCCACTCAGCTCTGGAGTCACACGCACACACACAGGCACACACACACACACACACAGATGCGCACACACGTGCTAGATCCTGAATTCGAAATGCTGAAGTTGACAATGGCAAGAACAGAGTGTTTTCCACATCCTAAAATGCGCTATGTGTGGCGCATATTGCTGCAAAGATAGCAGGTCTGAAAACAGCAACTTTTGTCGTAGCTACAGAAAGCAACAAACTTGAGGCAGAATTCGATCTGAAGCAATTCTGGAACCTGGAAGGAATTGGAATTGCTCCCGAAAGTGAACTCAGCGATGATGACAAAGCCCACGAAGCCTTCCAGAAATCAGTAACGTTCGAAGGTGGCAGGTATGTGGTATCATGGCCTTGGCGCTCTGACCCTACACAGCTAGATCTTCAGGAAGACTGGGGCCTGGCGTACGGACGCCTCCGGTCCCTTCTACGCCGACTCTCCAAACAACCAGAGTTGCTTGAGAAGTATGACAGCACCATGAAAGAACAAGCTACCAATGGTATTGTAGAAATGGTGGTACAGGACCAGCCCAGTCTTGTCCGACGTGTGTTGTCCATTGTGTTGTCCGACCCGACAAACCTACAACCAAGGTACGCGTTGTCTATGATGCATCAACGAAGTCCAGTAGTTCAGCAAGCAGTCTGAATGACTGCCTCCATCGCGGTCCTTCTTGCTTCCAGATTTAGCTGGCATCCTCATGCGATTCAGAACGTTCCCAATCGGAATAGCAAGCGACATCGAGAAAGCGTTCTTACAGATGTCGCTCCACACAGAAGACCGTGGCGTGATGAGATTCTTGTGGCTCAAGGACATCACCCAGCCACGTCAGGCGAAATTTTCTGGTCAGTCGGCGACACGCATTTTTCACAAAATTTGCGTTTCACGCGCTGGGAGAGTATGCGTGTACTCGAGTCTCATCCTGAACACGTTTTTTTCTTCTTTTTTTCAGCTCCAGTATAGCTGTATTTTTCATTGCAAAGCCGTCCTCGATTGTTGTGTTCGTTGTTCAAACGAAGTGGACATTCAATCATGAAGGCAGAGGACATAGGAGCCTGATTGGAGTTTCTCGTGGCATAGGACGGCCACACAGAGACACTTCGGGATTTTCTGAATATAAAATACCGTACGCACGATGCTGAGATCAATTTGTGCGATATCAAATTGTTTGTGATCTACCACATCGAGCAGAACGGGATCCAAACACAAGCTTACCGACGGTTAGGCTGCCGACCTGACTGGATAAATGATCCCTGGCTTCACCAGACGCCAGAAGTCGGACACCATGTCCTTTGCCGCGACGTCCGTCTCCATAAAGAACTCCATCTTCCGTCGTGAAAAGGCTTGAAATTTGAAATTTTTTGTTGTAGCAGTTGCAGCGCAGATCCCCGCCACTACTTCAACAGAAGATGGCTCCAAAGCATGCCTGGAACAAGCCATATCGAGGTTGCAAGCCACCCCTCTCAGCACTTTTTTTGAAGAAATTCGAAATTTCAATGGTGGAAGATATACTATGAAGAGAATTTCAAAAAGTATGTTTCGCGGAGCGATCGCTCAACCTACGTCATTCAAACTTTGCAGGATGGTTCAGACGTACATGCTAGGCATGAAACCACAGAAGATGATATCATAGCTGACACACAGAGTCACACACACAGCAGATTCGTGTGCACAGATACTAAATTAGTGGACGTCGTCATCTTCTTCCCACTGATCTCAAATGTACTATGACGTGCTATTTCGCCTGACGCACCTACCGTACACAACACCGTAGTGTACAGATTCGCAAGAGTGCTTCCCACCGCGTAGAGTCGACCGCCCATGCATGCAGCTGTCTGGCGTTTTTTTTCAAACCAGGTCGAAATGTTTGAGGGGGCACCTCCCCCCCCCCCCTCTCTTCTACACCCGCCACTGAAAAGTGTGAGTGACACGACGTTTTCTTTCTGTTTACATAACACAGGGTCACGAGTGCGAATACACACAACTTCCAACACCTGCAATTGCTTGAAGAAGCATGTGTGCGCCTGTCTGGCTTTGCAGCCTGAACCATATACTGTACATACATCGATCAAAATCTCGAGACGCCCGTTCAAAGCCTATCCTGTGCATGCAATCCTAAGCTCCTTTTTGGTGGAACATTGGTCCGGTATTTTCCAGATCGCCCGCTATTACCCTGCAGCCTTTCCTCTAATTTATACTCAAAAAGACGGCGGAATGATATTATATGATGGCATGGCAGTTGTTGCCCCAGTGCTGCGCTTAGCCATGACATGTAAATTGTTGGTCATGTAGAAATGAAGAATGAAAGCAATGATCAAACATTTGGTATGTAGGGCCGCTGTATCCAGAGGAAACTGTTTATTGCTGCAACTGACCTGCGGTACTCTGGTTATTGGCAGAAACTTCACCAGTGAACACGTTTAGGATCACCACCAAGAAAATAGTTGAGAGAAGCCTCATCTGAAAACACATACAAACAGTCAAACACATGAATAAATGTTGGCATAAAAGCTGGCTACACCCACCCACAGAAATGTTACGTTATCGCGGCCATACACACACACACACACACACACACACACACACACACACACACACACTTGTACTTGTTGCTCACTGCCAAAACTGGTCACGTGGGCCTCCCCGGGAGAGGGGAGAGAGACTCAAAAGGAATCTTGGAAAGATGACTCAATTGGCCATTGAACCACGCAACACCTCAGTAAGTGGGTGAGGACAAGGTGCAGAAAAAGGATTGGCGGCATCAGGGTATCCGTCCCGGAATCCAACTGCAGTTACCCCTGCCCCCAGTGAAGGTAATACTTGGCACTAGTGTGGGTGGCTAAATCAGAGTGGATCTGATTATAAGCTTCTCTAGCACCATTGATTACACAAAAGTTAATCTAGCCAGAAGCAGTCCATGATTAAAAGTTATGTATACCGTAAAGTCGCGGATAAAAGCCGGGCTTATAAGCACATAAGCCACTTTCTGCATCAGGCTTGTATGCAAACCATGGTTATATGCACCACTGATATTTTTGCCAGGTGTGTATGCACATCAGCCGATCCGGGCTTGCATAGAAGCCAGGCTTCTACGCGCGACACGCGTAGATCTATCACTGACTGCCGGTATGGCGGCAGTTTTACTATGCACTGTACATAGCGCATGCACTCTTGACCTGCCCGATCCGGGCTTGCATAGAAGCCAGGCTTCTACGCGCGACAGGCTTATATGCATTGACTCGTTTGATTTTCAGGCTTCTATCCGCGATGTGCTTGTATGCAAACCCGGCTTTTATCCGCGACTTTACGGTACAGTCGACCTACCCCTATAACGATATTTGCGTCAGACCAAGAAATATCGTTATAAGGGTAATATTGTTATAAGGGTACTGGTTCATTTCATACATGTACATCATAATGCATGATTTTTTTCATTTTTTACACTCTTCATAGCATCAAAACCTAAGTGCATGTATGTTCTATGCACATTGTGTTCACAACAAGGCATTACTGGTGCCTCATTGCATTTCGTCATGTCCCAGCGACTTATCAAGTGACGTTTGCCCTACCTGGATAGGGGCCTCTACATATTCCTTGCTAGATATTGTTATGAAATGGAAAAATGCCGAGTGGTCAGCCCATTTTATATCGTTATAGGGGTAATATCGTTACAGCAATATTGTTATAAGGGTAAGGCGTTGTATACAAAAGTCAATGGAGTGATTTGGTTTGGCAGAAAAATATCGTTATAGGGGTTATCGTTATAAGGGTAGGTTGACTGTACTTCAAATAGACAGTATATGAACCCTGAAACCAACAAAGGTGGTAGGTACTACAATACACCTTCAAGCAGCCGAGCCCGTTCGCAACAGATCCTACACTATCTGGCATAAGTGTACCCGCCAACCGCGCGCAAGCGCGTGCACCCCCCCCCCCCCCCCCCACACACACACACACAAACATACACACACACACACACACACACACACACACGGTATTCTGGCTATGCGAACCCTATGGGGGGTTGAGCAGGTTTGGAACAGTAGGGGCGATGACGGGATAGGTCATGTGGTCTACTGAAACGCCGACTGCAATTGCAAACGATGCAGAAGGAGCTACGGTCTGTGTTGGTTGCTCTGGCCAAACCACGGCTGCACTAGTGACACTTCATGCCTTGGCACGATAGCACAGAGCGGTTGCAGTGGAAGCTGCAGCACTCGCAGAACATATTGTTTGTAACTGGTGACTCAAGTGTGTCAGAAGATGCCTTTGCTGATGTTGCTGGCGAGCAACATCAGCAACATCAGTATCTGCATCTGTCGCACTGGTCGCAGTGGCAACTTCCTGGCTGTTGGCTTACGGGTAGGGCACGCGTAGCTGTACACTTGTAACCAAACCAATGTGTCTCCTGAAGACATGCAATATCCACAGCCAGACGCGAAAGTTCCGCGGCGACCCGTTCGATTTTCTTATCCTCCACAACTTTTCCAGTTAAGCGGGATTCACAGAAACTTTTGTGCGATGCGACACGCGATGCGACAGACGCGAAACCGGGAAAACCCCAAATCGCAGCCATGTCGCACCCCACGCAACTGCCGCAACTGGGCCATCGCAGGCCATCGCAGAAGTTGAGCTTGGCTCAACTTTTGCGATGCGATGCGATGCGACAAGCGATTTGGTGTACGATTTTGACCTTTTCTACAGCAAAGTTGTACAAAGGTGCGCGCGGAGAAACTTGACATTGCGTGAAATCACGCGACACCTGTACATTTTCGATCTGCGGGATGAAGATGACGACGCCCATGCATTTGGTAGCAGGGAGTAGTAAGATACTGGTATATCACTACTCCATGCCTAAAATTGTACTGTCAAGGGCATACGGGGAGTGCAGCATGCCATCGCTTATGTAGTCAATTATGGACCACTAACTACAACTACCGTATTTCCCCGTAAGTTAGTTCTCCCCAATGACTTTGTACCCCCTATAAAAAATACACTTTCCACTGCCGAGGTTATCACCCCGAAAGACAGTTCCCCGAAAGATAGTAAGTTCGTACCCGTCCTACATGTACAGACACCGTACAGTACATACATCATATGCACGGACACTAGAGTTGCGCAGGCTTCCCACTGTGTGTCATTTATCCCCGATAAAAAAGTACTCCCCGAAAGATAGTACCACCCCCGAAAGTTAGTCACCCATGTGGCTGCTAAGTTCGAAAATTGGTACGTACTAACTTAGGGGGAAATACGGTACTCATGTTACTACTACTCTCAGTACACGCGTAGGGCTTTTAGAATGGTTATAATTACTATCTCGAGGAAAGAGACTGGAATATCACAAAGGACTAGACTAGGAGAATAGCACAAAGAGATCGATCCAAGGACTAGGCCTACAACAAAGGACTGGGAGAAGTACACCCCGCGCAAGCGCAGCCTTCAGGGTATAACTAAAGCTATGGAGGAAAAGGGGGGGCATGCAGTAAGTGGGAATAGGGTGAATGGGAAAATGGGTGCATACATTAAGCGAGACAAGGTGAGCGGGAAAATGGGTGCACACAGTTAATGAGACAGGGTGAGCGGAAAAAGGGGTGCATGCAGTTAGTGAGACAGGGTGAGCAGGTAAAGGGGTCAGCAGTGCATGCAGTAAAGGGAGGCAAAAGGTCAGCAGGGCAAAGGTCAGCGGGGAATGCATGCATGGGCATGTGTTCAGGGATGTAGACATGTATATGTGTACGGAAGTGTGTGCATACGGGAATGTGTACGGGGCTAAAGGGCTCATACAACACTTGCACTTTCCAGCTCAGAGTTGCCCTGGCTACCAATGGACAAGATTTCAGGGTCACAGCTTGCGTAATGGCTTTGTACTTTTGGAATGGCCACTCGACGTACTCAGCACAAATTCTCTATTGCATGCATGCACAATATGTTCAAATTTCGCATTTTTGGTGACTTTACCACCGTCATGGAGGCTGGTCGGTGAGGAGCAGGTAGCCATCGCTTGTGGAATCAAAAACATGGCTCCACTGTGTGGCTGATTCTGGAAGAGCCCGGAGAAACGTTACTTTCTCCAGACAAACAAATAATTCGATAGCCGTTTTGCTGCTCGTCAAGCCCTGCAGTTAACTTGGTTTCTTGAAGGGTACAGATGTCTATGTCGTAGAAAGAGAGGTCTCGACACAAGGAGTTCCTCTTGATCAAGGAACTACAAGTTACGCTATACTGTCCACTAACACCACCAGTTACTAAACAATCAGCTCATGCTATAAATTGGTCTTTCTCCTTTGTATAAAATTAATTAAACCTTGGTTCTCCATCTGAGTCCAAAAAAATAAACAATCTCTGAATTTAAAAGAGAAAAGGACATATGGATACGAGTTAAGAGTAACTCTCCATCACTGTAACATGATACTATATACAGTCAGAAAGTGCAATAACTAGGCACAAAACTGACAGAGTACTCGTATCCATATGTCCTTTTCTCTTTTACATTTATTTATGGCTCAACATCCGAGTTTCAAATTGCACACCTGATGAGCCGTCACGAACCATACGGCGAAACGTACGTCGTGTGAAACAACTTGTTTTGTAGTCAACTAGTCCATCACAATGTCATGCATGAGGAGTACTGTAGGAGTTTGGCTTTCGGCTTGTACAATTCGTTTTCGCAAAGCTTCCCTTTCTTTACTTATCTTTGATATTTATGACCCACCCAAGTTGGGTGGTGTGCTGCTTTGCTGCTTCGAATTGTAGTTAGACCGCTTTGTCAAATATCGTACTGGTCTCGTCATCGTCCAGTAACAATCGACATTCTTTGTTCCGTTGGGACTGTAGCTTTTGCTCGTGTTCGTTGCGCTTGCCTTCCCCTCTTTGGTCTTTCCATAACCGTGAACCTTCCAAGTTGGAAGGCTGTCGGTTAGCGCTACGGAGATGTGTTGAAGTTAGGTGTCAGGACGTCGAATGTCTCAGTACTCTGTCAGTTTTGTGCCTAGTTATTGCACTTTCTGACTGTATATAGTATCATGTTACAGTGTTGGAGAGTTACTCTTAACTCGTATCCATATGTCCTTTTCTCTTTTACATTTATTTATGGCTCAACATCCGAGTTTCAAATCTCTGAATTTCTCATCTTTATAGTTGTAGTCTCTTAGTTTTATTTCCATCATTCACTGTACTATTTTGAGATGAAGGGAACGAGACATTCAATACTTCTTAGGCATGTCCTAATTGACTGGTGGTGGGTTCTGGTGTAGATTCATGCGTAGACAAGACATGTTACTAATGTTGTCTGCCACTCTGCCTCAGTCCTTTTTTCAAATAATAGTTCTTTTCTACGTTCCATTGGGACATCCACCTTGGGCACCCTGTTAGAAGACCATAACGGTCTGTTCGGAATGCCCAAGTAAAGTAATAAAATACAATACAAATCACTAAACTCGGATTGAGAGGCAAGGATCAGAATTAAGAAGAAAGGGCCAAAGGTTTACAAGTTATCCGTGATGGTCCAACACTGGCAATTAGAAGCATGATATTGTTAAGCCATAACGTGCAACAGTTAGCACAATGATGGAACATTCAAAGTCGGAAGGCTGTTAGAGTGCGCATTTGAAATGTAATGGAGCTTGACGTCAGATCGTTGAATTTCCGTGCTGCAGTGGTCATTGTTATTCTAACGGTCGCACGTTACGACTCATCAATATCATCCATATAATCGCCAGTGTTGAACAAATGCGGTTTACGTGTAAACCTTTTGGTCTTTTCCTCTTGACAATACAAATCGCAAATTATTATTATTATTATTATTATTATTATTATTAAACTCAATCTCGTAGCATGTGCACGCATTGCTAATGTGGGGAGCAACCCCAGAGATGAGGGCAGTAACCAGCCATGGTAAAAGTACACAAACCAATGCGCAACGGCATTGCTACCCAATACAAATCACCTCAAATAATCCTATACTCACTTAACCCTTTATGGACTGGCAAATTTGTACAGGAAAGAAGCGACATGCGAAAATCAGTACTAACTCGAAATCGGTGTACATTAGCCAATACAACACCATACATTTTCGGAAAGTAGATACGATAAGCTCCACCATCATCCTCCTCGCCGCCACTCTCGCTACTAGCAGTATCAGCAAAGCCATCAGATAAATAGTTTTCTTGACTTTCTGGGATATCATCATCACTATCACTGTCCACTTCGAACTCGTCGTCATCAGACTCGTCAAGTGGGTCGCCAGAACTGTCCTCATCAGAGTTCCAGTTCAGAATCATGCCGATGGCATCGTCCGCATCCATGCGAAGGCCGTTTCCGTGTCGTGCCATGACAGTACTCGTACTGCAATTTTAGTTCTGCATGCTCGCATAAGCTCTCAATTTTGTTTTTTGCGCCGCCGATTTGGTCAACATTTTGACTAAGGACCCCGGCGAATTTAGCACCATTGGAAAGATATGAATTTCGTCTTTCGATTTGTGTAAAAATATTGCCGAAAACGTGCGGTGCGCCCAGAAAATTTCGCGTCTCAAGTTTTGATCTTATCAGATTGAAACTTGAGCATCGAAACTTATCAGATCGAAACTCGTACAGTCCGTCCACAAAGGGATAACCTCTGCTCATACAATTTTCTCTGATCTCGAAATGTTCAGTCACGGTACTGATTTTATTGTGAGACACACGCTTATAGCGTTTGAAAATGAGTAGAGCATGCTAGAGAGAGAGAGAGGTTGTTGGAGAGCGGCTGGATAGCAGGGTAGTGTAACAATAAGAGCACTAGGGGAAGGCTAGATTTCATGTATCTAGACATCAACAGAGACTGTGCGAAAAGCCAGTCGATAGCACTAAAGAGTAAAGACAACTACAGCACTGCTCAATAGAATGCAGTCGCAACCTTCAAGTATGTACGGGGTGTTGCACAGCCCTACACCTGCAAACACTGGGCTGTGAATTGTGCGAGGCGCAAACTTGTGCGACATGACTGAATTTCATTGAGCAGCAATGTGCAACACAGTCAATTGCTTCAGATAATCATGACAGACTGCACAACATGGGCAGACGAACGGGAACACATATGTTTGGCTGCACTGTACAACGTTTGTACTGTGGAACAGAAGTGAACAAAAATACGTGGCTGGTCAGCTGAGGTAGTCGACTGGTCCAGTGGCTTGTTTCAGACGGAAATATCTCGTGAGTCTTTTGGGAACAATCAATTGTTTCGGGAATTAAGGCCATGTAAAATATATTGATTGTTTATCATCAGATTTTCTCGAGAAATCGGGGCGGACGGGAGGTTTTTAATTTAATTTTTTATTATAGGGCAGGTGTTCGCAACCCCAGAGGATAATGGAAAGTGGAACAACCAACGTTACGTAGAAAAAAGAAGAAAACCAGGCAGCTTATGATCAGTTTCAATTTTCAAGTCCATAGCAACTAAGTTATGGTTCAGTCTGTGGACTTGACCTTCGAAAATCTCAACCGCAGTACATACAGTACATTTAACAGTATTGAAAAATAAAATAGTTCGGCAGGGAGGGTGAAAATTTGGGGCGGGCGCGGACGATAAACAATCAATTATTTTACTTGGCCTAATAATAATAATAACTTTATTAGGAAGACCCGAAGGCAAATCGCCTATCGAGAGGTTCACCGCATTGAATGGTTGTGGTATGACAAAGCAAAGAGGCAACCATTGTGTGCGAGGGAGGGGGGGGGGGGGAGTTTCGAACTATGCACAGTGAAGGGATAATTGTATGTACATGGCCAAGGATAGGGTAAACCGGACAAAGTGGCCATTTTTGGGAGCAACGGATTGGGAAGTATAACAGTATTGTGGTAATGAGTGCAAAATCATAAGAATTAGTTATAGGGGGATTCCCCCAGTACGAAAAGCATATTGTTGCAAGTGTTTGCCAAGAGTTTGATGGAACAGAGGAAGAGAAAGTAAATCATGACGAGGCGCAAAGCTATCATACTTCCGAGCACAATACAAAAATGTAATGTTGACAAGCCGACACACATGATCTGCAGGTCAAATGGCCCACAACGGGGAGCCGAACATGCACACTATGGCATTCGACCGATTTGTTCGATTTCAATATCATGGTCTTTTCAGATTTTCATTGTACAGTACCTATTTGCAGTACCTTCCGGGATCAGTATTTCCACTTGAAATAATATGCACCAAAATGCCTCATTCTCAGCATTCTTTTATTCGCTTCCATGTAATTGGGCTTATTGCCCGTTTGGTTTTGCGAATTCAAATAAAAAAGCAACAACAATTATCCAGTGTGGCCCTTCGAAACCCCAGATTGCTAACCAACCCCCTACCTAACTACGCGGGTGTCCAAAGATGTGCACTCTCTTACCTTGCCAGGCACACTTAGCATGATTCTTGTGTGATCTCCGGCTGGCGAGAGCGCTTTGGCAGAAGTTGGAAGGGCTTGGCCCAGCTTGGGAAAAACAGCTCTCCGCGTGTTCGAATGTTGAACTGAAGTGCGCGGAGCAAAGAAAAGCACCTCTTCAGTTGTCAATATACCAAAGGGCTCAGGTTTTGGTCCAAGTCCTTACCCCTCCACACGAGAACAGAGGGCCAAAGGCAAGCTAAAATCTTCCTCACACCGCGATTCAAAATTCACTGTCACCAGGAAGAAGAAGACTGTACTGGTTTGAAGCAGGGAGTAGTACAATACCGTGTACTACTCCCTGGTTTGAAGCGCTAAGCAGGGAGTAGTACAATACTCCCTGGTTTGAAGCGTACGGCAAACCGTACTTATCGCTGACAACCGAGCAGCAGGCAAAAGCCACGCGCTTGGCTAGGCGCGCAACAATAGGGTGTCTGGCCTGCAATGGCGGGCAGCCGTACTGGGGAAAGCCCAGGCCGCAGTACGAGTGCGCCCTTATGCGCGGGCGAGACCACCCCATGTACTTGTGTGTACTCTTGTGAGGCTGTGTTTACATGAAGCGTTTCAACCCGGGTTGAGTTCGACCCGGGTCAGATTTCAACCCGCCATGTGCACAAAGTGAATAGGGAGGTTCCGGAGTACGATTTTTCGTGCCAAAATCCGTGGAGGCTCTACGGATTTGTTATACGTCGTTTTCGAGCATTAGAGAGGTTCCGGGGTACGATTTTCCGTGCCAAAATCCGTATGGGCGCTACGGATTTTTTCCAGGCGTGCTCCATACGATTTTTCGGCACGGAGAATCCGTGTGGACTGGCTTTCATACGAACCATGTTTCGTATGGAGATTTTGCGTCATCGGGTGCAGAAAGATTTTTCGCGTACAAATTTGGTACGAGAAACATCGATTTTTCGCGGGAAGTTTTGATTTCGGTACAAATTTTCAAAATAAAAAGACATAGCGCGGGAATGTGACGTGTTTGCGATCGTAACCTAGGCAATGACGGCAAACACATAAGTTCCGTACCCCGGAACTTTTCACTGCTCGAAAACGACGTATAAAAAATCCGTAGAGCCTCCACGGATTTTGGCACGAAAAATCGTACTCCGGAACCAAGTGAAAAGTTCCGGGGTACGGAACTTATGTGTTTGCCGTCATTGCCTAGGTTACGATCGCAAACACGTCACATTCCCGCGCTATGCCTTTTTATTTTGAAAATTTGTACCGAAATCAAAACTTCCCGCGAAAATCGATGTTTCTGGTACCAAATTTGTACGCGAAAAATCTTTCTGCACCCGATGACGCAAAAATATCCATACGAAGCATGGTTCGTATGAAAGCCAGTCCACACGGATTCTCGTGCCGAAAAATCGTATGGAGCACGCCTGGAAAAAATCCGGAGCGCCCATACGGATTTTGGCACGGAAAATCGTACCCCGGAACCTCTCTAATGGCGCGTTTACATGACGCATTGCGCTTGACCCGGATTGAAATTTCGCCCCGGGTTGATTTCAACCCTCCCCCCAAGGGGAGGGTTGAAATCAACCCGGGTCAAGAAAATCGTACAAACGTACTTCTGTGCGTATCTCGCGCCAGGTTTGAACGGCACTGCAGATGCAAATTTCGCGCGAACGGATTCACGTGACCATACAGGACTGTAGAAGTAAAAGAAAAAGAATGTATGGCACCTATGAATTCAGGGGATGGCCCACGCCTGGTAAAAAGAAAAAGAAAAAAAAGAAATCATATGAACAAAGAAAACTAAAGAAAAAGAATGTTTGGCACCTATGAATTCAGGGGATGGCCCACGCCTGGTAAAAAGAAGTGGACTTTTGGCGGCATATCAGTATTTGACCCGGGTCAACTGTCTTCATGTAAACGCTCACCTCTTTTGTTTGTCGTACAGACTTTCAACCCGGGCTGAACTCGACCCGGGTTGAAATTTCTCATGTAAACACAGCCTTACTACAGTCCATTCAGAAAAAAATGAACTTCTAGCTTTTGGCCATAAATGGGTCAAACGTTGAGTTTTTTTAGAATTTTTTTCTGCAATCCCATATGGTATCCTCTTCCAATTATGTTTCTGAAGTTTTTTTGTCCAAAAAGCAAGCCATAGCAAGAATAGGATTTCGGCCAGGTTTTGCCCCAAAAGCACTGAATTGGGAAAAACCATCAAAATCCAGGCCGTTTGACCCCGCCTGCAACAGTGCATTCTGCGGTTCGAACCCCAGTTCAGGCACCCTTTTCGGACCCTTTTTCAAATTTCAAAGTTCGCAGCACTGCACTGTGTACGATGAAATCACGAAAAATCGCCAAATACGGGAGCTCGCCAGAGCCAGGACCCATCTTTTTATGAATGGACTGTACGTATACAAGCAGGGCTCATGGCGCCTAATTTAGAAAACCGATCCTGTCAGGTTTCTATTATTGTGTTCTCTATACAGTACAGTATTAGGAAGCAGTTCCTTTCATGGCACGAAAGGACTCCAGCACGCGTACTAAGCCTCAGCCAAGGTACAGTACTAACCGAGTACGCAAGATAGAACAGCCGGTGTGGTGGAGCAAACACACCACGTATGGAAGAGGCGAAGTCCCCGGATGCCGCCCGGTCCACAATGACAGACACCACCATGCTTATATGGGAAATAAGGCGCGAGAGCCCACCATGTAGAATGTACCAGGTAAGGCGGGCCGCATAATTATAAGCACGTGGCAAGCGCAAAAAAAGAGACGTACCCACGAGGCGAGGTATATTATGGCACCGCAGGCCGCGCACCTGGGAGCCTTTCTGGAAGCCTTACTCGATCGGATAGAGCGAAATTGCACATCAGAGGCTCCGCTCCATGTAACACTGTAGTGGCCCTACATTTTTACTGCATAAACAACCAGTTTCAAAGCTTCTTATTTTTTTTTTCTTTCGTTCCTACACCATAACACGCATGCTCGGCCAGTCCTTCCTCGGCCTTGTTTTTACTGCATTTTCTGCGTAGTTGTTTGCATTGCATGCCTCTTCGAGTTTTTCCAAAATAGCTCCACGATGGACGCTGTTTTGGATTTGCTGCATACCCTGGCGCAGCCAGAGGTACAATCTGCCATCGCGGCATCCGCCCACTCCCGCGGAAAACAAATAGGAGGCACCGTTTTGGGGTACGGTATACAAATTTCCTCAAATTCCGCACCCACGGGCGGATTAGAAACTGGTCGTGGCACCACCGCAGCCTCTGGCGGTCAAGAAATGGAGGAGGCTCGGAACTCTTCCAAAAGGGAAGGGAACCAGGATGACTCTCGGGTAGATGGCGGGGAGCCTTTTCGTTTTGTCTCATTGGCCGAACGTCGTTCGGCAAGCCTCGGTTTTTCCACGGACCGCCATTCCAGCAATGGCGGCCGGGGCCATACATGTATTAGGGGTGACGTCACTGACGTATCTGGGTCACGTGATTTACGTACAGATAGATCTAGATCATGCTCACGGGACAGATCTCCACCCCACTCACGATCTCCCCCTCGTTATCGTTCTGCTTCATGTGAACGACGTACACGTACTCGCCATAGACCGGCTGGTGCTACACGTACACGTAGATCTAGATCTAGATCTCAATCTGCGGACAGATGTCGGTCAGTGTCACGCTCGGGTGCTACGCACGAGTTCCGCCTGAGTGCCCGGGGACGACATGGGTCACCCAGACGCCGCGAGTCGCACCGTTTCACCAGGCACCGAGATAGTTCGGGCACTAGTTCTAGCTCTGGTACGTCAGAATCTGACGATAGTGACTCCGACAGTCCTAGTGGCACATGTCCGTCATCCGACGACTCGGCTGCCCACGAGCATCGCCGTGGTAGCGGCGCGGGCTTCGATCCTAAGGGGTTAGTGGACGACTCTGTATGGTCTCCCCCTCGCACATGGCCTCGTACCTACGGGAGCACTGCCGTGGTTCCCTGTCCTTCGCTGAGCGTCAACGGGTGCGGAAACTGTGTCCCCGACCGGACGTGGAGGAAACGCGATGTCCACGCGTGGACCCATTCTTGTCGGATGTCCAGGGCCTGGCCAATGCCAAGAGAGCGGATAGAATGCTGGCCAACATCCAACAAAAGGTTACGGACGTTTTCCGTCCCCTGGCCGCGCTCTGGGCTGCTATTGAGCAGGGCCGGCCGGTCCACGAACTGACCGAGCTGGTCCAGATGGCGATCGTCATGACGGGCGACGCCTCGACTGTATTGTCGGAGACACGCCGTCAGCGCCTCATGGCAGCGCTGCCAAAGAGATGCCCGAAGAGCCTGCTGCAGGGCTTGCGTCCTTCCGGTGATCTCCTCTTCGGTGATGGATTTTCCCGGGAGTATAAACGGAAGTGCCAGGAAATGGACGTATTCCAGCCACGGCCTTCAGGGCGGCGCCCGGGGACCGCACAGGACCGGTCGCAGCCTGCCCGTCCTGACCGTTTTTCTGGTCGCACCGTGTACCGGTCAGATCCAGGGCGGTTCCGCCCTTACGACAGGGCAGGACGGGGTCATGTCACCCGCCGGCCTGAGGAGCATTTCCGCCAGCCAGCAAAAAACGGCCGGGGCCAGCCCTTTCGCGGGCGCCCTCGAGGTCGTTGACGACCTCCCCCGTGCCTGGCTGCCTCACGGAAGCCCCTACCCCCCCCCAGGTAGCGGGCCGATTGGAGCATTTTGCGGCAGCCTGGCGAGACCTAACGCAGGATGCGTGGGTGTTGAAGACCGTCTCAGGTACTGCTTAGACCTCCACACCGTTCCTTGCCAGCGGTCCACTCCGACAGAGATGTGGTTCCCTCCCGAAAAATGCGCCACCGTCCACCAGGAGATAGAGGATCTCCTATCCAAGGGTGCAATTCGACCGGTGAGCCCATCTCCCGGCCAGTTCGTGAGCCGGTTATTCACCGTACCCAAGAAGGGTACCACCGCCGAACGTCCAGTCATCGACCTCCGCCACCTGAACGAGCACGTGCGGTACGAGCACTTCCAGATGGAGGGTCTCCACCTTGTTCCCCTATCCGTCCGAGAGGGCAATTGGCTCACAAAGCTAGACCTCAAGGACGCGTACTTCACCGTGCCGATCCATCCCCAGCACCGCCGGCTCCTGCGCTTCAGTTGGGAGGGCCAACTCTACGAGTTTCAGTGCCTACCGTCCGGCCTGTCCAGCGCCCCCCGGGTATTCACGAAGCTGATGAAGGTCCCGATCAGTGTTCTTCGTCGTCAGGGCATTCATCTCATCCTGTATCTCGACGACCTTCTCCTGATTGCCGAGTCACGGCCGGCCGCCGTGCTGCAGACGCAGCAGGCCATTCAACTCCTAGATTCTCTGGGTTTCGTAATCAATCGGAAGAAGTCCATTCCCGAGCCTACGCAACAGCTCGAGTTCCTAGGATTTCAGTTGAACTCTGTGGCCATGACGATGTCTGTGCCGATCGACAAGGCGCGGAAACTCCAGCAGGAGTGCCACCGAGCCCTGTCCCAGCCCTACCTGTCCATCCGCGCATTGGCCTCACTCCTGGGCAGGATGGTTGCGTGCTCCCCAGGCATGTTTCTGGCTCCACTGCAATTCCGCCACCTTCAGCAGTTGAAGATTGCAGCCCTTCGTCGCCATCAGAGCTACCTTGCCACGGTACGCCTGACGCCGGAAGCCATGACGGAGCTGACGTGGTGGGCAGCAGATCTAGAAACTTGGAACGGTCGCTCGATTCTCAAACCTCCCGCTCAGCTCACCATATTCTCCGATGCGTCCCTGCTCGGCTGGGGAGCGGTTTGCGGCACAACGAGTACTGGGGGTCAATGGTCCCCAACCGAGGCCAATCTCCACGCCAATGCTCTGGAATTGATCGCTGCCTCATTCGCGGTGAAAGCCTTTCATCACCGGGCCTCGTACCGTCCTCTGCACATCAAGTTGTTGATCGACAACACGACAGCCGTCAGCTACATCAACCGCTTAGGCGGCACGCATTCCCGTCTCCTGTCCCAGATCGCTTGCGACCTCTGGAGATGGGCGGTCCAACACGATATCCGCCTCCAGGCGGAATATGTGCCGAGCGAGGAGAACCCAGCGGACCATCCTTCTCGGGGCTCCCTCTCCGAGTCCGGCGACTGGCGCCTGGACCCTGCTCTGTTTCGCAGGATTCAGAGGGCAGCTCCTTGGACCTTGGTGCTAGATCTGTTCGCATTTGGACGGAACACGCAACTTCCCGCCTTCTATGCTTGGAGGCCGGATCCGGAGGCTCTCGCTCTAGATGCGTTCTCTCAGAATTGGAGTCTCCCTCATCAGGACGCGGTGTATGCCTTCCCACCATTCTGCCTACTGGACAGGGTGCTTCATCGTGTGGCCTCACTCCATACTTGCCGGATGATACTGGTCGCACCAGTATGGGATACGCAGCCATGGTACGCGACTTTGCTGCAGGTGTTGGTCGATTTCCCCATGCTTCTGCCCACATTCGACTGCCTGCTACTCTCACCCTCGGGCCATCCACACCCACTGGTACTATCCCGCCACCTGCGCCTCGCCGCATGGCCTATCTCCAGCAGCGCTTCAATGCAGCAGGACTTTCTCCACAGGTCGTGCGACTCCTCTCCTCCTCTTGGCGGTCATCAACCAATGCCGCTTACGCATCGGCATGGGAGCAGTGGCTGGGCTGGTGCAGTCAACGGTCAGTGGATCCCGTTCGCCCATCTTTAGCTATGGTGCTCCAGTTCCTGGCCGATTCCTTTGAGGACGGCCGCAGCTACAGTACCCTGAATGTCTATCCGTCAGCGATGTCTGCTACCCTGCCTGAGCTGGATGGTGCACCCATTGGCCAGCACCCGTTGGTGGTGCGTTTGCTCCGTGGTACCTGCCTAGAGCGTCCGCCGCAGCCGCGGTACTCACATACTTGGGATGTGGGTATTGTCACTTCTTGGCTCTCTAAACTGCCTGCAAACACGGACCTGTCTCTCCCTGTCTTGTCTGGCAAGTTGGCCATTCTGATGGCCTTGACTGCTGCTCGGCGCTCTTCGGACCTCCACCGGCTAAGCCTCAACTCTCATCGTTTCTCTGCGGAGGGCGTGGTGTTTGACTATCTCACACCCCCTAAGCAGCATCGCCCTGGTTCGGAACCAGCCCGACCTGTCACCTTTGCTGCCTTTCCTGTGACTCCTGCACTCTGTGTTGTGGAGTGCTTCAGGGAGTACTTGCGTCGGACCGCCGACCTGCGGCAGGCATCTTCTGCACATCTGTTCCTCAGCACGAAACGTCCGCACCACCCTGTCACCTCTGCAACGATTGCTCGTTGGATCAAGCAGGTTATGTCCAAGGCTGGTGTGGATACATCATTGTTTGGTGCCCATTCCACTCGTGCCGCTTCTACGTCTGCTGCGAAGCGTAAAGGTATGTCGACAGTGGACATCATGAAATGTGCTGACTGGAGTTGCGCATCCGTGTTCCAGCGCTTCTATTTCAAGCCGTGGGAGGGTGAGACCAGCGGCTCTTCCCCATCGGCACATCAGCAGTTCTGCCGCTCCGTGCTTGCGCCGTAGCGCTACCAATGCTGGCCTGGCCAGGTTCTGAGTCTGTGACTTTGTGTCTACCTCAGTAATCCGATTGCTGTCTGTGCCTGGCTTTCTCAATGCCGTTCTATCTGTGCATATGTATAGTACACGGCTTTCCTCAAATTTTATTCTTCCTTTTGCCATTACGCCTGTGTCCTTATTCTGGACAGGCCTTTTGTCACTTTCTGCGGCAAGTTTCCGTGGCACCGGTTTACCCTGTTCCTTACTGATTTGGTGGTGTGCATGGTGTGCTGCATGCCCGGTTGGGGGTTTTCATGGCCTGCGTTTGTAACCGTTCCCTGTTAGCGCTAACCTTATCTGCCCTCTAGCTCTGTATCTTGCACCTTTCCCTATCCTGTCAGCACGCGCGTTATCACCTTAGGGCACGAAGTGCCCTATATCAGTTGTGTTGCCTTGAGCAAGCATTGTCTTTTCCAAGAATACCTTCAAACGGTTACACTGGTAGCGGAGGATGGTTAACATGGTGTTCTTGGAGCTCGCCATTGTCGTGGCGATCCTTGTTCTTTCTGTGTTGCTATTCAGGTTGGCCAGCGAGGTCCGTGAAGCCAGTCGCCAAGTCAGCGCCCGTCTGAGCAACCGACAACAACCGCTCCCTGTGCCGCCCGCTCATTCGTCCGGGAAGCCTCGGCACGCTAAGGAGCCGCCGATCTTCGATGGCAAGCCCTCGCAGTTCAAGGAGTGAGCTTTCTCCATTGAGCTGGCGATTCGGTCACTGGGAATCACCGACTCATCGGTGATGGTTGGTTGGTTGGTTGGTTTTTATTTCACTTCGCACATTCAAACGGGATGACGACCCAATAAAATGACGGCGAAGGCTTAGCCTAGAAGTGGCTATGGAAGAACATAGTAAAAGCTATGGAAGCACATAGTAAGAGATGGTGGATTACGCAGCGGGCTTCCTGAGCGGCAACGCCAAGCTATGGCTCATCGCATCGTTGGATACGGGTGTGGAGTTCTCGACGTGGCCAGCGCTGCGTTAAGCCCTCGCCAAGGTGTACGGTCCGTTGCATCATCAAGAGCGGGTGCGACTGGATCTCTTCGCTGTCAGGCAGCACTCAAGCTTGGAGAGCTATGTCACCGAGTTCTCGCGCCTAAGCCTACAAGTGCCTGAGATCGACGAGCTGACCCGAGGACTGCTGTTCGTAAATGAACTGCACCCATCTGTCAAGACCCGGGTGCTGCGAGAGCACCCCACTGATCTGAGCCAAGTGATCAGGTCAGCGCAAACGGCGGACCAACAGCCGAACCCAATTCAGCACCGAAGGAGAGGCGTCACCTGAGGCGTCACCTGAGTCACCTGAGTCGGCAGGGTGGATGCTTCGCTTGTCGGAAGCCAGGTCACCTAGCTCGGGATTGTCCCAGCAATCAACACCTAAACGCTGGTCGCCAGTGAAAAATGGCGTGCGCTCGCTGGCGACCAAGCGGAAAGCACCCGACGGTTACCCGGTTGACATACGCAACCGTTACAGCGTACTAGAGCTGGAAGAACCGACGCTGCAAGCTGATTCGGAAGATGTTGCCGAACAGGAATCCCATGTCAGCAACGTTGATATCGCAGTACAGGACACGGAGCTTCCTTTGGAGCATGACCTTCTCCGTGTTGAGGGCAGGATCAACGGCCGCCGGGCAATTATGCTTATTGACTCGGGATCGACGCACGACTTCATATCGGAAGCTTTCGTGCAAAGAAACGGCCTTGTTACGGAGAGCAAGGACGAAACACTGAAGGTAACCCTGGCTGATGGCTCATCGACATCATCGGGACTGCAGAGGACCGGTCCGGTAAAGGTTATCGTGAAAGACTTCAGCGACACCCAATCTTTCACAGTTTTTCCGTTGAGCCGCTATGATGCTATCCTGGGCAAGCCATGGCTGACCAGACACAATCCGGATATCAACTTTCAGACCAACGAAGTCAAACTGAACGGAGAGCCACTCGTTGCTAAACCCCCTTCCGGCCAAAATAGTGATACGGAGCGTCAGGAGTCGCCGCCAATTGAGAGCATGCTCATATCTGGTTCTCAGGCTCGCCGTGAGTTGAGGAAAGGCGCGCAGGGAATCCTGGCGTGGGTCAACGCTACTGACGACGAGGAGGAGGACAGCAAGCCATCAGCCGCCAGACAACACCCAGATCATCAAGAGCAGCTGGCTAACCTTCTGCGGCGGTACTCGGACATCTTTCCAGACGACCTGCCGACCGAGCTTCCGCCAGAGAGGGATGTCGACCATGAGATTGTGACTGAGGAGGGTGCCGTTCCTCCATCACGGGCTGCCTACCGTCTCCCCAAACCCGAGATGGACGAATTGCAAGCCCAGCTCACGGAACTCCTCCGCAAGGGCTTCATCGAACCCAGCAAGTCACCATACGGTGCCCCAGTCTTTTTCGTTAAAAAGTCTGATGGCTCATTGCGCATGGTTTGTGATTGGCGGAATTTGAACAGGATCACCATCAAAAACAAAGCTTGCCTCCCAAACATTGATGACCTGTTTGATACCATTCAAGGTAGCTCATACTTCAGTAAGCTGGATTTACGCTCGGGATACAATCAGCTTAGGATCCGTCAGGAAGATGTACCTAAGACGGCTATCAATACTCCCTTCGGTCATTTCCAGTTCCGGGTCATGGGCTTTGGATTAACTAACGCCCCTGCCACGTTTCAGTCACTGATGAACAGTATTCTCCAACCGTACTTACGGCGGTTTGTGGTAGTGTTTCTGGATGATATCCTTATCTTCAGCAAATCCTGGCAAGATCATCTTGGACATATCCAGACAGTTCTTGAGACGCTCCGGAAAAATAGGCTATTCTGTAAGCAGTCGAAATGTGAGTTTGGTGTCAAGGATGTTCTGTTTCTAGGGCATCGCATCGACGGTGAATGTATCGCTCCAGATCCAAAGAAGCTTAAAGCAGTGAGGGAATGGCAGCCACCGACGACAGTTACGGAGGTGAGACAGTTCCTTGGTTTTGCGAACTACTTTAGAAGATTTATTGAGCACTACTCTACTATATCGCGGCCATTAGAGGAGATCACTGGCAAACATGCCAGGTTCGAATGGAGTGGCCCCCGTCAGCATGCATTCGAATCCCTGAGACAGGCCTTGTTGAGTGCACCGCTGTTGAAACTAGCAAACGTGCAGAAGCCTTTCAGAGTTGCAACAGACGCAAGTGATTTTGCAATAGCAGGCGTCCTTCTCCAACAGGGGGAAAGCGATAGTGCTTGGCATCCTGTGGCATATGCCAGTGGTAAGCTGTCACAAGCGGAGCGAAATTACACTGCTGCAGAACGCGAAACCCTGGCGGTGGTGTTTGCACTGCGATCCTGGAGAATTTATCTATTCCAGCATTTTGAAGTGTTCAGTGACAGCATGGCCGTAGTCTACTTGAGCACAAAAGCCAATCTCACTAAGCGCGAAGCTAGATGGGTTGAATTTCTTGCAGACTATGACTTCACAGTTAATCACAAACCCGGCAAGGAAAATATGGCTGATGCGTTATCCCGCCGCCCTGATCTGCGCGAGTCAGCAATTGGCAATGTAGTTGAGGAAAAGGATTGCCCACCCATCCTACCAGCACCCCATTTGAATACGATTGAGTTTGCTTTGGAACTGAGTGATAGGGTTGCTGAGATGATTTCGGAAGCATATCAGAATGACGAGCAGCTTTCCCCAATAATTCAGCGGCTGCGCGGCGATTCCTCTGATAATCTACACGAGCGGTACTATTGGGATGAAGAGTCCAGGTACCTATACCTCCGTGCAGCACCAAACAATCGCTTGTGTGTACCCAAGTGTGCAGTAAGGCTTCAGCTCCTGCAGGAGTACCACGACTGTGTTACGGCAGGCCATCAGGGACGGGATCGTACATATTTCCGGCTTCGTCAATTCTTCTATTGGCCCAAGATGGGCCTTGACGTGAAGAAATTTGTTAAGTCTTGCGGCATATGTCAGCGCACTAAGGGTGGGTTGCCTAGATCCGGTTTGCTGCAATCGCTCCCAGTACCAGACACCCCCTGGAAAGATATTTCCATGGACTTTATCGTTGGCTTACCCCAGACCCCTCAGAGCTTTGATGCAATTTATACATTTGTTGACCGGCTTACAAAATGTGTCCATTTAGTCCCCACGACTTCCAAAATTGACGCTAAAGGTTCTGCTGATTTGTATCTCCAGAATGTGTTTAGATTACACGGTTTGAGTTCCACTATTGTTTGTGATCCACTATTGTTTGTGATCGGGACCCAAGATTTACTTCTGAATTTTTCCGGGAATTGTTTCATCAATTAGGTACCACCTTGTCGTTTAGTACTGCCAATCACCCACAGACCGATGGGCAGACTGAGAGAATGAATAGAGTAATTGAGGATGTGCTTAGAGCGTTTGTTAACCACAAACAAGATAATTGGGACAAGCTTCTGCCTCTTTGCGAATTTGCAATTAATAGTTCATATCAGTCTTCCACTTCTAGCACGCCGTTTTATCTAAATTATGGACTTAATCCCAAGTCCCCACCAGATTTCCTGGCACAGAGGGGAGGAGGGAGTGCCCCAGACTGGATCCAGGATCGGGCGGATGCCGTCAAGTTGGCAAAGGACGCCATGATTGCCGCTCAGGCTAGACAAGCTCAGTATGCAGACAGGGGAAGGGTGCCCAGCAACCTGAAGGTTGGCGACATGGTGCTGGTGTACAAGGATTTCCTAACAACCGCAGAAGCCCGGGATCAGCCTTCACAGAAGCTACGCCCTAAGTGGTTCGGGCCCTACCCAATCATCAAGAAGATCGGACCCAACGCCTATCAGCTGGATCTACCCAGCGCTATTCGGCGCCACCCTGTCTTCAATGTCACTGCTCTGCGCCGGTATGAGCAGAATATTATTCCCGGCAGGCGGCAGCCACCCCCGCCACCGTTCACTGACTTGCACGGTCAGACCAGATACATGGTGGAGAAGATTCTTGACGATCGCCAGCGAAGGCATCAGACTCAGTACCTTGTCAAGTGGCAAGGGTACCCAGACGACGAAGCCACCTGGGAGCCAGAAGGGAACTTGCTGGACGAGGCCGGTAGGCCGATAGTTGCTCTGAGGCGTTACAGGGCGTCCAGGGCATGTTAGTGACACTATGGTTACCGCGAAATGTTACTCGCTCAAATTCAATTGCACGTGTACCTTGAGAATTCCCACTTGATCCTTGTTGTGTTAAGCAATCCATTCCCCTCCTGTTTTAGATTTTCCCCATTTCCGTTATCTTCACTCGCCTGACTGTCCTTGGTTACCTTGCACGGTGCTTCAATTAGATGAGCGTTGTTGGGTTGACACGATTTCATTTTTATTATTCCCTTTCCACATATTCCTCGACTCCCTGGAGGCACCTGTGCCTCGCTTAGGAGGGAGGGATGGTGTAACAGTTCCCTGTTAGCGCTAACCTTATCTGCCCTCTAGCTCTGTATCTTGCACCTTTCCCTATCCTGTCAGCACGCGCGTTATCACCTTAGGGCACGAAGTGCCCTATATCAGTTGTGTTGCCTTGAGCAAGCATTGTCTTTTCCAAGAATACCTTCAAACGGTTACAGCGTTGGTCCCTCTCTCCGGTCTTGTGGTGTTCGCTTCACCTCTGATTTGAGCGTTGAAATCTACAGTGTTACATGGAGCGGAGCCTCTGAAGTGCAATTGACGATTATACAAGGAACTCTGTTCTGATGTATAATCATAATTGCATGAAGAGATGAAGCGAAATGTAACACTGTAGTCCCTCCCGCCCATCCCATTTACTTATGCACCGGGGAGTGCCCATGGGCTTTATCTTGGCCATTGACGCGTTCAAACAAGGCCGAGGAAGGACTGGCCGAGCATGCGTGTTATGGTGTAGGAACGAAAGAAAGAAAAAAAAAAAAAAAAAAAAGCTTCGAAAACTGGTTATTTATGCAGTAAAAATGTAGGGCCACTACAGTGTTACATTTCCCTTCACCTCTTCATGCAATTATGATTATACATCAGAACAGAGTTCCTTGTATAATCGTCAATTGAGCACCCTGGGATGCGAGCAGTTTTAGTACTCCCGGGTCCAAATGAGATTTTGGACCCGGGAGTACTAAAAACTGCTCGCATCCCAGGGTGCTCAGTTTCGCTCTATCCGATCAAATTCCGGTGTGTTGATTCATGAAAATCGGCGGTTGTCGATGTCACATCGACATTTGCACATTAAAAATTTGTAGTTGTGGTCCTGCACGCACGCACCGCGCCATATATGCATTCTTTGCCCTTTTTGGACGATGTCGATTTTTTTGTAGTTGCTTATTATTATTATTATCAAATTTTTGATAGGGCAATCCCCACAGGCCTAAGGCCTTCTTACAGGGTACCCTAGAAATGAAAGTACTGAATTACGGAATAGGTGCAGTGAAGAGCATAAGCGGACTGCAGCGGGGAGTGCATTCCAACGGTCGGAACCGATGAAAGAAACTGAAAAGAGACCGAAACGAGTTTTAGCTTTTGGTAGAGTGACAGACGAAGATACCTGGGAGCGAGTGCAGGAATTGGTACGAGTAGAAGTAGAACGAAGGCAAAAGCAATCAGTAAGGAGAGTAGTAGTTAACTGATTCAGGACACGAAACACTAAGATATAGAGTTTGAACTGATAGCGCACAGACAAAGGGAGAATGTGATGGCGTGCATTAACAAGGGATACGTCAGAAAAGCGAGGCATACTGAACACAATGCGTAGAGCTCTATTACTAAGACGGACTAGACGGTCATGAAGAGTTACTGACAAGCAATGAGCAAATGAGTTACTCCCATACTCGAGTATTGTCTGAATGGAACAAATGTAAAATGCACGCTTCGCAGTTACCGTCATGTGATCTCGGACCTTTCTGAACATGGCTAACTTACTTCCAACTTTCCGCTCTAGTTGGCTAACGTGCTCTCCGAAGGAGAGATGTTCGTCGAGTACAACGCCAAGGTATCGAATGTGTGCACTAGGGTTGATTGTGACCTCACCCAGCTGTAGAGCGACGCTGGGGTCAAGGGGCTTGCACTTTGACCTGAACACGACAAACTGCGTCTTGGAAGGATTCAGCAGTAAGCCTCTGGCCGCCAAGAACTCTTTCACTTTGACAATGTCTTCCGTCAGCTCCTTGCACAACTGTTCAACGTTCTTGCCAGCTTTGTAAAGGGAGACATCGTCCGCGTACTGTCGAGCCTTGCAGTGCTGGGGTACAGAGGGGAGCTTTCTGACTGACAGATTGAAGAGAGAGGGCCCCAAGACGGAGCCTTGCGGAACCCCCCTGTTGCTGCTATATTCTAGGCCGTGTTGTGTCTTGGTGACTACACGTTGCTTCCTGTGGGTAAGGTAGCTACAGAACCACTGCAAGGCAGTACCACCGACACCGATCTCCAGAAGTTCACTCAGTAGAACTGCATGACTAACTGTGTCGAATGCCTTAGACATGTCTAGAAAGGCAGCTACGACATAATCACCTTTGTCCAAGGAGAGCATCCAGTCGTTGATCACGGGAGTGAGCAAGTCCTCGCAGGAGTGGCCTCTGCGGTAGGCAAATTGCTCAGCAGGTAGGGGTACCAGTGGTGGTGGTGCATTATAGATATAGTACATTAGTTGGTCGTGTACAATATGTTCCAGTAGCTTAGACATGTGGGACAGGAGTGATATTGGTCTATAGTTGGATGGGACTGACTTATCTCCACGCTTGTAGATAGGCCGCACATTTGCTAGTTTGTAAGTCGATGGAAAATCGCCAGATGTAAGAGACATGGTAAATAGTTTGGCCAAAGATGGGGCGATCTCATCATTGATGAGCTTGTAAGCCTGGGCGGGGATGTTATCAGGTCCTGTGGCTTTACGACTGTTCATTCTCTGGATATGGAGTTGGACTTGTGGAACAGTGACTGGTGTGAACTGTGTCAGTGAGTATTCCGATAAAGGGCCATTGGGAGTGCGTAGTGTACTGCCAGAAAGTGATGTATCGTTGACAACGTCTGTAAATGTCTTTGTGATGTCGGCTACTTCGGCAGCAGGTTCCTGGTTGATTTTAATTCTACCCAGTAGATTGTTCATGACACTCCATTGCTCTCTTGGGTGGTTTCGATGATTGATTAGTTGTTGCTGGAAGTATGTAGACCGTTTCTTCCTAGTCAAAAGTTTGCATTGTCTTCGTAGAGTTCGGAATTGTTGCAGCAGGTCTGGGCGATCAGGACGTTTTATCATTGCACGGTGTGCTCGTTTACGCTTGAATAAAGTCTGCCGGAGCTCATCGTCTATCCAAGGCGATGGAGTATAGCTCTTCTTGGCGTTAACGGTCTTTAGTGGGCAGTACTCATTCAAGGCATCACTGACTGCATCCTGCCAGTGTTCAGTATAACTATCTAGAGACATCTGTGATGAACTGCGTGTGATCTGCTGGTGGAGAGTAGACATATGCTTAGCAGCTGTCTCTTGGAATTGCTTGATCTTCAACGTGCGCAGCGGTGGCTTTCGTACTTGTACCTGTCTGTTTGTCTTGAGTGTGCTGGTGGTAGCATGGATAGTGTAGGTCACACGAACAAGTTGGTGATCGGAAATATCACATGGAATAACATTGCAGTCTTTGTAAATCAGTTCATCCCTGTCTGGTCTTGCAGTGGACGTGGTGGAGGAGGAGCTTGAGATCAGTGCTAGGTCTATGGTTGTTGCACTGGGGAGTCTAGTTGGTGACGTGACAACGTTTCGGAGATCAAAATCAGAGCAGAATGTTTGTAGGTGAGGGTAGTGTGCGTGACTAGGGTCTTGGACATTGACATTGAAATCGCCTAGAATTATGCACGCGGAGGAGGCCGGTGTACAATCCAGTATGTCATCAGTTAGGCTAGATAGGGTTTGCCAAAATGCCACAGGTACTGTTGGAGCTCTATATGCACAGAGGATAGTGAGAGGCTGGGGGTGAATGTTCACGTGTACTGCGAGGGCTTCAATGGGAGAGGAGTGATGTAGTGCTCGATTATCAAAGCCTTCTCTTACGTATATACTGACACCACCTCCTCTCTTTGAGTTCCGATCAAGTCTATGCATGGTGTATCCAGGTACTGTAATACATATGTCAGGTACACTGTCGGATAGCCACGTTTCCGTTAACGTTAATATGTCTAAATCGTGAGCATGCATGAGTGCTTCAATTTCATGTAATTTATTATACAGGCTACATACATTGAGGTGAGCGATACTTAGCTTTCGTGCTGACGTTTGAGGGGATGCCCTGGCAGTATCCTATTGGGTGACTGTGTTGAGGAGACGGGTGATGTCGTCTGATGACAGCGGTGCACCATTATTGATAATCTTGTCACGGGGGAGGTGACATCGTACACCTTTGTCGCGAAGAGCTCGAAACTTCGGGACTAAGTCCTTCCGTCGTCGTTGTTCTTGTCGGGTTAGGTCGTGTTGGATGTAGACGTTGTCTCCTTTATATTGTGCTGACGTTTTGTTGCGTAGAAGTAAATTCTTCCCCTGTGGGGACAACACCACTCGCACGAGACGAGGCGCTGGTTTTGCCCCAGCAAGTGAGCCAGATGTTTCATCCCGTGGCCGTGATGAATGGCTGGGGCCAAGCCGGGCTGCAGATTTGATGTCCTCTGGAGCGAGTTGTGGGGCGAGGGTGCCGATTATGGCAGACAGGTTCTCCGATGGGAGCTCCTGTACGCCGCGAAGGATGACATTGTTTACTCTGTTCTGCTGCTCACTGGCCTCCGCAACAAGGTCACGCAGTGCCTCCTCAGACAGTCCGTATTTGGAGCTTGCAGCAGAATTTGGACTGGCGACAGGATGGCTGGCAGTGATGTCGGCAAATGTTTTCTTCATCTCGACAATGGCGGACTTGGCACCATTGTCCGCCTTGCCAACATCGTCATTACATTTCTCTACTGCTGCCTTCAGCCTACGGTTCTCCGCTGACAAGCGGTTGATGTCTTGGCGCTGCTCGTCAAGCCTCTTTTCAAGGCTGTCCAGTCGTGGTCCCAGGGTCTCTTCGATGATGTTCTTGAATTCCGATCGAAATTGCCCTTGAAACGTCTCGAAGAGGCCCTTGATCTGCCTTACAGCATCACTATCGCCAGGACCTTCTGACACTCCGGCGCACTGGGCTTGACGATCTGGTGTCAGGCTGGACTGCGGTTTGCGAGCTGTCTTCTCAGCTCCAGCTCGTCGGCTTTGGGACGGGTTGTCAATTTCGCTTGGGGCGAGACTCTCCGTTGGGCTCTCAGCTCTACGCTTATGAGCGCCTGGGGCAGGGGGAGATGGTTCCCCGGAGACATCACTACTGCATGAACTACGTGAAGAGCCACCCTTTTCACGGCCAGCGTTACTGCTTCGTTGTGATCGGGTCAGTGACCAATTTCAACAGTGTACTCGTTCAATACGATGGCAGCTTGGTCTGGCTCTTCGGTTTCGGAAATCATCTTTCTCTAATTTTCTGCGATGATGGAATGCCATACCTCAAGACATTTCAGTTACATATCATCGGAAAATACAGTTCTCATCTCGGCAACAGACGAAAGAAACCACTACCGGAATTTCCACTGCACTGGCACTTGCTCTGACCACGAGGTCAGGAAAGCGAAAGCGCTTCGATGACAGCGGCAGTCCCTCAAGAGTCCAAATCTACCTGATTGTATGAATTATTTTCATCGACTTCAAGAATACGAACCACGAGGCACTTCCTCCAACATGCAACATGCGAAAAATTACATCCAAAACGGGTCACAACTTTATTAGGAAACGCACGAACTCTTTTGGATACGAACTGCAATTCGTAAAGTTTGTGTGACAACTTCACGTCTACGCGTGTACGAGGCCTAGTGTGAGCACGACTGCCACGTTTCTGCGTTTTGCTTTGGTGCTTGGCTGACTGCCACGCAATTTTTTCTTCTCCTCCACTCTTCCTCTCTTCCTCTCTACTAGCTACCCTCTTTCTCCCCTTCTTTTCCTTTCTAGTCTCTCCCTGTCCTCTCTTCTCTTCTCTTCTCTCTCCTTTTTCTCCTCTTGTCAACGTTCTTGAGCAGCGGATATGGCGAGCAGCCGTAATTTATCGTTATTGAATTTGTTCAAATTAGCGACGTTCAATGTTCGAGGCCTAACGTCGAACGTGAAGCAGCAGCAACTGGCGACTGACATGGATGCCTATGGCGTAGACTTCTGAAAGCCTTCAAGAGCTCAAGACCACCGAAGCATTCGACAGGAAAATACACGCGGGCCAAAAAACTTTCCGCTTGATCAGCTTCGGCCAAGAATCTGGAAAGCATGGCGGCCTTGGATTCGTTATCTCTCCAAGAATCGAACCATTCCTGCTACATCATAAGAAGTTAACAGACAGAGTCGACTTCGCGGACTTCAAGTTCCCTCGGGCCCACGGTCGCGACACTCTCGATGTGCGTATCATTTCTGCATACGGCCCAACAACCCCTCTCGCGGAGAAAAACCCAGACATCCGAGACCAATTTTACGATAGTCTGTCGAGTGCATGGACCAGCGTGAGGAAACGAGCCATTGTTCTGTACGCAGGTGACTTCAACAGTAAAGTTGGAACTGGGACGGCACCCTGTGTTGGTCAGTACGCTAAGGGCAAACGGAACGAAAATGGCGAGGCCCTGGTTCAATGGGCGACGTCCAGGAGTCTGGTGTTGGCGAACACACTCTTTCGCTATTCACAGCGCTACAGAACGACGTGGACTGGATATGTCAGAGACGGACCGTGCACTAAGCTTATCTACAATATGATTGACTACATCATCGTACCGGAACATTGCAAATCCCTTGTTCGACGAGCACGCTCATATGGTGGCACCATGGTGTGCAGTGATCACAAACTTGTGATCAGCGATCTCCGACTCGATTCATTCTTCAAAGTGTTCAGAGCGACGAAGAAGCAGGAACCACCCGTTGCCATAGGGAGACTGCATGACAGCACCGTGACCTCTCGGTGGCGTGGCAAACAGTCACAGAAATAGTGAAGGAAAAGGCAAAATCCGTTCTTGGAACAATGGTGAAAACGCGTCGGGGACTCGTCAATCCAGACCCACAGATCCAACGGTTGTCGATGCAGCAGAGACTACTGCGTCTACGGTTGGAGGACGGCAGTTTAGACGATGAAGGCAAACGCAGAGCTAGAGGAGAGAGGAACAGGATTTCCCACCAAATACGACGCAGGTGCTTGGACAACGCCAACTCTCAGCTGGATAGAGCAGCAGAAGCTATTGAGCGCGCTCCCGACAGCATCAAAATGTACCAAGCAACATCAGTCTTCCGCAGAGAAAAGCAAAAGAAAATCATTGTGGAGTCTGTGGACGGATTAGTCCTTGATCGAGACGTCGACAGAGCTGACCGTGTCCGTGACCACTTCAGCACACTGTTGTGCAATCCCACACCAACAAACCATGTGACGACACCGGAGGGCTTGGCGACGCCACTGTCAAACCCAGTAGCAGTACATGAAATGGAAGCTGCACTGTCAAGAATGAACAACCAGAAAGCTGCAGGACCTGACGGAGTGCCAGCGGAGCTGCTGAAGTATGGAAAAGGATACTTGTCACCCTTGATCGTCGGACTCATAAACACAGCTGTTACCAATAACCAAGACATAATGCGATATTATCGCAAGTCATTGGATCTGGCATATTAGTACCACTAGCAAAGCCAGGAAAACCCAGAGGTCCAGTAACAAGCCTAAGACCAGTTGTTCTACTCAATACCATCAGAAAGGCTCTATCTCTGGTTGTACTCAAAAGAATAGCCCCAGCCGTCGATGGACACCTTGGCGCGATACAATCAGGTTTCAGAAGAGGCAGGAGCACGGCAGACGTCGTATGGACACAGCGTTGGATGAGTGCTAAGACACAGAGGCATCCATTCACCTACCACATGCTGGGAATCGACATGAGTCGTGCTTTTGACACTATCAACAGGCAGCGGCTATTGGAAGTGATGGATGGAGTAGTTGGCCCAGACGAACGCAAACTCTTGCGACTGCTCCTGGAGAGAACAACCCTCGTGGTCCGCGTTGGACAGGCGACCTCAGAGTCGTTCAGTAACACAGTTGGAACACCACAGGGCGATGGCCTAAGCCCAGTCCTGTTCACCTGTTATCTCGAGGCGGCCCTGAGGGATGTCCTGTCCCATCTGCCACCCCGTCCAGAAAGCGATAGACTACTACCCCATGAGAGCAGGTATGCTGACGATGTCAACTACTACAGCACAAGTCTAGACTGGTTACGAGCTGCACTGCCGATCATTGCGAAGGTCCTTGAATCCTGGTCGCTGTACGTAAACACCCAGAAGACGGAATGGGTCACAGTATCGTCAACAACAGAAAATTGGAAAACAGTAAAGCAGCTGGGATCACTCATGGCAACTAACGAAGACATCCAAAGGCGAAAGCAGTGGGCAACGATTGCCTTCAAGAACATGTACACTCTGTGGCTGCGGAGGGAGCATGTCTCAGAAGCTCGCAGAGTTCGCCTCTACAACGCATATGTTCTGCCGACCCTATTGTACAATTGCTGTACGTGGGGATCAACAAAGGCAGTCAGTGACAAGCTGGACGTGTTCCACAGGCAACAGCTTCGCTCGCTACTGGGCATACATTACCCCAATCGTATCACAAACATCGAGTTATACCGGAGATGTCAGAGCCAGCCCATCTCCGAGGAAGTCCACAGACGAAGAATGACCATGCTGGGACATGTCCTACGCCTACCCGAAGACACACCACCGCAACAAGCCATGGCACTCTACTTCAATCCACCGAACACAGCCAAGCCAGGAAGACCTCTGACTACTTTAGTCACCCAGATCCAGCAAGACTGCGTCCACAGACAAACGCCACTCAAGAGGAGCCCGCATCTGCAGAGCCTCCGGCAGAAGGCATCCGACAGGCAAGTGTGGAAGGCCTTCGTAAAAAACGCACAGTGAACACTGACGAAACAGAAGTTGCCCATCCTTCTCAGTGCTATTTGCTTATTGTCGATTAGTAAACCGTACCTTGCAGTCCATGTCTTCCCTTGTCATCATCATAATAGTATAGTTTTGTCTCTCTCCTTCTATTGCTCAGGAACACAGAGGCGGAAAGAGGCTGGTCCTCAAGTACGCGAAGCTGTTCATAATAATAATAAAAGGCGACGAGGAGACAATAACTTTATCAATGCGATTAATAGTATTAGTGAAGCGGACATTACAAAATGATGAATGAGAATACATGTATCTAAAATGGTTGTTCCTAATCGATTTTCTTGAGACTATCATCAGGGAAAATCGTCTCACAATAGAGGCTATACGGAGAAACAAACTACTTATAGGTTATTGGATAGTGGGAAGTATACAAGGTGAGGTGTGAAAAAACTAAAGTGGGAGAGAAGACGAAATAAATTAGAAGAAGAGATGGGAGAGTGTTCCCGACGGTGTGAGCTACTACATAAGGTGAGTGAAATGAAGGCGTGGAAGCAGGTGAATGTGATAGAGTGAGGAACTGTGTTTCTTTCGTCTTCTCTCCCACTTTAGTTTTTTCACACCTCACCTTGTATACTTCCCACTATCCAATAACCTATAAGTAGTTTGTTTCTCCGTATAGCCTCTATTGTGAGACGATTTTCCCTGATGATAGTCTCAAGAAAATCGATTAGGAACAACCATTTTAGATACATGTATTCTCATTCATCATTTTGTAATGTCCGCTTCACTAATACTATTAATCGCATTGCTTGTGTTAAGTCTCATTCTCGCAGATTAGTTGTATAATAGATTGTACATGCATCATTGTAGATTTGCTGTTCACAGTATTTCTCTCTTTTTTCTTTCTTTTTTCTCAGTCTTCCTTATTACATTTTCTTCACATACAACAGCAGTACTCCCCATGGTCTTAAATGACCCGGGATGCTGCATAATACAAACACAAAACCAATAAAGCCACCCCCATAATACATAATAATGGACGCGTGCTCATGGTCGCAGTGTGAGCGCGCCCTTATACCGTATATTCTCTATTGCAAGCACAGGTCTCCATTACTAGCACAGTCTCTAATACTAGTGTAGTGACTTCGTACATGCATTTTTGTATACATAATTCATTTTTCGTAAAAATGGCCCCTGTATATATTTTCACGTGAAAGAAATAAACTTTCTCTTTGGCCCCAACTTCGTTGTGGTCTGGTTGGCCATTGTAGCCGTCATGGTTGACGTAAAACACCATAATTGGTGACCCCTGACACTGCGCTGAGTCGGAGTTGCTGTATGGATGGCATGGAGCAGGCCATCGCGCCTTCGACCTCCGCGGCCCAGATTGAGCAGGCGCCCAAGCCCACGACCTCACCAGCCCACCATCCGCCGGTCCGCCGATCCACCGATCCGCCGATCAACCGCCAAGATCTCCTAGCCCGCAGCCGCCTCTGACAAGATCAAGATCCGTCCTCCTCTGTCACGCGTACGTTTTTCCTTGTTCTTTTCTCTACTTTCTTTCTCTGGACTGCCTCTGACACGTTCTTCCACCTCTGTCACGCGTGTTTCCTCTTTCTCTTTCCTGCATTTTCTACCTTGTTTCGGACCTTGTGTCCACGTCACATACAACGGTATTCCCCATGCAGCGCATATTTTTTCTCTTTGTACAGTCTTTCTCTTTGTACAGTGTATTTTTCTTTCCCGTCTTTCCGCTTTGTACGCTTCGCTCACTCTTTCCTTTCCTTTCCAAGATTTTTTTTTCCGTTTGGCGTTCTTCAGCAACTGCTCTCGGCTTCATCTCTGGTGGGGGTGTAATGTAGTGACTTCGTACATGCATTTTTGTATACATAATTCATTTTTCGTAAAAATGGCCCCTGTATATATTTTCATGTGAAAGAAATAAACTTTCTCTTTGGCCCCAACTTCGTTGTGGTCTGGTTGGCCATTGTAGCCGTCATGGTTGACGTAAAACACCATACTAGCACACTGTGAGCACCTTTCGAAACATTACGGAGCATCAGCAAATCGAATATTCGAGTGAAATTCGAGAATCGTCACGAAAAGCACTCAATCAGTCGAAACTAGGGCTTTGTTCGACTGAAAAATGCCCGCAAACAGAAAATACTTTTCGAATGCTCCGCGCGTGCTCTGGTACACGGCGCACTACAAGTACTCATTCTTGCGCATGTAGCTAAAAATACTGGACTGCGGCCACTGCGCTACATGCTGAACCTCTTTTTCATTCGAATTTTCTCTCTGATTTTCTTTTTGCCATTCGAATAATCAAATCGAAAATTCGATTTGCTGATGCTCCGTATTATAAGCACAGTCTCTATTACTAGCACGGTCTTGGTGGATGCATAATATCTAGCATGTATTTCTTCTTGCTCTGTATGGATGCATTGGTTGAAAAAATATAAGCACGGTCTCCAATATAAGCACGGTCTCCAATATAAGCACGGGGTAGAGGGGTGTTGAAAAAATATAAGCACGGCGCTTATAATAGAGAATATACGGTATGTGCGGAAGTACGGTAAGTGCACGAGCTGCGCGTCAGGACGGAAGTCGAACTGTAGACACCGTAACAGTACGAGAAGAGCCAGCCGTTAGTACCGTACCCAAGCCGGGGGCAGGGCCAGCTGAGCAACTCGGATTTGCGTCGCCCAACCGAAGAGCGACAACCAACACACAAGAGAGGTTCTGGTATACGTGAAACGCAGAGAAATCACGTAGGCCTGGGAACTCTCTTCGCGTTCCCGAAACGTAAAGAAAAGCTGTTCTGCTCTACGTTCACGTAGAGAAATCACGTTAAATGTGTACTGGGACTTTCCCCTTCCATATTTGGCAGTTTTCTGCCTGCAGTTGATCGGCCCGGCAGATCCATACGCACTTTCTCTGCGTATGTATGTATGTGTATGTATACTTTATTTGAATTCGCAAATCCAAACGAGCACAAATGCTCAATACAATGACAAGGCAGGGAATATGTTATTATGTTACAGGGAAGGAGGGTTGGGGAGAAAATAAGGAGAAAAAAGAGAGAATGGTAGATATCTCAATGAAGAGCGAAGCGTTATCAAACTACAAGTAAGCCAGCGAACGATAAGTCGATAGTTCTGTGACCCGCCTAATAAACTAAGTACTTTTTTAGGCGTGCAGTGGACTGTCATTAAAACAGAAACAGAAAAAATAATAATAAGGCTATGATCGTTTGGTCGGATCCAGATCCAGATCCAAATCTCAGATCCGTCGGATCCTTCAGAATCAACCGAACACTTTTTTGCGGACCTTGGGTGTTGCCATGTTGACGAAGTAAAAAATGGCGCTGACAGGTCACCCAAAAAAGGCATAAGTCGTACTGATCGCCCACGTCGTACGAAAAGTCAACAAAAGTCCACTAGACGTACGACAATGAGTATAAAAATGATTTTTACCCACCATATACGCACAAAGGTCACATTTGGATCCGATGGATCCAGTCAACCCTGCTCCCGGGGCACGGTTGCTCGGATCCAAATCCGAAGGATCTGGATCCGGATTCGACCAATCGATCATTGCAGATCCAGTGGATCCGATGGATCTGGATCTGGATCCGACCAAACGATCACGGCCCAAGGCACGGGATGGCCCACGCCTGGTAAAGAGAATAAAATAGAGAAAATAAAATAAAATAAAAAATAAAATAAAAAAAAACAAAGTACGAACAGTTACTGCTAACGAGAGTACTTGCTACTACTATACGCATATATATATATATATATGGCGTTGCTTGTTCGTGGTGTAAAGAAGGTTTTGTACGAGTCGTAGTTTTTGGAGCTCTGCGTCGTGAAGTTTTTTGTACCTCTGCGGGCGACTCTATCGCACAATGCTTTGACGGAATGGCGGACAGCATGGAGGGACCACCAGGGGGTCGTCATCTGGAAACCAAGGGCCAATGTTGCCGGTGCAACGGCAATGGCACCTGCTACAAATGCAAATGTGCTAAAGAGAATCGTAAGTGCACGAGCTGCGCGCCAGGACGGAAGTCGAACTGTAAGAACACCGTAACCGTACGAGAAGAGCCAGCCGTTAGTACCGTACCCAAGCCAGGGGCAGCTCCACCTGAGCAACTCGGATTTGCGTCGCCCAACCGAAGATCGACAACCAACACACACACCACTCAGAGAACGCCTGTCTCCGGTGCAACCACAGCGGATGACATAGCCTCCGCCGCACTCGCCGCTGCTATGTCGAATGTTTCAAGCTCTCAACAGCTAGCATGGAACTTACTGGAATCCGCGGAGTCTGCGGAGTCAAGCACCAGTTCAGAAGTGTCAACTTGCAAGCATGCTGACGATGTCAGACCTACACAGCGTGACATGACAATGAGGCCGGCTACCACAGCTGAGACCCCAGAGTCACTCACGTCTGCTCTGCTTGCGGAGTGCCGACAAGAGACTGTTTCAAATTCTCAACAGCTGGCGTGGGACATATTAGACCAACAGCATGACACTGACCCACGCGAAATCCACACACACGCCCAAGCTGCAGAGTGTCGCGACCCGGGTGCTGCCCATGCGGGTAGTAGTAGTAGTAGTAGTAGTAGTAGTAGTAGTAGTAGTAGTAGTAGTAGTAGTAGTAGTAGTAGTAGTAGTAGTAGTAGTAGTAGTAGTAGTAGTAGTAGTAGTAGTAGTAGTAGTAGTAGTAGTAGTAGTAGTAGTAGTAGTAGTAGTAGTAGTAGTAGTAGTAGTAGTAGTAGTAGTAGTAGTAGTAGTAGTAGTAGTAGTAGTAGTAGTAGTAGTAGTAGTAGTAGTAGTAGTAGTAGTAGTAGTAGTAGTAGTAGTAGTAGTAGTAGTAGTAGTAGTAGTAGTAGTAGTAGTAGTAGTAGTAGTAGTAGTAGTAGTAGTAGTAGTAGTAGTAGTAGTAGTAGTAGTAGTAGTAGTAGTAGTAGTAGTAGTAGTAGTAGTAGTAGTAGTAGTAGTAGTAGTAGTAGTAGTAGTAGTAGTAGTAGTAGTAGTAGTAGTAGTAGTAGTAGTAGTAGTAGTAGTAGTAGTAGTAGTAGTAGTAGTAGTAGTAGTAGTAGTAGTAGTAGTAGTAGTAGTAGTAGTAGTAGTAGTAGTAGTAGTAGTAGTAGTAGTAGTAGTAGTAGTAGTAGTAGTAGTAGTAGTAGTAGTAGTAGTAGTAGTAGTAGTAGTAGTAGTAGTAGTAGTAGTAGTAGTAGTAGTAGTAGTAGTAGTAGTAGTAGTAGTAGTAGTAGTAGTAGTAGTAGTAGTAGTAGTAGTAGTAGTAGTAGTAGTAGTAGTAGTAGTAGTAGTAGTAGTAGTAGTAGTAGTAGTAGTAGTAGTAGTAGTAGTAGTAGTAGTAGTAGTAGTAGTAGTAGTAGTAGTAGTAGTAGTAGTAGTAGTAGTAGTAGTAGTAGTAGTAGTAGTAGTAGTAGTAGTAGTAGTAGTAGTAGTAGTAGTAGTAGTAGTAGTAGTAGTAGTAGTAGTAGTAGTAGTAGTAGTAGTAGTAGTAGTAGTAGTAGTAGTAAGGCCTCTTTTACGGGCAAATGACGCATATGCGTAAACCAAAAGCAACAAGAAACTCAATAAACAATGTCCAACAAAAGAATCTGCTGACTGCAAAAAAAGGACACAAGGTAAAACTCAAGTCCAATAGATCGCGTATGGTACGTATGTGTGAACAAACCAAAAGCCGATTGAGTGGTGAATGTGTAAGTTGAAAACTCGAGTCTGATAAATAGCCTATTGGGGGTATATGTGTAAAAACATCATAAACCAATAGGGTGGTGGATGTATAATTTGTCTGCGTGTGAATGCTTATTTCGATCTGTCCGATAAACAAAACAAAACAAACTATTATAAAAGTAGAACCAAAAAAACAAAAAAAAACAACAAAAAAACAAAGACATGCTCAAACACAGATATGTCCGTTACGTCACAACAGTAGTAGTAGTAGTAGTAGTAGTAGTAGTAGTAGTAGTAGTAGTAGTAGTAGTAGTAGTAGTAGTAGTAGTAGTAGTAGTAGTAGTAGTAGTAGTAGTAGTAGTAGTAGTAGTAGTAGTAGTAGTAGTAGTAGTAGTAGTAGTAGTAGTAGTAGTAGTAGTAGTAGTAGTAGTAGTAGTAGTAGTAGTAGTAGTAGTAGTAGTAGTAGTAGTAGTAGTAGTAGTAGTAGTAGTAGTAGTAGTAGTAGTAGTAGTAGTAGTAGTAGTAGTAGTAGTAGTAGTAGTAGTAGTAGTAGTAGTAGTAGTAGTAGTAGTAGTAGTAGTAGTAGTAGTAGTAGTAGTAGTAGTAGTAGTAGTAGTAGTAGTAGTAGTAGTAGTAGTAGTAGTAGTAGTAGTAGTAGTAGTAGTAGTAGTAGTAGTAGTAGTAGTAGTAGTAGTAGTAGTAGTAGTAGTAGTAGTAGTAGTAGTAGTAGTAGTAGTAGTAGTAGTAGTAGTAGTAGTAGTAGTAGTAGTAGTAGTAGTAGTAGTAGTAGTAGTAGTAGTAGTAGTAGTAGTAGTAGTAGTAGTAGTAGTAGTAGTAGTAGTAGTAGTAGTAGTAGTAGTAGTAGTAGTAGTAGTAGTAGTAGTAGTAGTAGTAGTAGTAGTAGTAGTAGTAGTAGTAGTAGTAGTAGTAGTAGTAGTAGTAGTAGTAGTAGTAGTAGTAGTAGTAGTAGTAGTAGTAGTAGTAGTAGTAGTAGTAGTAGTAGTAGTAGTAGTAGTAGTAGTAGTAGTAGTAGTAGTAGTAGTAGTAGTAGTAGTAGTAGTAGTAGTAGTAGTAGTAGTAGTAGTAGTAGTAGTAGTAGTAGTAGTAGTAGTAGTAGTAGTAGTAGTAGTAGTAGTAGTAGTAGTAGTAGTAGTAGTAGTAGTAGTAGTAGTAGTAGTAGTAGTAGTAGTAGTAGTAGTAGTAGTAGTAGTAGTAGTAGTAGTAGTAGTAGTAGTAGTAGTAGTAGTAGTAGTAGTAGTAGTAGTAGTAGTAGTAGTAGTAGTAGTAGTAGTAGTAGTAGTAGTAGTAGTAGTAGTAGTAGTAGTAGTAGTAGTAGTAGTAGTAGTAGTAGTAGTAGTAGTAGTAGTAGTAGTAGTAGTAGTAGTAGTAGTAGTAGTAGTAGTAGTAGTAGTAGTAGTAGTAGTAGTAGTAGTAGTAGTAGTAGTAGGAGCCAGCTTCGACTCGATGCGGATGAACCAGGTACGGATTCGGCAGAAACGGGGCAAGTATTACTGGACAGTGCTAGAGCCGATCCAGATGACTCTCTCGCGGAAGCCGCGCATCTGCTTGCAGGTCTAGATAGTAGTCAAGCAACACAGATTCATGCAACCTTGCCCTTGGACGAGACCCTCCATCAAGATGCAAACAGGCAGGACAACAATACGCTGCCACACCATTCGCCTGCAGCGACTGGTGCATTCACCCTGGGAACTATGGACAGCCAAACTACGGCAGCCACCATCAATGCCGCATATGAGGAGGCAGTACATTTCAGGCCAAATACCTTCAATGTGCCACATGGATCTTCTGGAAAGGCATTTGTAGCACAACTGAGTGTCTATCTGCAGGGCTTTGGAGATTCAGGACCCTTTGAGGGTCAAGCCCTCAGAATTGCCATGGTGTTCCAGCAACTTCTCCTTCAGAAAACAAGACCACCATCACAGTCACTCGCAAAGTGTCTCCAAACCCGCTTGCACCAGTGGAATAACGGCGAGATAGATCAACTACGCCATGAATGTCGCACGATCCAACAGCTTCTTCAACGTCAGTCATCCACAACTGCTCAGTCCACAGACGCTCGGCACTTTGCCAACCTTGTGACGGGTGGAAAGTTAACCTCCGCCATCCACATGTTGCAGGAGGGTGGTCGTGGCGGTGTATTGGAATTGGACGACAGAGTGGGTGACAGCACTGTTCGTGACGTGCTCAAGAGCAAGCACCCTATCGGCCAGCCAGCAAACCCAGATGCACTGATTCCCGGGCAAGCGCCCATACCACCTCATCCTGTGCAGTTCGAAGCTCTTAATAGAGCCTCCATCCGACGTGCCGCACTACACACGCAGGGAGGTGCTGGCCCATCGGGAGTGAACGCGGACACGTGGCGCCATATGTGCACCGGCTTCTCCGATGCATCTGACCAGCTATGCGATGCTATGGCTCAATGTGCGCGCCGCCTCGCAACTACGTATGTCGATCCTACCGCACTGGAAGCTTACACGTCCTGCAGATTAATTCCTCTGGACAGGAGCCCAGGTGTCAGACCGATCGGCATTGGGGAGGTTCTCCGCCGAATCCTGGGCAAGGCCATCCTCTCTGTCATCCGCCCTGAAATCATGGAGGCTGCAGGAAGCCTTCAGTTATGTGCAGGCCAGGACGGAGGTATCGAAGCTGCCATCCATGCGATGGGGACTGTGTTCGATGATCCGTCCACAGAGTGTCTTTTGCTTGCCGACGCATCCAATGCGTTCAATTGCCTGAACCGCGAAGTTTGCCTTAGGAATGTGCAGCACGCGTGTCCGTCTCTCGCCCATCTGGTTGTCAACACATACCGTCGGCCCGCAAAACTATTTGTTGGTGGTGAAACAATCCTATCGGAGGAAGGTACGACTCAAGGCGACCCTGTGGCAATGGCCATGTATGCTATTGGCATCGCCCCGCTGATGAAGTCTGTGGCAACTGAAGGTGCGGTACAGTCCTGGTATGCTGACGACGCTGGGTCGGGTGGCAAGCTGCTGCGGGTGCGCAAGTGGTGGGATCGGCTAGTCGGAAAGGGCCCCCAGTACGGATACTTTCCCAACCCGTCCAAATCCATCCTGGTTGTGAAACCTCAGTTCCTCGATGAGGCTGTCTGTATTTTCGACGGCACAGGTGTCACCATCCAACCCGATGGTGCAAGATACCTCGGCGCTGCAATCGGCACGCCAGCCTTTGTCACCAGCTACCTGCAGCAGAAGGTTGAGGAGTGGAGCACACAAGTTCACCGCCTTAGCCAGTATGCTATCACTGAGCCGCAAGCAGCCTACTCAGCGTATGTGTACGGCCTGCAGAGCAAATGGACTTTTCTCTGTAGGGCACAACCTGGTATGGCTGAGCACCTAGCTCCGCTTGATGCTGCTATCACCAACACCTTCATTCCTGCTCTCCTAGGTCGCCCCGTCAATGCTGAGGAGCGCACCCTGATAGCATTGCCATGTCGCTTTGGAGGCCTTGGCATATCTCATCCGTCGTCCCGGGCCGAACAGCACCAGTCCTCCCTTGACATCACTGCCTCCCTCACCTGCCGTGTTCTCGCCCAAGATCCAGTTCTTGGCACGGCCATCCATGATGTTCGCGCTGCCAAGAAGCGCGTGATGGCAGTAGCCGGGGAGTCAATTCGCGCAGCAGCCCAGGCCTTCTCTTCCTCCGCCAGTTCAGAGCTGCAGCGAGTGATCGCTCTGGCTTCGGAACCGGGTGCCTCAAGCTGGCTCACGTGCCGACCCCTTCAACGCCATGGCTTCACCCTGACGAAGTCGGAGTTTCGGGATGATGGCTTCACCCTGACGAAGTCGGAGTTTCGGGATGCTGTTTGCCTTCGCTTCAACTGGCTGCCAGTCCGGCTACCATCACTGTGTGCGTGTGGGCAGCAGTTCACTGTGTCTCACTCCCTCTCGTGTCCGACGGGTGGATTTCCGTCCATTCGTCACAACGAGGTGAGGGACCTCACTGCTCGTCTGCTCAGGCGGGTGGCCCATCAGGTGGCAGTTGAGCCACACCTCCAACCACTCTCCGGAGAGCAACTCCGTTATCGCACTGCTATTGCTGACGACCAGGCACGCCTAGACGTCGTGGCTAGTGGCATTTGGGGAGGACGGTTCGAACGCACCTACATTGATGTACGGTTATTCAACCCCCATGCGTCTTCGAACCGTTCCAACTCACTTGCTGCTACCTATGTCCGTCATGAAAAGGCTAAGCGTCGTGCGTATGAGCAGCGCCTGAGGGAGGTGGAGCATTCCAGCTTTGTCCCCGCCATCTTCTCGACCACCGGAGGCATGGGAAAGCATGGTGCTTCGCTCTACAAACGCATCGCCTCTCTCCTCGCTGCCAAGACTGGGGAGCCATACAGCATCACCCTAGCTGCCATCCGCTGGCAGATTGGCTTTGCACTCGTCCGTTCAGCGCTGATGTGCTTGCGTGGTGCACGCAAGGCATTCTCACCAGCAATGGCCTCAGACTCGGCAGCGCTTGTTGTTGCTGAAGCAGGAATCTCAGCTTGAGGCTTACATTATTATTATTATTATCTGTCAAGTGTCATTAATGACATTGTACAGGATCATCACCGCGTGCGCTAGATCTAATCATTGATTGTCTTTATTTTACGTTTTGCCCGTACAAGAGGCATGGTTTGAGCCTAAAAAAAAAAAAAAAAAAAAAAAAAAATAACATCGGGAGGATGAAAGGCCCAACCCTGCCCTGCCAATTACGGACTTACGGGGGTCGCCATGGCAAATAATAATGGTAAACAGTGAAAATCGCGAAAATCAATCACAGACAGGAAGCTGTCTCAGGCGGTGTTTACATGAGGCGTTTCAACCCGGGTTGAGTTCGACCCGGGTCAGATTTCAACCAGCCATGTGCATAAAATGAATTGCGCGTTTACATGACGCATTGCGCTTGACCCGGGTTGAAATTTCGCCCCGGGTTGATTTCAACCCTCCCCCCAAAGGGAGGGTTGAAATCAACCCGGGTCAAGAAAATCGTACAAACGTACTTCTGTGCGTATCTCGCGCCAGGTTTGAACGGCACTGCAGATGCAAATTTCGCGCGAACGGATTCACGTGACCATACAGGACTGTAGAAGTGGACTTTTGGCGGCATATCAGTATTTGACCCGGGTCAACTGTCTTCATGTAAACGCTCACCTCTTTTGTCTATCGTACAGACTTTCAACCCGGTCTGAACTCGACCCGGGTTGAAATTTCTCATGTAAACACAGCCTCAGTACAGGGCAAGTTTCATAACATCAGGAAGATCGGAGGGTATACGGTACGACGGCAGCTTTGAAGCTGCTGAGAGACGACAGTACTCTGAGGCTGTGTTTACATGAAGCGTTTCAACCCGGGTTGAGTTCGACCCGGGTCAGATTTCAACCCGCCATGTGCACAAAGTGAATGGCGCGTTTACATGACGCATTGTGCTTGACCCGGGTTGAAATTTCGCCCCGGGTTGATTTCAACCCTCCCCCTGGGGGTCAAGAAAATCGTACTAACGTACTTCAAATAGCTGGCAGGGCAGGGTTGGGCCTTTTTTCTTTTAGGCTGTGTTTACATGAGAAATTTCAACCCGGGTCGAGTTCAGCCCGGGTTGAAAGTCTGTACGATAGACAAAAGAGGTCAGCGTTTACATGAAGACAGTTGACCCGGGTCAAATACTGATATGCCGCCAAAAGTCCACTTCTACAGTCCTGTATGGTCACGTGAATCCGTTCGCGCGAAATTTGCATCTGCAGTGCTGTTCAAACCTGGCGCGAGATACGCACAGAAGTACGTTTGTACGATTTTCTTGACCCGGGTTGATTTCAACCCTCCCCTTGGGGGGAGGGTTGAAATCAACCCGGGGCGAAATTTCAACCCGGGTCAAGCGCAATGCGTCATGTAAACGCGCCATTCACTTTGTGCACATGGCGGGTTGAAATCTGACCCGGGTCGAACTCAACCCGGGTTGAAACGCTTCATGTAAACACCGCCTTACATTGTTGTTGTTGTTGTTGTAGAAGTTTATTTAACGTCGCACCACAAACAGGCGATTTCGCCTCCTTTGATACATGTGGACGACAGAAGGAATGGGAGAGAGGGGGGGGGGGACAGAAGTATGGAGAGAGGAAGGGTAGAAATAAATAAGCAATCAACCTCAGGGCTACACCAAAGCAAAAACGGAATGGGAACATACTATATACAAAATAGCTTCATACATATATTGCAAAACACGTTTACTATTCTTCAGTCCGCTATACCACAGAAACACACTAGCCGAAAAGCATTTAAACGGAGCCATGATGCGCTTTTAGCAGGGCACAGAACTGAAGGTGGCTGGGCTCGGAACGGAGATCAGGCGGGAGCTGGTTCCACAGGACTGCGCCGATGAACTGCATGGTCGCTCGACCCGCAGGACCGGGCCAAAATGGTACTCGAACGAGGTGATGTGCTGCTCCCCGAGTGCGGTCACCAGTAACTCTCACGAAGAAGCTGGTGAAGAGGGAGCTAGCTCGGGAGAACAGACAACGACGGACAAAGATGCTTACATGTACTTCACAGGTGTAGCATTTTTTTTACTTCCAAAAACTTTTTTATTTTATTTTTTACGTGGGAACTAAACCTCCCTATTATTGTGAGCATGTCATGAAAATAAATCCGAGAAGAAAGAAAAAGGCCCAACCCTGCCCTGGCAGTTATTTGGACTTACGGGGGTCGCCATGGCAAATAATAAATATAAAACTGCACACGTTCGGGCTCTCCGCCTTCTCCGTGAAATTATAATACCGTAAAAGAAAACTAGGGGGGAAAAAGAAGCAACAATGAGGAATAGGAACTGATTTAGGAACCACTTGCAGTCAGTTACACAGGGCAGCGGGCCTCGGCAACGGCCAAGGTAGCAGATGCATCCGCCACATCGCTGACGCGCATGGGGCGTCGCCGAGCACCACGCAAACAAACCATGCTGGAGCGAACCAGAGCAAAGCCAAGGCGGCAGCGAATCCACGCCATTACACGGTTGTACGCCTCCTTCGTCTTGTCGGACAGGAGCCCGGCAATCCGCTTATAGCAGGCTGTTGCCGACTTGCCCATGCCGCCTGTTGAGGAGAGAACGAGAGGTGAAAAAGTTGCATGTTCGATATCTCGAACACGCTCCCCATAGCAGCGGCGTTTCTCCCGTTCGTGGCACTGGTAGCAGGAGGGTACTGAGGTGGAGCGATTTGAAGCCGCGAAAGGGTTAAAAACCCGTACGTCGAAGAAAGTGCGGTCAAAACACCCACCCCAGACACCACTCGCTGCTATATCCAGCCTAACGTGGGGTCCGTTATGGCAGAGCGGTAGCGGAATGCTTCCCCAGTTACCGGCTGCAGGTGTGGTTCAGTGATGACGTTGTTGGCGACCCGTTTGAGGAGACCAGCCGTAACATCTCGTACCTCGTTGTGCCTCAGTGAGGGAAACCCACCCACGGAGAGCACGACAAGGCGTGGGCGACGGTGAACGATGCACCACACGGGCAGATCGATGGAAGGTGGGCTGGCGGCCAGCCATAGCGGAGCGCAAGGCCATCCCGGAACTCACCCTTCGAGAGGGCAAAGCCATGGGCCTTCAGGGGTGTACAGGTCAGCCAAGCCGACGCACCCTTCTCCGCCGCCAGACCGACACAGAGCTGGATATCAGTGTTCTGCGTCAGGATGAACTCTTTGGCTGCTTGGGCCGTTGAAGTGCGGGTACGACTTGCCACCTCCCTCTTCGTGGACCGTACCAGGTCCAGCACATGGCCAATCTGGGTGTCCTGGTCCAGAATCTTGCGGACGAGCGCCGAGGTTATCGCTGCTGATGCCCGGAACTGGTCGCCCAAGGTGGCGGGGTCGACTAAGCCGAGGCCTCCTTCACGGCATGGGAAAGCAAGGACCCTTTGCTCACGTGAGTTTACTGGCTTACCGCACAGGGCAGGAATAAGGACATTGGTGATGGTGTCTTCCAGAGGGCCAAGATTTTCAGCAGCACACTCCATGACTCTGCACAGGAAGGACCAGCGATGCTTCAGGCCTTGCGTGAATCCTGCATAGGCTGCCTGTGGCTGGGTTTCGGCAATCTTGGCCAAGGACACGGCCTTGACAACCAGGACTGATTTCTCAGCATTTGCTGCGTACCCATATGCCGGTCCTTTCTGTCGCAGAATATCCCACCAAGCGCGTAGTCGTTGGACTCTGCCGCCCGCGGAGGAGTCGTCTGCAAACCACATCTGGATCGTTCCCTCAGCCGAGAGAGCACGAATGAGGGGTAGAATGCCCAGCGCATACATCGGCATCGCGATGGGATCGCCTTGGGTGGTGCCCTCTGCCGACATGATGACGCTGCCCCCAACAAACAGCTTTGCGGGTTGTCGGTAGCTGTTAATAACGACTGTCGCCAGGGATGGGCATAGGTGACGCATGTTGCGCAGGCATGCTTCCCTGTTCAGCGTGTTAAATGCATTCGTGGCATCTGCCATTAAAAGACCGCTTCGGTATCCTCCTGGTCGAACGCCTGCTGCATGGCATGTATCGCCGCCTCGATCCCGCAGTCCTGGCCTGCACAGAGTTGAAGGGTGCCAGCTGCCTCTTGAATATCCTGACCAATTACGTACAGGATGGCCTTGCCCACCACTCTCCGCATCACCTCGCCAATCCCAATGGGTCTAACAACCGGGTTCTTGTTGAGGGGGATGAGTCTGGATGCCAGGTACGTTTCCAGCGATCGGGGGTCGACAAATTCGGTCGCCACCCGTTGAGCAGAGCTTGCCAGCGCATCGCATAGCGAGTCAGACGCATCGGAGAACATTGTGCACATCCACCTCCATGCCTCAGCGTCTACACCTGACGGGCCGGCTGCGCCATGAGTGTTGAGTACCGCCTTTCTCACCAAATCACGATTGAGACCAGAGAACCTGACCGGATGAGGCTGAGGAGGGGGAACACCTTGTATCAGGGCCTCCGTGGCTAGGGGCGCAGGGTCAGGGTGTTTGTCTTGCAGGACCTCTTGCACTGACTTGTCACCGATGCTGTCATCCAGCGCCAGGGCTCCAGCATTTCCGTTGGGGGCTAGCGATCGTAGGACGTTGGATAGCTTCCCACTTGTCACCAGGTTTGCAAAGTGGCGTGCATCATCCTTCTCCTTGTTACCCCCGCGGTGGGGCCGGCTAGGTGCTGTGAGCTCCTCTTGAATCGTTCGGCATTCGTGCAGCAGGTCGTGTAGGTCCCCTCTGTGCCATGCTGCTAGGCGGCGCTGAAGGATAACTGCGGATTTCTCTGCAGGACCTGGCGGCTTCTGCAGCATCAGCATTTGGAATACCATGGCTACTTTCAGAGCTATGCCTTCATATGGCCCACTGGTTCCAAAGCACACAATGTAATTGTAGAGTTGGGAAACAATGAGCTTGCCAGTGGTTCCTCGGGGTACCTACATTGCATTCGGTCTACAGTGTACCACTTCTTCGTACACGTCTTGCACAGCCTGCACAGAATCCAAGTTGCATAAGGCAGGTATCGCTCAGAATCCAAGTTGGTATTCTCGCCCAGAAGGAATCCTGTAGTGGGGGCAGTAGGGAAATTCGGGAGATCCCGTAGGCCTTCCTCCAGCTCCTGATCTGAGTGTGTCGGGGTCTGTTGCAGCTGGCTCTGATCCAGATTGGCTACGAGGTCGACCTCTTCTGGGGTGGGCACAGGGCTTTCCTGGGACGCACTTGTGCGTGCTTGATGCTGGTCCAGTGTCCTCCACGCATACTGCTGGGATTCCGACTGAGTGCCGGCAGGAGGCTCGTCCGCTCCGCCCTCCGTAACCACGGTGGTTGGTTGCAGCTGATCTAGTGCTCTCCAAGCAAACTGTTGGGAGTCTGAGGCGGCGCTAGCGGTCTGATCGCCAGTAAATCGAGTGGATTGATTGGCCTCATGGTCAGCCGCCACCTCACCGCTGCACGGCAGATCTACGGGTACGGGATCTCGACATTCTGCCAGCAGGGTGGCGATGAGAGCTGTGGCTGCACTGGCATCCACGCTGGCATCATCGCATTGTACGGTTAGAACTGTTCCCGTAGCGTTGTCCTGCACCGTAGTTTGTCGATGGCCGTTGACAGCTAGCTCCGGCTGCGGAGGAGAAGGGATGGCGGAATTTTTACAACGATCCTTCTTTGACGGAAGGCAGCTCCAGCATTTCCGTGCCGCCTTGGTGCAGTCACACCTGACGCAGGTGCCGTTGCCGTTGCACCGGCAACACTGGCCACTCTGCATCAGGGTGAGTTGCGAACGGGGCGCCAGAAACCAGGTCCGAGTGAGACCTCAAACTCCCATCCGCGATCCGTCATCCGTCACAAAGCATTTAATCAGTCATTAAAAACAAACGTACTTCTGTGCGTATCTCGCGCCAGGATGGAACAGCACTGCAGATGCAAATTTCGCGCCAACGGATTCACGTGACCATACAGGACTGTAGAAGTGGACTTTCTCGAGCCAGACCTGCAACGCACCCTACAGCTTGCCTCGGAGAAAGGCGCCTCAAGTTGGCTGACATGTCGGCCATTGCGAAGACATGGCTTCACCCTGCACAAGGGCGCCTTCCGCGATGCCATATGCCTCAGGTATGGATGGGATCCTGATCGCTTACCTGCAACATGCGCGTGTGGAAAGCCATTCTTGACCACCCATGCCATGTCATGTGCCATCGGTGGCTATCCCTCGTTACGGCACAACGAGGTCCGAGACCTAACAGCAGCACTGCTACGCGACGTCGCACATGATGTTCATGTTGAGCCGCACCTCCAGCCTGTGACCGGTGAGCGCTTTCCGCTGCGGTCCACCATCACGGCAGAACAAGCTCGGCTGGATGTAGTTGTCAGCGGTCTACACGGTGGACGGTTTGAGAGGACCTTTCTAGATGTCCGGGTTTTCAACCCATTTGCCCCCTCAAATCGGAAACCAACGATCGCTGGCAGCTACAGAAAGCACGAAGAGGATAAACGGAGGAGTTATGAGAGTCGCATTCTCAACGTTGAGCACGCTTCCTTCATCCCCGTGGTGTTCAGTGCGACTGGTGGCCAAGGGAAGGCAGCCTCCACTCTCTTTGGCCGCATTGCAGGCATCAAGTCTGAGAAGAATGGTGAGCCTTTCTCTGTGGCAATGGCTTTGATCAGAGCCCAGCTGTCCTTTGCTCTCGTGAAGGCGGCCGTGGCATGCCTTCGTGGGCATCACCACAAGTCGAGCAGGCATGACCCTCATGCATATTCTGCCACACTTGCTGTCTCCGAGTGTCATCTGTAGACAACCTGTCTGTTTCCCGCAGTTTTTCCCCTTTCTCTCTGTATCATTTTGTATGTTATAATTTCCGCGGATTCCAGTTTTTCTCCCTTCATTATAATTTAAGCGCAGTTTAGCGCGTATTGGCTTATGATTTCTTTTTCTTCTGTTTGTATTTAGCGCTTGGCCGATTATTATTTTCCTTCTCTTTATTTTGCGCTACATATTATTATTTTTCTGTTAATAATCGAATCATTAAATATAAAAAATATAAAAAATGAATAAAAAGTGGACTTTTGGCGGCATATCAGTATTTGACCCGGGTCAACTGTCTTAGTGTAAACGCTCACCTCTTTTTTTTGTCGTACAGACTTTCAGCCCGGGCTGAACTCGACCCGGGTTGAAATTTCTCATGTAAACACAGCCTACATAACTGCATCCGGTAGGACGTTCCAAAGGGCACTACCTCGAGAGGCAGGGCGAGATCGTCCGGCGCGGGTTCGTGTAGCTGGTAGACCGAGTCCCAGGGCGAGATCCAGGCGCTTCCTACGATCCGCGCAGCGTACGAAGAGCTCCCGGAGGGATTTTTCTTTTTTTTTAAACTATTATTCACAAACCCAACTCGTAAAATAAATAATTATGTGGACAAAAACAAACAGCTACTGAACAGGGGCTGCACTGGGGATGGACTCGCACTGGCGTGTATGCACCTCCAGACAAAGACCAGGACCTTCTGCCGATGTACTTCTCCAATCCTGAACACCTGCATGCGTTCCAGGAGATCACTGGCACGAGAGAACACCGGCCAGCCATAAACTGCTCTTGCCCCACGGTTTTGTGCTACTTGGAGCCGGTCGGTCTGGGCCTGAGTGAGACCTGGGCTAAACGCAACGGACCCATACAGTAGATCCGGCATGATAGCTGCCTTGAAGAACAGCACACGGCTAGCAAGTGTTAGCGACTTTCGTGTCCGCCACAGAGTTCCAATTTTCTTATTGGCTTTCGTGATGCTCGCATCGACCTGGGGCTGCCATGACATGCGTACATCCAAGATGATGCCAAGGTAGCGGGCACTGGTGAAGCTTGGCACGGGTATGCCTGATCTTCCGCATAGTGAGCTGATACAGCTCTCTGTCCGACCACGGTGGTTCGCTTGGGCGTTTCCGGCTTTGCTTGCAAGTGAATGGAGCATGGCGATCCAGAACAGTTATAAACTTTGAATGCCAGTCTTGCCACATTTCATCCACGTTAGCCTGCGCAGGAAAAGCATACAAGTTTGCAGCAGTAAGGTCATTTTAGAAGTCATTTATATTGATGTTGAGGAGATTTCGGGTGGATGTAGCCGGCTTACTGGTCGACTGCTTGGGCACGGAAATGTCCAGCTTGGCAAGAACTGCAAAGTGGTCACTGATCGTGCACTGAATGACATGGCACATCGCTACTGTTTCGGGACGGGCTAGGATTAGGTCGATTACGGTACCTTGGGGGCAGTCGGGCGTCACGCGCGTGGCACTATCCACGTGGTTTGCCAGACCATATGCACCTGCCAAGTCAAATAGATGGCGAGTTTGATAGAGTGTCCTGCTGGTATCAATACCAGGCGGTCTGGTATTCGTGTTGAAATCGCCGAGGAGAGTTATCGATGGGGTTATCCGTGAGGCTCCGTCAAGCGCTCTCTCTAGTTGGGTCCAAAAGCTGATAGGCTCAGTCGGTGGGCGGTAGACACAAGCAAATACATGGTGGGCTGTCCCAGAATTCGTTGTCTGTAACCAAAGAGCTTCCAGGCCATCCTGCGCAAGGTCCAGCCGAGGTTGGAGAGCAAGAGATGAGCGATAGTAGAATGATGCCACGCCGCCTCCTGGGCGCCCACGGTCAAGTCTCATGAGGGAGTAGTCTGGGATGACTAGTTCTCCATTACTGATAGTCTCATCCAGCCATATCTCTGCAAGGCCAATAACGTCGATCTGGGAGCTATCTAGGAGTGCCTTAATTTCATGTGTCTTGTGTCGCAGACTGCAAACATTTAGGAATGCAATTGTCAAGGGAGTTAACCTATTTTGTGGGGTACAGTGCCTGGTGAAAATGGTGATGCATAGGAGAAAACTTGCGTGACACAATACAAAGCAATCAAAACGAAGATAAAGAGCAATCGTGCGAGCGAAGAATCAATCTATGGGCTACGGCGCCAGATCCTCGGCTGTGAGCGGATTCTGATGGGCTTCTTGGCTTTCCTGTGCTTCCTGGTACGAACATCTGTGAAAGCTTCAGAATCAGAGCCACCGTTCTCGTCTTCCATTTCGGAGCCGACATCTTCCCAGCTTCTATTTTCCGGGAGCTCATCCGCCGACGACTTGACCTTGTCGCAGCTGTTTTCATCTTCAACAGTTTGTGTATGTACGTGCTTGCGGGGGTCTGGTTCTTGCGCGTCCCAGCTGATCTTGTGCTAGGCTTCCCATTGACCTTGTCAGGTACGGTGGATTGGCCCGCACTGGCGCCAACATCAACTGCTACAGTTTCTGTGTGAGGGCTTTCATTTATATGTTCTTGGCTTGGCTAGAAGGCACAGCCTTCCGCAGGGAAACTTTGACATACCTGGTCTCCTTGTCAACTGCAAAGCCCTCATGGTTAACAATTTTGCTCTTTGGAGGACCATGGACCCGACCATAGAGTGAAATTTCATGCACAAGAGCACCATCTTGCAATGACAGGGGGCATCCGAATACATGGAAAGTCGTAACTGGCATGCCTCCCATTACAACCTCGACATTCTTACTGGCAAATACGAATTCTTCCTCTGACGTCAACAGGCGGTCGCGCACTCCTTGCGTGACGAAGGTGACATTGCACCAGCCAGGCTTCCCGTTTAGGTCCAGTTGGTTGAGTTCGGAGGGCTGAACACCCAGTCTAGACAGCTCCTTGATAAAAAATACATGGTCCAAAGGCCAGTCCTTGTGGACCCTAAACATAAATGAGGCAAGAGCAGGAGCTCCAGAAGTGCTCCCGTCCTCCATCGTGCATGCGTGTGCCACAATGTAGAGAACCTCATCTCCGTGTAGAAATCTGGAGCCAAAACACGCGAAGCCGTAGACTCTAACCCAGACACTTGCCCTCTAGGTGATTTCTCTACGTTTCACGTACAGCAGAACCTCCCTACACAGCAATCAGAGAACGCCTGTGTCCGGTGCAACCACAGCGGATGACATAGCCTCCGCCGCACTCGCCGCTGCTATGTCGAATGTTTCAAGCTCTCAACAGCTAATAGTACAGCTGCCAAAAGTGAAATCTCGGTTTTGCGTTGCAGTGTAGGTCCGAGTACCTACTTCGAGCGTAGATGGCTCCTACAACCCATTCTATACATGGCCCGACCTGTTGGCTACTTGTCAACATTGCGACAGCTTCTTTATAAGGGGTTTCTTCCAGGCTGGGAAAGGATATGAGCATTGAGTACGCACACGCAGTCTCGCATTTGAGGTCATTTTGAGCAGGAAAGAAGAGGACGACGCTGAATTTGAATGCATAGAAGAAGAGGACGACGCTGAATTTTGAAATTATGCAGATACAACACTAATACAAACCACAGGTACATCCACTTGGTATTGCAGTTAGGAATTTTTCGAAAAGCTGAGTATTTTGTCTCCCGAAGTTCCTTGTTTGCCCAGGCGGCATACAGCCATGCCGGACGGCGAACAAGATTCAGTCGTGCCTTCAGGGGGCACAGGTGGTCAGGGCAGCAGTACCCGAAGTAATGAGCTCCTCTCCGCCATGGACGACAAACTCCAGTTTCTTGTGGACGCGCTGCGTGCTGAGGTTGAGGAGAGCAAAGGCAGGGAGGCCCGCTTGCTCTCTCGGATAAGCGACCTTACTGACAGCATTTGCCATCTGAAAGACGACCTGCTTGGTGTCCGCAAACTGGCCCAGACTACTCAAGACGTCAGGCATCCGATTGGGATCAACAAGGCCAAGGAAAACTCGAAAAAAATCAAAATGACCACATGCACAGTGCTACATCTGCTGATGCCGAGCAAGTTGTCGACATGGAGCCTCACACCCCGAACCCTCCTGCTGATGCAGAGACAAGCAGCAATTTGAGTACTCCTGAATGCGACAGTGACGTTTCCGGGAGGTGGTGTCCAAACGAGTTTTGCGGCGGACCACACCCCGGAACCACAGTGACGCATAAAAGCTAGTTGCTGCAGAGCCACCACAGACAACGCGTGCCGTGGTGTACATTGGTAACCTGAGCACATCCTGCACCGAATCTAGTCTGAAAGAATACATTCAAGTCACAGCAGCTGCTCTTCCCGAGCCACAGTCCATCTCAGTGCTCACGTGCAGTATGTATACCTCTCCACATGGCCAGGTGTCAGCACGAGTAGCCGTGGATGCATCTCTTGTGAATCTCCTGACTAGCCCGGAATTCTGGCCCCGGCCACTGTACTGCAGGCCATTGAAGTTTGACGCTGGCCGTAAGAACTCCCCTGCGCAAAACGCGGTGGGTCCCAGTGTATTGGAGTCAAGCACCCAGTCAGCTGGCCAGGTTGCTGATAATGCAGAGCGGACCATGTCAGTTCTGCAGGCAGCCACCCAGTCAGCTGGACAGGATGCTGCCAATGGGGTGCGACACCAGCCACCTCCACTGACACGGGCTGTTGGAAAAATCTCGCTCTTATGAACGGTCCTAGCCACCAGCCCTCCAGGACAGCAAGAGGCCAGAGGTTCAGAGAGTGAGACAACCTAGGGTGACTGCATGTCCAACACTGAAGACCAGGAAACAACACAGTGTGCTGCGCAAGAGTCTACCTAATGTGAGTCTTTTTAACACATGCATTTGGGCTGCTCAGCAAATTCGGTGACTTTCAGCATGCCCTGAACGCACATAAACCTGATGTTGCGATAGTAACAGAGACTAAGTTCACTCCAGATAAGTGTACCGCCTCAGAGTCTACCATTCTAGGTTACGGAGAGCCTCTGCGGATGGACTGCACTGCTCAGGGTGGAGGCGTTGCCATATGGTGCAAGTCTACTCTCGCAGTTGCACAGATCGACCTCCATGCCACTCCTGTGGACTCTAAGAACGCAGTTCTATGGTGCACCATCCAGTCCCAGTCCGGCAGCGATATCACCTTGGGAGCTGTGTATCGTTCTGGCTCGAGTGGCGACTCTGACGTCTCCCTACTGGAGCACCTAAACCACTGCCTGGATGCCGTTCCACCCTCCGCCCAAGTCATCCTGGCTAACGACCTCAACGTCCACAGCACTGAGTGGCTTCGCAGCACCAAGACTACCACTGCTGGGCAACGCCTGGAAGAAATATGTGCGACGCACGGACTGATCCAACATGTTGATCAGCCAACAAGAGGAAAGAACACTCTTGACCTCATCCTGTCAAACTTGCCACACCCCGTCACAGTACATGTACAGGCATTTCCACCCCCGGGCAATTCAGACCACTGTGTGATTCTTGCTGAGTTCAGCCCAGTCACGCTCCATACTGAGCCCGTGTCTCGACGCCGCGTCTGGCGCTGCAACCAGGCTGACTGGGGCCCCATGCGTCATTTTATTCGTCAGACAGACTGGCAGCTCATTCTTAGCCACCTACCAGAACACGCATGCGTACAACTTACTTTCCGCATCCAGGAGGGCATGGATCGCTTCATCCCATCGAAGCATCTGTCAGTCAGAACGTGTGACCCTGTCTGGTGGACTCCTGAATGTAGTACAGCTGTGTCTGCAAGAAACCGTGCTTGGCGACACACCCGTGCACACCCAGCTGATCTGCAATTGTCAGATACGTACACTGCAACCAGCCTGAGAGTTGCCACTGTGCTCCATGCAGCGCAGCAGGCTCATGTATCTTCATTGCGGAACAAGCTGTCGAATGCCGGGAAACCTACGTGACAAAGCATGGTGGTCAAACACGAAGCGTGCAGGAGGTCTATCCCGTACATCTGATATTCCTGTCCTAAAGGGGGCCGATGGTCAGCAATGTACCACGGCCTTTTTTTTTGGCCGTAGCACTGGTAGTTACCCCATTTTTCTTGATGTCCAACATCAGGACAGTAGTATACTTGCTAAATATCAGCATAAGCTGTAGAAGCGGGTAGAATTCTGCTAGAAGGTGACCTTTTTTCACTTTTCGGAATCATCCCATTTCAGCGCACACGTCCCACATATTAGCCCCGCCCACAAGTATTGGACACTTGCCCTGTATTCGATGGTTATGCTACCATAACCTAATAATGGTGCTGTGTAGCAAGTTTGAGCAGGTTCTACCGAAGGTAACTCGTGAAATAAAACTTTGAAGTTTCAAGTGATGCCATATTTCAAGAATCAGCACATTGCACTGGGACATTGTCCAACGCCTTAGAACCCCTGACTCCACCATATGACAGATACGCGTCTTACAATAATTGATTGCAACATCTTCCGAACATAGTAGTAGAGCTTTGGATCAAGTTTTAGCAGTTTCCACCGAAGCTAACTACCAAAATAGAACTTTGAAGTCGCCCACATACTAAATGCCATAGCTGAGCATGTGCATTGAGTGTATGGTCTAAAGGTTTTCACAACTAGCTCCAATGCGGCAGATACGTGTCTTACATTACTTGATTGCAACATCTTCAGAACATAGTACTAGAGCTTTGGATCAAGTTTAGACAGTTTCTACCGAAGCTAACTACCAAAATAAAACTTTGAAGTCGCCCACATCCTAAATGCCACACATGTATTGTGTGTGAACTGAGCATGTGTATAGAGTGTACATGTAGGCTCTAGTTTTCTAGTTTATTCTTCTCCAACATGAAGCCGATAGTGATGTGGAATTTGTTGACTGCTTTGTCCAAAACATAGTGCTGAAGCAATGCACATTGGGCATTTTCTACTGGTAATGTAATTATTATAATTATTATACAGTGTTTGCTGCCAACATAGCAAGAAATACTTCTATACTAAATGCGTATTCCACGGGGTACGGTCCAATGGCTTTTCACTTCACATCTAGCCACTGTTCTTCGTGCATTACTTGAATGCTTAGTCTCCGTGGTAATGAAGCTAAGAGCCACAGTGACACTGGAGAAGTTTCTACTGAAGCTAACTATCAAAAATATAAAATTTCCAAGATGCTACTATTACATCAAGTAGCTGTGTGCAATGCCACTCTGTTGAACACAGTAAGCAAAATCGAGTCACTAAAACCCTATTTGCCAGATACAAGCTGCTGAGACTGATAGCAGCTGTATGATCTGATATTGATGGCGGTTCCACACTGACCAGCACATGTACACGCGCACAGGCAGAAGAACACACAAGTAATACACCTAACGTTACTTCGAAGTACACTGTGTACATCATGTAAATACAAGCGTATATACAAGCATCACTCCTGTTCTCCACAACCGGCAGTCCTGGGCCACTCCAGCTGGTCAGAGTGCAATAATTTCTGCAGCCGGCTTGACTTGGAAAGCTACTCACAACTGCCATGGCTGCAACATAAGTATTACCAGCGCTTTTACAGTGCTACTTGTATTATATTATTGTCAATCCATTGTGGTGCATGGCACTCGTTTTCAACAACCGAGTTTGTCATTAGTTGCATATCCAACGCCAGCAGAAAAAAGAGGGGGTGGGGGCAAATTACCACGGTTCAACACTAGTCATACTGAACGGCGTTATGCCATGCCAGGCGCGCACACAAAACGCCCGCGCGAGCGCGCATGCATGTACACACCCGGGTGACACACATTGATGCGACTTTACATAGCCTGCACTGTCGTTCTATGTCATAGGAGTGAGTGCACACACATTATATGTAGGACTCAGTATAGAGTCCATGCACTATATGAAGTCCAGCACCCTATATAGAGTCCATTGGTCCAAAATCCACTATACAGAGTCCAGGAGTCCACTCAGTTTTGATCAGCTTTATCCTGCCGCGCAATCCCCTATAAGGAGTACACTTTTCTACAAGTCCCCTATTCACAGTCCAGGAGTCCAGTTTATCCAGTCACGCCGTCCTGTGTTTTGTGCCCGAAAGAGAACAAACACATTTTCAGTTTTGCTTGCCTCGTGGCAGCGCATTCCTTTCTTCACTTCAGCCATGGCTGCCAGTTCTGCTGTGCAGTTGCTGACAGTAATCTGTCTCGAGGTAACCAAGGAGGATAAGGAGACGTTCAAAATCAAATCTGGAAAGCGCCTTGTGGTTCTCTGAAGACGTTTCATCAGTGCGCGGGATGAGAGCAGAAATTGCAGAACGAGAAAAGTTCAGCACAGTTCAAATCTGACGAGTCAGGTACACTGACACTCTCTTTCGTTCGACGCCACAAGGATCCCCTGTTTGGCTGGCCGTTGCTGCCAGTAAGACGTTTGAACGGTTTCATCAGCGCGAGGGATGAAAGCAGAAAGCGGAGAAAGAGAAAAGTTCAGCACAGTTCCAATCTGACGAGTCAGATACACTGACACTCTCTTTCGTTCGACGCCCCAGGGATAACCCTGTTTGACTGGACAAGAGCTGCCTGTACCACCGTGTGAAAAGGCTGTCCAACTACATGGCAGGACGATGATTGAGGTAAGGAAGCTTTTACTCGTTTCGATTGGTCTGCTGTTCTGTCGTTATGCTTGAATTTTTTTCCATTTTCAAGGAGCGTATCGCGTTTGTTTGATGTTGCTTGAATGAATGCCCTAAAAGTAATCAACCACTTCGTAATAGTCCTCAAGGACTGCAAGGACTTTGCATCAATCGTATACGATCGTCTAGCTATCATCAATTATTATTTTTATTTCATGAGAAATGTATTTTTATCCCTGTGATAATTATGTGAACTCCACGACACTCTTCCCCTAGTATGATGTCAAATACAATGGGATCCACAAACGCAGTGCCAGTGTGCTAGTAGTAGTAGGAGGATTGCTTGTATGCCAATGACAAGAAAAAGCTTCTCAAGCTAATACTCGTATTCCCTGAAGTAACCGTTTTGATGTCACGAACATGACATTGTGTCAGTGAAACTGCCTCGTGACAACAAATCATTGCATTTCCATCTTGGGGAAGAGTGACTGACGGCAACGCTGTACAGATTGTTCAAATCATCTCAATCAATTTAGTTGCAGTGAAGTGAAACACTGTGTACACTACATGTATGTTGGTGTGTCTGTGCGTCTTGAGTGTGCACAAACAATCTTATTCCTCGTATTACTAATAGATTATTGTCCCCACTGTCACCTGTTCACAAGTCTTTGAGTGGATGGATTTTCATTGAGCATCACATTCGTTGAGAACTTGATAGTTGAGTGCTCCCATGCATCATTACGGTAATAAGCATATCCTTGTGCTATTTATTTGTTGCAGGTGTGCTGAAGCTTGCGGAACTGAGTGCTGCTGAACATTTGCATGGCCATGAGCAATGGTGAAGCTTGCTATTGCACTCTCAGCATGTGCTAGTATTATGCTGACCACTGCACTATGTTACTCTCTTACACTACTACGTGTATGTAAACGTGCGTGTCCCCGTATGCATTCGTTTCGTATAATTATTTGTTATCCCTCTTGACCTTACGTGGAAGCGGAAGGAATTTGTCCAGCCGTGCTGCGACCCACAGTTAATTGGGAACTCGTGGCCTGGCACGAGGGTAACATGGATGCAGCTAATGGGATTTCGGTCTTTGACCACTTGGTGGTGGGTCTGATCTACTCACCTCCCACCGTTTAGGCGCTGCATCTGCGCCTTTGATCCTAGAGGGTGGTGGCGTTCCCACGGCGGATGCGGAAAACTCGGCTTCCAGCCGAGTCTCACGCGAACCGTGAAATTTTTTTTTTTTGACCTTACGTGTAAATGGGTGGACGTTTGCATGGCTGTTGGAGTTGCGTGTGTATTGTGTCTCTACTCTTTTTTTGGTGTTTTCTTGGCGTTGTATAAGTTTGTGTGTGTGTGTGTGTGTGTGTGTGTGTGTGTGTGTGTGTGTGTGCGCACGCGCACAATAATTTGAAAACAAATAATTAACCCTGGGCTCTCCATTATTCTCTTTTGATTCTTGTTTTTTTTTCTAGGTATTTTCTTGGCATTGTGTGGGTGTGTGTGTGTGCGTGCACAATAATTTGGCAACACTACATGATTGAGATATTGTAATTTGTAGCGTCTGCGAAGAGACCACTTGATTTGAGGATGGTGTTTGTAGGATTTTTCATGTAATGAAGTGGCTGCAGTGGCGCCTCAATACTTATTTTTTATCTTGAGAAGTGAATGATGTAAAGGATTAAAGGGAGAGGCCATTTTCTGGCTGATATTCACTGCTTACAGCAGATCCTATGTCTAATTTCGAACTCTGGATAGGGGATGCCTAATTGGCTGGACTTTATACAGGGAGTGTTGTCCACATATTTAAAAAACTCTTTATACTATAAGTTGATTTCAAAGTGTGGACTCTGTACAGTTGATTTTGGACAAATGGACTCTATATAGGGGTGAAGCCTATTGGCTGGACTCTATACAGGGAGTGATGTCCATCTAAACTTTGAGCTCACAGTTGATTCCAAGTTTGGACTCCGTACAGTGGATTTTGGACCAATGGACTCTATATAGGGGTTGGACATCATATAGGGGCTCGACGCTCTACTGAGTCCATGTAGATTGCCTAATTTTACACACGTAATAAAATTGTATATGTATACACACATGTACGTGCACAGACCTGGACAGACCACAGAGGCCGCCGCAGCTGCACGTCAGACAGCCGTAAACCAGCTGGAAGCCTGGGGAAGTACTTGGAGGGTTACCTTTGAGCCCTCTACGTCACAGCTGATGTCTGTGACCAGGAAGCTGGCCCCTCCAGACTTCCCCCCTGTCCAATTCCTTGGCACCCCTGTTCCTGTCAACAGCCAAATGAAGCTCCTTGGGGTGGTGTTCGACGAGAAGCTCAACTTGGTTGGTTGGATTTATTTAAAGTCGTACAACAAACAGGCATATCTGCCTCCTTATATGAAGACGACTTCTGGCAATAAAACATTTTAAAGAAAAGAGAAAGGAAAAAAAAAGAAGAAGAAGAAGAAGAGAAGATCAAGAATGCATCCTGAGCATACAGCTAGCCGGAGACTGAGCACAGCTAGCCTCGGCATGCATCAGAGCATCAGAATTACTACATATTACTAGTACTATATTCAAGATAGGAGAGGGGGGTTGCTGTCATCCTACAGTAAGACAATACGCGTGCAACACACCCTTGAACTGGAAGGGGGACGTGATGTTTCTCGCATCAGGTGGAAGACTGTTCCAAACGCGTGCAGCAGAAAGAGACATGGGATGAGTTCTGGATGGAAGCTGCAGCAGATGTTGTTGGGAGCCGCGCGTTTGGCCAGCCCTAGTTGGAGTGACGAAATCTCCAAATAATGCACTGATCAGCGGCTGCTCCATGGTGGAATGTAGGCACCATCTTCAGCGCACACTTTGGATCTTTCCGGCCAACTAGTTATCTGTATCTAGCTTCTAAGAACATAGCAATCATTAATTTTGTAGTGTGAGAGTGAACGTAGCTGTGAGTAGGCCATGGCTACCCAGAGCAGAACACCCAGTACGATTTCTCAGCGGATGGCCCAAAAAACCAAACCAACGTCACCGTTGGAGGGAGTTCAAAAGAAGAGAAGCGAATCTGCTGACTCCTATAACCTTGGTAAGATCAACGACCTGCTTCTGGAAATCCGTAGCGAGCAGACGAACTCCAGGGAGAGCATGGAGGCCATCGTCCAGCAAATTGGTTCGAAAATGGAAGGCATCATGGCGGAAAACTTGAAGATGAAAAAGACAATCGACAGCTAGTCCACAGGCCAAGGTGCAAAAAAGTGACTATTCGCTCTTTTCGCTCCCGTTCAAGGGGGACAAAGGTTTGCCATGTGCAAATGATAGAGAATGCGTAGAGCTTTCAGGATCTGTGTCACTTGACCCAGAAACATGGGGCTTTGTTGACCAAATCGACGAAATACTTCTTGAAGAGTGTTACCATAGCAACCAAAGTGATAATTCCCAATTTAGGTATCTTGCAGATTAAATACTAACAGTGTTGCTTTGGAATGAAGTAGCCAAGGCCCAGACTTAGCTGTGTACAAATGTTCATGATGATCGGAGGTGTCTTACTACCTCAATAGCATTGCTTGGAATAGAACACAATAGGGTCAATACACGGAATGCAATAATTATAAGTCACATTTGAGAAAATATTTACAAACAAGGAGCCTGCACAAAATAGGAAATGTTGACAAGTAGTCAAGCACACTAGAAGGATACTTTATGATTCCTAGCATGAAGGCGGAAAGTCTCAGCTGTGAAGGACGTCGTTGGCGGATGTTCATGCATGTCGATGACGATACTGGCAAGACCACTGGACAATACGGTCAAACCACGATTCAAGGACGCAAAGCAACATTCCACACAACTTGTGTGGCTCAAAGATGTGAAGATCAATAAAATGGGAAGCTACATGTATGCGAACAAGAATCATGCAAAACCGAATGCCTCAGTAAAATAGTACTGTACTTCGACTATGACAATTTAGATTCGACTATGCACATCTGTTTCCCGCTTCCGTAACCTTGTATTGGCACATTTAGGGTACCCTGTAAGAAGGCCATAGGCCTGTGGGGCTCGCCCTATCAAAAATTTAATAATAATAATAATAATTCGACGAGGAGACAATAATTTTAATTATGGCAATAAGTAGGACGAGCTGAAGCGACATGTGGACTACTTTATTAACAATGTAAGCGATGGAGACGATGCAAGAAACAACCTAAAGGGTAAGGAAAAATACATGTAAGAAGAAAAAGGGCAATGGAAAAAAAAGATGATTCGAACAAGTTTTCGTACAACACTCTTCAGGAATCACCGTTGTACTAAAGAACAAAATGAGAACAAAGGAAATAATATAGCAATCAAGCGAACATCTCAAAGCCCTGCATGAGCTACGGAATAACAAAGACATTATTGTCACGCGCCCTGATAAGGGTCGTGCAACTGTTTTAATGAATAAAACTGACTACATCGAGAAGATGTCCGTTATCCTAAATGACACCTCAAAGTTCCGTACACTTGGTCCGTTCAAGACCTGTGATCGAACTGAAAAAGTAGAAAAGGATCTTGTAACTTACCTTAAGAAGCTAAAGAATGAAGAACAAATATCAAAACATGCATTCGATCGCATCAAACCGACTGGTACCCTTCGTCCTAGACTCTATGGCCTTCCTAAAATCCATAAACCTACATGCCCTGTTAGACCAATAGTATCCATGACCGCCTCCCCTCAATACTCTATCTCGAAATGGCTGTGCATCTACCTACAGCCTGTTCAAGATTAATATTGCAAACGCACTGTGAAGGATAGCTTCGACTTTGTTGCGGGGCTTCGTGATAGTCCGGTCCATCTCAATGCACACATGTGTTCCTTCGATGTTGTAAGTCTCTTTACGAATGTTCCTATTGATGAGACTGTTGACATCTGTATGGATGTATTGTACCGTAACGATGATGTTGATGAAGCGGCGTTTCGTCATTTGATGCTGTCAGTTACAACTGGTGTCGAATTTTCGTTCAACGATGTGATGTACAAGCAAGTGGATGGTGTGGCGATGGGATCTCCTCTTGGTCCCGTCCTCGCCAATATATTCGTTGGTTATTGTGAGTGCAAGATTGATGAGTCGCTTTGGCCCGCGTTCTACGTGCGTTTTGTTGACGATTCGTTCACGCATTTTGACAGTGTTGAGAGCAGTGAATTGTTTCTCGATGTGCTCAACAGCCTACATCCTTCCCTCCGCATTACTTGTGAACACGAGCAGTCTAGTAAGTTGTCATTTCTAGACGTGCTTGTAGAGAAGACTGGCTGTGAAATGTTGACTTCTGTGTATCGTAAGCCTACGTTCATCGGTCAGTACATTGCTTTCGATTCATATTGTTCGTCTCGATACAAGGTTAATTTAGTTCGTAACCTCGTGGACCGTGCGAAACGTATTTGTTCGCCCAGTAAGCTGCAGGCCGAGCTCGATTTCCTTCTATCTGTTTTCTTGAAGAACGGCTATCCGGAATTCTTGTTGCGTAAGTTTCTGTCCATGGAGCAGAAACCAAAATCGGTGCTGATTGGTCCACCTCGCTGTCCCGTCTATCTATGTTTGCCATGGAAGGGGCAGGAATCGATCAAAGTGTGTCACGCAGTCAAGTCTATCGTCCGTCGTACCTATTATGCAGTACATTTTGTGCCAGTCTTCACAACAATGCGTGCGTTCACGGTGCGGAAGGACGTCCTACCAACCCTCCACCTCAGTCATGTTATCTACAACTTCGAATGCCGACATTGTGCTAGTCGGTATGTTGGTAGGACTGTTCAGCACCTGAACGCACGTATCAAACAACACACTCCACTTCACATCCTTTCACCCAGTGCGCAATCTGAGAGGCCCAAACGCGGGAGGCCGAGGAAACACCCATCACGTAGACGGCAGGATAGTTCCCTGCCGCTGTCTGCCGCTCCCCCTCTGACATCTGTGTTGGACGGGCTGGAGCTTGGCAGCTCTTTGGAGGTGCGTGCAGAACCGCCATTGGTGCAGCCCTCGGGTGTGCCTAAGTCTGTGCCTCTGGGTGCTTTGCATGGGGCTGTGCCTCGAGTGGTGACAGCACCTCTGCCTCCCCCTGACCCTCCTCCTTCGAGGTCTGTGTTGGTGGGGAGCACCCGCGGCGGTCGATTTGTCCCACCGGAACCAGAGCTGGATTCAACAGAAAGACCAACAACCATGGCGGCAACAACAACACCAGCTTCACATCCAACAACAACACCAGGTTCACATCCAACAACAACAACAACTAATCCACAAAACAAAGCAGCAAATGACAGACCACGGAGATCTACAGCAGATTACAACCGGACCTATGAATTCACGGTAAAAATACAAAGGAAACAATCGGAAAGGACGACGACTGACGTGAAGGCAACGGCATTCAGGGTTGGCGTGGGTGGTGAAGGTGAGACGCAGGACGATGCAAATGAGGAGGAGAGTCAAACCGCGGTGGATGACGGAGCAGGTTCTGATTCCGACAGTGAGGGAGAAGGTGAGCTGAGTGAGGGTGAGAGTGAGTGTGAGGGTGTGCGCGTGAGTCGAGATTGTGTGCGTCCGTCTCGTAATAACAAGTCTTCAGTATACAATCATTTGGTTTCTAGTACTGACTGTTGTCGTACTTATTCTGATTCCTGTTTTTCTGTTTTGTGCCGTGCTCGTCATGGTTATCTTTTGCAGTTACAAGTTTTGGAAGCTGTTTGTCAGCGCATTCATAAGCCGAATTTGTGTGTCCAGAAAGATAGTGTTATTACCCTAAAATTGTTCAAACGAGAGAGCTTGGAAGCTCAGGGCCCTGCGCTATGCTTTGTTGCCTAGCTTATCGTGCATGTTGTTAGAACTGATGGAAATGCTTTTTCCTTTGATTAGCTACATCATTGTATTGCAAAAACGTTTCAATGAGATATTGAAGTAACGTCTTCTGCATAGTTACGGGACCGGCGCTGACTCTGCCGATCACGGGCGTTCTAGAGTCGACGGGATGTCTGTCCTGACGTTTCCTGGGACTGGCGCTGACTCTGCCGATCACGGACGTTCTTCTTCTTCTTATTATTATTATACTGACGGCAACTAACATCCATTCTGATTGCATTTACTCGTCTCCCTACTTCGTATTTCTTTCCAGAAAATCTCCCCATACAGCAGGGAGTCGTTTCCATTATATGACTCCCTGCTATACATCTACATGACTGTATATACATGTACGTTATGATAATTATGCTATCGGCCTACATGCAATTCCCGGGCTGGTCGACAGGCGGCCCAGCCAGCCTGCTAGTGGGATCTCGGCCTCGCACACATATCCACACAAAATGTTACTGCACTGAATGCATTCCCCCCGATACACTTCGCATATATACTCATTCTCTTGTTGGTACCGTACCCTTGATGGTACGGGACAGGTATGGGATAGCGCCAGGCATTTCGATGGCACACACAAACAACAATATTGGGGCCAGCTGTCTTTGCTAGTACGGTACAGTACGGGACAGATACGGGATAGCGCCAGGCGTGACACAAACAAACAAACAAACAAACAAATAAACAAACAAACAAACAAACACCAAATTAAAGCTGTGTGGACCCTGGCTAGCGCCAGACGTTACTGAAGTAACGTCTTCTGCATAGCTACGGGAATAATGTTATTATATGTTATTATAAAATTGTTCAAATAATGTTCTGTTGTGTAGTGTGGCAACGTTGTTGCCACTTGTGCCTAAATGTGTTTTGTCACCTTCTTGTTTATTATTGTTATTATTATCATTCGTTCTCCCTTTTTTGTTTTTGTTGCTGATACACACTTGTCAAGCTTAGTTCTTACTTGTATACCCTTGTTTTCTGCACCCTTTTGTGAGAAATCGCACCTCGATATTCCAGTGCTGTCATTGTATCGTGTCACCCTACCTTGATTGCTATATTATTTCCTTTGTTCTCATTTTGTTCTTTAGTACAACGGTGATTCCTGAAGAGTGTTGTACGAAAACTAGTTCGAATCATCTTTTTTTCCATTGCCCTTTTTCTTCTTACATGTATTTTTCCTTACCATTTAGGTTGTTTCTTGCATCGTCTCCATCGCTTACATTGTTAATAAAGTAGTCCACATGTCGCTTCAGCTCGTCCTACTTATTGCCATATTAAAATAATAATAATAATAATAATACGAAGTAGTGGTTGCGACTTCGGCGATGATTTGTAAGAAATGGTTGGGTTTGCGGAATAGCGCGAGCTCCGGTGTGGGGAGCAAACCATTTCTTACAAATCATCGCTGAAGTCGCAACCACTACTTCGTACTGTTGTGCCCAGCGCGGGCTTGCGACTAGTTGGTTTGGAGGTGACAGCGTTGCGAATGACCGAGGGTCCTCGACGTCTGTCTCACCGTCCAGGAGCGACACTGACTCACCCTGCTATCTGGTGTTCACGAGGTGTTTGTCGAGCTTGAAACGGAGCGTCTCTGTAAGTTTGTATCCCTGGTGATGTTTGTGCCTGGAGAGCACTATATAAGTGGTGCTCTTCAGGCACAATCTTCCTCAGCCTACTCAAGCTCAACTGATGAGGGGTGAATTCCCCGAAACACTGTGTATTGAGCAGGGAGTGGTGCTTTCTTGCAGGTTTGCCGAGTCGAAGGTTCGATGGACTTCTCGTGTGCTCTGGATGGCAGTCGTGAGTCAGTCAAGTGTCAAGTAAAGTCGGCGGAATAGCGCGAGCTCCGGTGTGGGGAGCAAACCATTTCTTAATAATAATAATAATAATTATAATAATGGCAATGAAAAACATCAATTGTGCACTCATAACCATGTAAAACAACTAAAATGAAACAATTCCAGAACGTTTTCGTGTGACCATCATCAGTGGAACATCGTCACATAGTAAGAATCACTAAAACAACCAGTTATATAGCTAGAGTAATATGAAAAGAAGCGTGAGAATGCAGCACAGCTAGCGGTTATGCATAACGCGTGTAGTGTGAACCTTTGCAGTGTATCTGAGAATGGTAGCAGTAGATGAATGTGGCAGCTGTGAGTGCGTGTGAACAAAAACTGGTGAGTGCGTATTATTTAAAAAGTGTGAGTGCTACAACATTTCGATGTTGTAAGCTTGTTTACAAACGTACCACTAGATGAGACAATAGATATCTGCGCGCGAAGACTATACCACAATGATGATGACATTGATCTCCCATGGTTACCGGAGACAGCATTTCGACGTTTGATGCTGATGGTGACGAGTGGCGTAGAGTTCTCGTTTGGTGATGTTATGTATAAGCAGACAGACGGTGTGGCGATGGGGTCTCCGTTGGGCCCGGTACTGGCAAATGTCTTCGTTGGATATTGCGAATCGAGAATGGACAAAATAAAGTGGCCTCAGTTGTACGTTCGATTTGTGGACGACTCATTTACCTATTTCGAATCAAGACGTGACAGTGAAGCCTTTCTAGATGAGTTGAATGATGTCCACCCTGCATTACGCTTCACATGTGAACACGAGGATTGCAACAAATTGTCGTTTTTAGATGTACTCGTGGAAAAGACATGTGAGGGTGTTGTGACATCGGTGTATCGTAAGCCTACATTCACTGGTCAGTATATTATGTACGATTCATATTGCTCTTCGCAATACAAGACCAATCTAGTCCGAAACTTAGCTGACAGGGCAAGACGCATTTGCTCCGAGAGTAAACTGCAAGCAGAACTTGATTTCCTTCGCTCTGTCTTTCTTAAGAACGGATATCCAGGATCACTGTTAGCGAAACTACTCACGAACAATGCGCCCCGTAAGGAACTGACAATCGGCCCGGCTCCTTGTCGTGTCTTCCTGTGCCTGCCTTGGAAAGGCGCGGAGTCGACAAAGGTCAGTCGTATTGTCAAGTCTATTGTCCAGAAGACGTACTATGCAGTCAATGTAGTAACTGTCTTCACCACGATACGTTCGTTCACGGTGTTGAAGGACGTCCTGCCGACCCATCATTTGAGTCACCTCATTTATTATTTTGAATGCCGACAGTGCGGTAGTCGGTATGTTGGCAGGACGCTTCAACACTTGTCCGAACGTATCAAACAACACGTCCCATTGTCCTTGTTGTCTAAAGCGGCCAGGTCAAGCAGGCCAAAGCGTGGGAGGCCACGAAAACACCCGTTGCCTACTACTACGCCTGTCAGTATTACAACACAACCAGAAACGGATACAACACCGGACTCAACAGTAGCGCAACACATGAATCTGGTGTCACTCTTGACGACAACAACACGGCATGGGAGACCACCGGACGATCGTTCGTTAACAAACCCGACGGCGGTAACGGAAAGATCACCAGGAGAACGAAATGAAAATGGAGGAAAAACGAATCTGAGGAGAAGCCAGAGACTAGCGGAGACACGACTGAGAAAAATGGAGAAGGCGGAACCAGTAGTGGCAGGTGAAAGTACGGGCGCGGCAGTGAACACGTCAAGGAGAAAGAAGCGATGGCATGAGGAGATGGAGATGGAGGATGATGATGGGGATGAACAGGATGGTCAGGAGGAAAGCAAGGGTGAGCAGGAACAGGAAGTGGAGGATGAGAGTGATACGGACGAGGCGGAGTTCGACATCGACAAGAGCAAGTTTGCCATCTACAAGCATTTGGTGTCCAGTCCGGATTGTCGTAAGTTGTTTGACGATTCCTGGTTTAGTGTTATTTGTCGCGCGCGTTTCTTTAAGCAGTTGCAGGTGTTGGAAGCTGTATATATTCGCACACGTGACCCTGTTCTATGCAAGCAAAAATAAAATGTTGTAGCACTCACAATTTTTAAATAATACGCACTCACCAGTTTTTGTTCACACGCACTCACAGCTGCCACATTCATCTACTGCTACCATTCTCAGATACACTGCAAAGGTTCACACTACACGCGTTATGCATAACCGCTAGCTATGCTGCATTCTCACGCTTCTTTTCATATTACTCTAGCTATATAACTGGTTGTTTTAGTGATTCTTACTATGTGACGATGTTCCACTGATGATGGTCACACGAAAACGTTCTGGAATTGTTTCATTTTAATTGTTTATACATGGTTATGAGTGCACAATTGATATTTTTCATTGCTATTTTACGACTGTTGTCTCCTCGTCGGTTATTTAAATTATAATAATAATGGACAATAAGCAGCGGGTAACAAGCAGCAGTTTCACACGACGATCGTTTCGCCGTATAGATAAGGACGGCTCATCAGGTGTGCAAGAATGGACTCAGATGGAGAGCCAAGGATAAATATATAGTAAAGAAAAAAAGGACCACTAAACTACAAGTTACGCTATAATGTGCGCTACTAACACCACCAGTTACTAAACAATCAGCTCATACGATAACATTGCACGACACTGACCGACTGTACTGACGTTCTACAACTAACTGGGTAAAACCTCTAGCACATCTTGGATGCGCACTCCAACAGCCTTCCAAGAGAATCCTGACATTCCACCCCAGCAATTTGCATGCAGACGATATCATTCGTGTAAGGAGGCCCTGACTGTTGCAATTGTGTTATAATTGATAGCTGGATGAAAGATATGGATAATGGGAAGGTTGTTGGCGTAGTGCTTGCTGATGTCAGGAAAGCGTTTGATAGAGTCAATCACCAGTTGCTGTGAGTAAGTTATTTGATTGTGGGATTGGCGACTCGGCTCTGGCATGGTTTAAAAGCTACCTGAGTGATCGAACGCAGCAGCTCATTGCACCAGAGGGCCTGCCACGCGTTTTAGGGCCTGTCCTATTCAGCCTCTATGTCCGTGGTCTCCCCTCCTGTGTGGACAATTCCACAGTTCTGCAGTTTGCGGATGATGTGAATATGTACGCAGCTGGTGACTCTGCTGAGGAAGTCATAGGAACGTTGAACGGAGATCTGCTCAAGCTGTCTGCCTACCTGAAAGGGAAGCGCATGGCGCTGAACCCAGCAAAAACGAAGTTCCTCCTCCCTCACAGACAGACAGCAGCAGTGCCTGGTTCCGCCAGTGTCGTCATTGACGGCATCCATGTTCTTCGAGCGCAGTCCGCACGCTATCCTGGCATTGTTATTGACGAGCATCTGACTTTTGGGTCACCAATTGACAGCTTAATCAACAGCTTAATCAACAGGAAACTCGGTGCCTACCGCATGTCAAGATATCTCTTGCCATTTCACGCACGGCGTAGCTTTTATCTTAGTGTCATTCAGTCGTCATTGGAGTATGCAAGCAGTGCTTACGTCCACACCCTTAGTTCTTACTATTTCAATAAGTATGTCCGGCTATTTAACAGGCGCCTAGGAAAAGTTTTTGGTTTCGATAACTTCACCAGTGCCTCACATATTCTTAGCCTTTACAACCTCTCCCACATTTCCGTCCGAGTCAATTTGAAGCTTTTTATTCTTGAACTTCGCTCTGTCCATAGCGGCACATGCAGTTCTCTCCTACAAGAAATTTGCCATACCCGCTCCTCTAGTGGACACACTACTGCCGTCACTAGGTCCCAAATCTCTTTTACTCTGGCCTTGCCTTCTGCCTTCACTAAAGCTGCTTTTCTCGTCTTGGCTACATAGGTTCTGGTCAGTGGAACATGCTGCCTTCCACTGTTTAATAATAATAATAAAATAGTAAGTTGGAAGGCTGTTGGTGTGCGCATCCAAGATGTGCTAGAGTTGTTAGCCAGCTAGTTGTAGAAATACAGTACCGTTGGTCAGTGTAGTAGTAGTAGTAGAATTTATTATTTTTGATAGGGAAGGCCCGTCGTGCAATGTTATGGCATGAGCTGATTGTTTAGTAACTGGTGGTGTTAATGGCCATTATAGCGTAACTTGTAGTTTAGTGGTCCTTTTTTTCTTGCCTATAAATTTATACTTGGCTCTCCGTCCGATCCATTATGCCAGTACTATTATAATCAGAGCCTTCATGCTAGGAAATCATAAATTATCAATCTAGAGTACTTGACTACTTGTCAACATTTCCTATTTTGTGCAGGCTCCTTGTTTGTAAATATTTTCTCAAATGTGACTTATAATTTTTTTTATTGCATTCCGTGTATTGACCCTATTGTGTTCTATTCCAAGCAATGCTATTGAGGTAGTAAGACACCTCCGATCATCATGAAAATTTGTACACAGCTAGGTCTGGGCCTTGGCTACTTCATTCCAAAGCAACACTGTTAGTATTTAATCTGCAAGATACCTAAATTAGGAATTATCACTTTGGTTGCTATGGTAACACTCTTCAAGAAGTATTTCGTCGATTTGGTCAACAAAGCCCCATGTTTCTGGGCAAGAGTACATGAAAATGTTTTCATGTACTCTTGTTCTGGGTCAAGTGACACAGATCCTGAAAGCTCTACGCATTCTCTATCATTTGCACATGGCAAAACTTTGTCCCCCTTGAACGGGAGCGAAAAGTCACTTTTTGGCACCTTGGCATGTGGACTAAGGCCTCGGTCACACTACGGCAGTTTGAAGCTGGACGCAGCGTCAAGCCGCAGCACTTGACGGAGACGCGGGGTCACACAGTGTTTTGTTTTTTTTGCAGCTCATGACTGCCGCGGCTTGACGCATTTGTCTACGTCACAAAACCACCAGGAAAACTCAATGACGACACGGATTCCCACGGAAACCGGCCTTTTGCTTATTATACAAAACAACTGTCGGACAAAGTTTTCGAATTTTTCATTGATTTTTGATTACAAGAAGACGACAGGTACTAGGTCCACGCGTGCACGATCGTTGTTGTTTCTTTCCGAATTTGAAGCCATTTTCAGTTGTAGTGTCATTGATCAGGCAAGAAAAGTCCGCATCGCAGCTGTGTTTCTCCTGACTTCGTCATACTGGTTGTCCTTTTTGGGGCTCTTGACGACAACACAACACTCACAAGTCAACAGGCTCCAGTTGGCCGATGACCCACTCAAACAACTGGTCCTTTCTCGACATCATTTTCTTCTCAGAAAACGCCTCGCTCTTCCGCCAGGTTCGGAGCAGAGCAGCCTCGGCCTCGTAGGTCCACGGACTCATCTCGAACAAAAAGAGGGAACAAAACAAACCTTGAACAGACGAATGTCGAATAACTGCTCAACTCAAGCAAAGTGTCTTGAAACTAATTTTACTTGAAAGACACTGT
>NC_088651.1:11883673-11936173 GCF_964019385.1 Sycon ciliatum | reverse complement strand
GATTTTTCACGAAGCAGGATAGTGGCTCGTGGAGTACAAGAGCTTCAAAGTAAACGTCGACGTCTTCGAAAACGATATTGATAAAGTAGCTCGTCAAAAGGCTTGTGTTTCTGCAGACCTAGCTAGGCAGGAATGAGGATGCAGGAAGAGAGGTGTAGTCAGCAGTTTCAGCACTTGCTACAAGTCACACAGAGGCAACAGCGCACTAGAGAGTAGATAATATTATGCAGATTTGAATTCAAAGCATGCATGGGCTGCTACGTGCAATACTGGTGCTCTGTGAAGGCTCCTTGTCCGTACATATAGGGCAAGGATCATGCTGCATGCGGAGCATCAGATACTGTATCGTAACAAAAATAATAAAGAATATAGGAAGAAAATTACTGGATAGCACAATACGTAGTGGATCAACAGTGGTATGTGTATATCTGACTAGCACCATGCCGAAAGAGCATTAGTGTACCAAACTACTACAGATGCCATCGCGATGACAAGAGCAACACTTGAGCTGGCATGTTTGCATGCCTTGGAGCCAGGAGTATTCTGATGAAAAGCACCTGGTGTGATAGCTTTTTTCCTTGGAGGCAGCACTTCAAGAGAATGATTCTACAGATAGAAAGAATAAGATTCACAGAAAGTTGACAACCGTAATCAATAAGACAAGCTGAATCGACATTTGTGTATACTTTATTCGTGCAATGTAAAACGGTCATGACAATGTGCAATGAAACGATGAAAATAGGAAGAAAAAGTGTAGAGAACAAATTTTGAATTATGGCCTAAGAAGAACTACATTGTGGGCGACACTACGGCTATAAAAGCGTGCTTTCAGGTAGGCTTTCCCCAAATCGGCCCGTTTTTCGTCTATTCGGCTTTTCGCTCAGCTCAAAAATACATCAGTCTAGTCGGCTTTTCGCTCAGCTGCAAAATCAGCATATTGTTCGAAAATCAGCTGCAAAATTGGAATATATTGGAAATCGGCTAAAAGAATTGTTGGCATATTGGCTTCAAAATTGGTGAGATAATGGAGGATTTGGTAGATTTTCGGCGATTGGCCGATTACTTTCTTGTGGCTTGCGCTTCTCTTGCCTGCACAGCGCAACAAGATAATGTTGATGCGGCGGCGCTGTATCAATCAGAATCACCCACCCTTCGCTCTCGAAATCCACTCGAAATGTAGCTAGACCTTTCAGGCCCTAGTAAACTAACTTACTAACCAAAATTGCGATGAAATAGGCTGCCAAGTAAGCATTGGCGACATATAAACAAAGCTGAAAGATAAGCGACAATATCGCTGACGCGGACCAAGTATTGGAAATCGGCTAAAAGAATTGTTGGCATATTGGCTTCAAAACTGGTGAGATATTGGAGGATTAGGTAGATTTTTGGCGAGTAGAGAGGTTAAGTTTCACGTAAAAGTCTTACGTCCGTGAACTTTTACGTCAAAAAGTGAAAAAACTCACGTAAAATTTGACGTGTTTTACGTGAGTTGACTGTCCCGCACGTAAGTTCATGACGAGAGTTTTTGGAAGTTTCGCTTGGTTATCCCGACCGAATTTGTGTGAGTTTCCGGAATTTTATCGAGATTTATCAAGTTTGTTGGAAGATTTGATATTTGTGCGAACTAAACCCGAATCCTGCCAGGCAAAATTTCACGTAACGTCGCACGTGTAACTTAACCTCTAAAAATTACACGTAACATGAGATTTGCACCTCGTTTTGAAAAAGAGCAAAAACGTGTAACCTAACCTCTCTATTCTCAAAGAAACCCTCCAAAATCGGCAAATTGCAAAGCGATTTTAGATAAGTCTCATTTTCGGAGAAAAATTCGGCCGGCCGATTTTGGCATTTTACTGGTAACGATGGCTCTATATCCTATGAACTATACTGCAAGCCATGTCAGAGCGGTTTGGCATCAGACTACAACTCATAAGTTCCCAACAAGCAAAAGAAAGCAATTGCTTCCTCTGAGTTCTTGCGTGCCGTCTGTCTATCTTCAGATGCTGATACCCTTAAAAGAAGTGAAGAAAAGGTAACCAGCATCCTACAATTCAACAACTACCCAGAGTCAGGTATGGTTTCCGCACGTGAACGAGCTGTGCGCTCTCGACGTGGCAGAGTGCAGAATGATTACCGTGTCACCCTCAACCTACCGTTTCACACCGAATCTATCCACTACAAAATTCATAAATTACACCGTAAATTACAAGATATAGGCCCAGCTGATCTACAGGAGCCGCCGTCTAAGTTCGATGATTTGCACGTCTGCGCTCATCAAACCACTATGCCGCAGGTATGCAGACCCGTCCAAGCCTTGTAAACGGGGGTGGCCCAAAGCTGCTTGTGTCGCCTGCATGTCTGCATGTCTGTCAGAAACATGCACAGAGCGAAATGTTGTATACCACCTCGACTGTAAATGTGGTGATAGATATGTCGGGGAGACTTACCGCAGCCTCGCCTCCCGGACCAAAGAGCACAACGATAACACACGCTTGCAGCCAAGTCAAGAAACTGAGAAGTTTGAAGTCCAATCCGGTATTGAGGATTGTCCAAACTAATCCTAAAGAAGTAAGATCTCTTTCTCCATCTCTGTCTCTCCCTATATCTTCTCCCCCCCCCCCACCCCCCCCCCCTTCCTCCTCCCCTCTCTCTCTCTCTCTCTCTCTCTCTCTCTCTCTCTCTCTCCCACACACACACACACACATACTTTCTATTTCTGTCTGTCTCCATCTCTCTCACGCACTTTTCAGGCACTGTCCTCCTCAGCCTACTCAAGCTCAGCTGATGAGCGGTACATTCCCCGAAACACTGTGTATTAAGCAGGGATTGGTGCTTTGTTGCGGGGTTTGCCTAGTAGAAGGTGCGATGTGCTCCCCGCGTGCTCCGGATGGCAGCCGTGAGTCAGTGAAGTGCCAAGTTCGGCCAGCGGCCTATGGTCCTCGTCGGAACAACCAACTTCATGATTAAGACCGCCGAAGTCGCAACTTTTAAGTTCGTAAGTTCATATAATGACAAAATAATTCATTTAGAATTATGACACTACTGTTTGCTCTCCATTTGTTAGTGTAGCGTATCCCCGTACGCTAGCTCTTACCTGTGAGTTCAAACTTGAAGTCGGCTCATTAGTTTCCAGCGTAACTGCAGTGAAGCACACAGTGCAGCATACATCACCAATCAGGATACGGCTCAATTCAGATATGGCTGACTTGACGCGGAGAAGGGGCCAGCTTTCCTGCGTAGCTATAAGCTTGGACGTATTTCAGTATAGTCGAGTAGAAAAATTCAAATTTGTTCAAATCAAGAAAACCCAAAAATGATGATGGTGAGCATGTCCCCAGTGTTAGAGGTGTTCTACTATCTGCTCATGTATAGTTCTTGCTAAGGGCAGGTTCTGACGATGGGTGACTGGCCCTAAACGGCAATAATTTGTTCGACATCACAAATGAAAGATTTTTTTTATCCAGCACATGCACCAATAGTGAATGACACCTGAAGAGAGTGGTTGTCAGTTGACAACCCCTGCCCCCCCCCTTTATCCGGTACTCAATACTCTTGCAAAGAAGAAAGTACAGTAAAACCTGCGACTAACGACCACCCCTTGGTGCCAGTAAAAGCGGTCTTTAGTAGCAGGTGGTCTTTAGTTAGAGGTTTGCACTGCGTGACCATATATGGATCCCATTATATGATATGTATGTCAACATGCAGCTAATAACGTTACAATTCCCCAGGATTTGCGCAATACCATTCTTATTTCAGGTCAAACAACACTTGGAGAGAAAGACGGAGAGGTGGAGAGAGACAGAGAGAGACAGAGAGAGAGAGAGAGAAGATTAATTTTTTGGCAGACATCAAATTCAGCTGCTACTTCTGATGCCAGGAGTCAAACGTTTTCTCTGGAAGTTTCGTTTTGCGCTGCGTTTCGAATTTGTTCATGCGACCAATCGTACCCACTGCCCTAAGTAAGTTGCTGTGACTTCTCGATTGCTTGAACGCGATCCTTCAGCATCAGAACCTTGCGGTGCTGCTTTGTTTCTGGATTCCTTGATGCCATCGTCGATTCGTCTGTAGCTGTATAACTGAGGTGAAAGAGCCGCTCAGTATTCGTTTCTACTCCGAGTAGTAACATCGATCAGAGAGCGCTTCCGATGCACTCTCCAAGACATTTCCTATCATGTTTATTCTTGACAGCGCTTGAAATATGGACAGGTGTAGTGCAGTCCACACCGACTCCACAGTCAAAATGAACTGCGTTAATATTTTCAGCTGTAGTATCGAAAGATTCCTTTCAGGACAATGGAAAATCAGCAAAGATTCAAGAAGGAGCTTCGAGCAACATTTGATTTCCTACATCGCAGTCGTTAGTTACGGGTCAAAAATCGTCATTGGGACAAGAAAAGGCGGTCGCTGGTCGCGTTCAGCAGGTAGTCGCTGGTCGCGTTCAGCAGGTAGTCGCTAGTCACATTGCATTTTGAATGTGAGACCGCCTGTGCCTGGTGAAGTGGTCTGTAGTACCATGCTGGTCGCTAGTCACGGTGGTCTTTAGTTACAGGTTTTTCTGTAGTACCAGGCTGGTCGCTAGTCACGGTGGTCTTTAGTTACAGGTTTTACTGTAGTACCAGGCTGGTCGCTAGTCACGGTGGTCTTTAGTTACAGGTTTGACTGTAGTACCAGGCTGGTCGCTAGTCACGGTGGTCTTTAGTTACAGGTTTTACTGTAGTATCAGGCTGGTCGCTAGTCACGGTGGTCTTTAGTTACAGGTTTTACTGTCTGTATCAATTTCAAAGTGCCATGTGAAGCATACGCTTTGTTGCAAAAACTTATTACACTGAGTAGTTATGACAACCTCGGTATCATGGTTTGATACCATTTTAGGGTTGTGATTGCTTAAGACCCATTATGCTCACCGGATCTTGAAGACCCATCATCATTAGTCATTAAAGAGGTTCTGCATAACGAATTTCGTTGCATTTTCGTCACTGTGAGCACGCAGCGAAAAAGTGGACGAATGTTCGTCGAAGTGGGCGCGAAACTCGAATGTTCAGCGAACAAATTTTTCGTTGCCCTTTTGCTTCACTCCGGATACCCTTTCTACGTACTGACTTGCTTTGATCTGAGTCGATTTTAGTTTCTATCTCCGTGGCACGTCGTTCAGTGTGGTAGCTTCAGCTTACGATGGAAGGTCTTGGACGGCGTATGGCGATGGAAGATGATGGTGTGGATCCGCTGCAGACTCCCGTGGTGCAAGCGCCAGTTCCAGTCACTCCCATCTCAAGTACATCAAGTGACACATCAGGTGATGGACGTACTCTATCCAGCACGGCGGAATGCCAGCGCCTCCAATACACTATGGAGATGGACCTCATCCTGCTTCGCCAGCTGCGCTCTCACCCGCATCCTTTCGTCCGTGGGTCGAATGCCATGGAAAAAGTTGCGCTGGAGCTTGCTGCGCAAGATGCATCCCGATTTAGCTTCGTCAACAAGAAAGGGGTGAGGGACAGGGCTATGAAGCTACTGGACCACCATTGCAAAGGCGACGCCTGGAAGAAGCCGCAGTAAGATTAATTTGTTAGTGCGTTTTGGTGCATTGTGGTTTGTGTCAAGAAATGGCTGCTAGTGATTCATAAGCAATAGTAAACATTTCATGTAGGAGCAATAGAAGACCGTTCACAGTCAGCTGAATTCAGCTGAGATGGCATAGAGACTGAAAAACTTAGAGGACGGCATGGCGTGGGAGGTTCTATGGTGAGACCCTCTTGTGAGGCAATTCCCTATGCATCTCCAACAGTCCATGTAATGACAGATGATGAACACATGCATCTGATTTGCGCTCAATTCCATTCGTTCTATATGCATTTCTGTTTTGCAGAACTGCATCAGCCGAGCAGTACACCGAGAAAGACCAGCTGTTGACAGAGCTGAAAGACCTCTACTCTGAGAGAGGATTGGCCCAAGAGAGGTCAGTACAAGCCGCAGCGACAGAAAGGTATCATGCAATTCAAATGCGGGATGATGCGTGCGAAACCTTTTCCAACAAAATAGCTGGCCCTGTTACAACCAAACCTGCAGCGGATGGCAAGAAGCGGAGGTCCGGCCAATTTTGGGATAGCCTTATTGATTACATGGAGAAGAAGGATGAGGCCAAGACCGAGCCGGAGAAAGAGCGTCTGGCATTCGAGAAAGAAAAATTAGACTTAGAGAAGCAGCGTTTGGAGGTTGATGCAGAGACAAGGAAGGAGGAGCTGCAGGAGTCACAACGGGAGAGGGAGGCAAGGACAAGAAAGGATGACAAAAACCGGGAGGAAATGCAAGATCGAGAGAAGACGGACAGAGAAGATGCACGCCAAGAGAGGAAGATGATGATGGATTTGATGAAAACAATGATGGAAACAGTGAAGAAGTAAAAGTCAAGGACGAACTGTCGCTCACAGAATTTGCATTATTTTCACACAGCAGTCTTTATTCCACATAGAACTAAAGTACAGAACTGCATGCCTCATTTGTTCCTCTCTGCTTAGCCCATCTCCCTATGTGAAGTATGGCAAGATATCCGTAACTCAAGACAGCAGCCGTGCTTATCCATCCTGCCTCTTGTGCTACTGCAGTAATTATAATAATGGCTATACATGCATGCATGCTCTCGACAGGTACATTCAGGCAGCAGCTTTACCAGATAGTGTTCACTGGTACATTCAGAAGTTCCATAATGTATGAACATAGCAGCACACTTACACATTGTGTGTGTGTGTGTGTGTGTGTGTGTGTTTTGTTCGGATAAACTACAACTACTACAGTGTAATCATACAGTGAATGATTTATATATAGCTCATGCTGGGACGAAAAGGACGAAACAGTTCTGTCCGCTGGTTGAGTAGCTCATCATTGCAAATACTCGTTCAAACTGGGAGGGCTGACTCCGAAGAACTTGCTGGTTTTGTTCCCATAGCGTGCAATTGTATGCAGATTTGTGAAAAGTGTAGCGACAAAGTAGTAGAGAGCCACTGGCTGAAGCAACGTCTTCTGCTGTTTTTTCATGTCGATATAGGCCCAGAGTGTAGAAATTTCTCCAAAGGCCCACTCCACTGCTATTCTCACGTTGCTGAACCGCGTGTTGAAATCACACTGTGCGGCTGTCAGTGCTGCACCCTGGAAAGCCTTCTGCAGATACGGCGACAATGGGTATGGCGTGTCTCCATACAGTGCATACGGCACTCCATGTGGGTCGTCCATATGTGCAGCCAACTGCTGCAGGAGTCCACTCTCTGCCAAGACACCAGCATCATGCCTCCTCCCCTCCACGGGACCAAAGAGATGTGCGATGATGCTGTTGGGTGTGACCACTGATTGGTACTTCAGGGCATGCACTCGTTTGTGCCCGTTGTAAAATTGCTGCTGGTCTCTGACAGGACGGCATATTGGCCTCACGGTCCCATCAATAAAACCCCACACATGGAGACCGGGGCTGACTTTCTCCGTGATTTTTGTGGAGTACGTGGCAACTCTCTCTGCGCTGAAGAATCCTTGTGTGAATGGATCTTTGAGCAGGTGGCCCCATCTCCGCCACATCCACATCAGCATTGTATTGAAAATCAGCGATAGCACAGGCTTTGAACGCCGAAATCCATCACAGAGGTCAGATAACCGGCTGGGATAACACAGCCGTCGGAGAAGAACCAGCAAACCCTCCATGCCACTCCACTTGGTCCAGCAAACTGGAGATCTATAGTTCTGCGGCACCTGCAGCGCAAAGTATAGGTCTTTCAGCTGCTGCCCAGTAAAGCGGAAGTGCCTGATGCACGTCTCATCATCCAGACTTGCGATATCCAGACGCATGGGCACAATCTGATGACGGATACGCATACCTCGAGCAGCTGCATAATGAATTCCAGTGACCAGAAACAACAATTCATCCTGCTCGAGGTCTCCGTCATCGAATTCCAGTAGCAGGAAACAGCACAACAACTCCTCGTAATCATCTTCCATCTCCACCAACATCTCCTACACCTACGCGTGCACGGCCACGCCACGGACACCACTTCACAACTCAAACAAGTAAAGTAAAGTGCTTTCGCTCCGGAAACACAAGTCAGAAAATCAGTACAAAAGCAGCATTAGAAAAGCAGCGAAAATTGCGCAGCAAAGTTTCGTCCTGCAGAACCTACCGGCGTTTGAATTTTCGCGCCTCAAATTTCGTCACATTTTCCGTCATCAGCAGAGACGAAATTCGTTATGCAGAACCTCTTTATTGTTGATGGTTGATTGAACTGTGCTTTTGACTTGAATCGCATGAAGGTGCATTTAGGGATTCAAGCTGAGAAGTAGGATATCCCCAAAATGAGATACATGCCCTTACATCCACAGTGCAATGTTTATGCCTTTTGCATGTTGATCCACGATATTACAACTCTTGCCATGCCCCCTCACTGTTACTGTTTTGGCAAGGCTGAAATAGGGTACTTCGAAGTAGCTGCATGATATCTTATCTCTGGCGATGGAGCACAGAGTGTTATAGATTTTCGCTCCCTAAACATTTGCACACAGTAACATGTCACTCAAAGGCAACAGTACCACTCCTGCATGTGGCTGCTTGATATCCCTATGGGGAACTCCTTTTATGCTCACCAGATGCAGATGCAGATCCATCTTCATCGGTAGCTGGTGAAGTTTGTTGCGACTGTCCCGGACTTTGATATATTTGGCTTTTTCTTTGGTCTGGCACTGGTGGTGTTGGGGTGGTCATACCTGACAGACCTGGATTGCACAAGACATAACCATGACAATATCTCTGTACTCCCCAAGGTTCTTGGATTCTCAAGGTTATGAGGGCCTCTTTTACGAGAAAACAAAGTACAATTCAATGTGCCATAAGAAAAGATTAGGGTTCTCAAGATGCCCCCCCCCCCCAATTTCTCATTCCAATCAATATTCATCAATTACTCAGTGGTTCCAATAGTGTTTAAAATATCGAATGGAGGCCCGTGATTCAAGAGTACTGACGGTAGAAAAATTCAATGACCAAATTTGATTTACAACAGTACAACGGATGGGCTTCTCCTATAACATTGGGGAAGCCCCTAGCTTGATCTTACCAGGAATTTTTGATCCTTGTGCATTGGCTACCGCCGGAATTCTTGGGAACTGTCCTGGATTTTGCGATGGTTGACTATTTTTTTGGATTGGAACTTGTTGCGCTGGTGTGGTTTTGCCTGCCACCTCTGAATCTGCACGGACATTAACATAATAAATCACCTGCATTACACACGGTCACTGCACATGGTGTCTAGATTATCAAGGGGATTGCTTAAAATGGTCTCAAGCACTGAGTGTGCGACGGTACATGATGAAGGGAGGGATACCTGCCCCAAGTGAAGGTGCGTAAAGGAATTTACAGTAAAGAAAAAAGGACCAAGAAACTGCAAGTTAGGGTATAATGTCCAATACCGCCTGTACTGTCAGTAGCGTGGGTCAATGTCGTGCAGTGTTATCACATGAGCTGATTGTTTAGTATCTGGTGGTTTTAGTGCACATTATAGCCTGACTTGCAGTTACTTGGGCATTTTTTCTTTACTGTAAAATTTTCCTTGGCTTTCTATCCAAGTCTATTACATTAAAAGTAATGGAAACTATTGTCAATCGCCAATTGATGAACCATCTTGAGCGCCAGCAGCTCCTCGTTCCCCACCATTTTGAGATCTGTAGGGGTCTCGGTACGGCAGACGCACTGCAGGCGCTTTTTAACTTAACGCCTGGGTGGACATTGTTTGCCAAGGCGGCACGGCACGAATTCTCTCAGCTTATATACCTGGGGCCTTTTGGGAGCGGTTTTTCCACCCTTGCTGCTACCCACAGGCACAAGGGGTACATGGATGCAGCTAATGTGGTCGTTCTCGGCACTTTTGCCAGTGGTTGTGAGATTTATTCACACACCCCCACCGTTAGGCGCTGCAATCTGCCGCTAGGATTTACCGGGTGTAAGCGGCCGTCGTGAGTTCCCTTCGGGAACGGACACGATAATTTACTTTTTACTTTTTGACCGGGTCTCCCACGTGGGCCTCCTCTGCAAGGTCAGGGAGCTCGGCATTACTGGCACTCTCCATAGCTGGCTATCGTATTATTTTGACGGCTGTTCAGTGCTCAGTCGGCGGGCCGATTTCTTCTCTCTACCAAATATCTGCAGGGATGCCCCAGGGCAGTATCGTGGGCACTACGCTGTTTAATATACGTGAATGACGCTATCGATGTTCTTGTTGGCAATGCTAAGCGTGGGGCCTACGTGGACGATACGACAATATACATTTTAGTATCCTCAGCACAGTGCCCTCAGGTCGCTGCACAGGCCTTGCAGATATCTACAAACCGCCTTCACTAGTGGGGTTGCCGGTGGAAAGTGTCGTTCGGGCCCACCAAGTCACATGCTATGACTGCTATCCTCCGACGCACTGACCTAGACCTACCCCCAATCCTGTTTGGTAGTACACCTGTGTAATGTTCTGGGACATTATTATTATTACAGTAATGGTCAAACCAAAGGACTAACAAAGACAAAACTAAAGACCAAGAACCAGGAACATAAAGCACAGAGAAAGGGAACAAAACAGATACACATATAAATATCGTACAAGATACTATAATAGTACAATACTATAATATAGTATTAACCAGGAGGCCTGCAACATCACACTCCTCCTTTTCTTGAAAGTCTACAACTACAGTCCATAGAAATGCTGACCATAGCAAACTTCAAAGTAGCATTTCAACAACCTAAACGAGAGAGCTTGGAAGCTCAGGGCCCTACGCTATGCTTTTTTGCCTTGATGACCTAGACAAAAAAAAGCATAGGGATGTTATAAATTCTTATAAGTTTCTACTTTTTGTTTTTAGACATAACCTGGGATTCGAACCCGCACTATCGCCCTGCATGCATCCCCCGATACACTTCACATACATGATAATTCTTCCAAGTTGCTTGACGTTATGATCTTGTATTTGAAAGCCCTATTTGAATATGCATTGTGGCCAGCCGTCTTTGAATGTACGGTACGGTATGGGACAGGTACGGGGCAGGTACGGTCGAGGGTAATACGACACCGTCTACCGCCTTGATGACGGCAAAAAAGAGAAGGGATGTTATAAATTTTTCAATTCTCCTAATTTTTAAGGCATTACCTGGGATTAGAACCCGCACAATCGCCCCACGTGCATTCCCCCATACACTTCGCATTCATACTTATTCTTCCAAGTTCCTTCACGTTTATCTTGCGTTTGAAAGCCCTATTGAATATTGCGGCCAGCTGTATGTGGCCAACTGTGTTTGATGGTACGGTACGGTACGGGACAGATACGGGATAACGCCAGGCGTCACACAAACACACAAACACACAAACAAACAAACACCAAATTAAAGCTGTGAGGACCGTGGCTAGCGCCAGACGTTACTGAAGTACCGTCTTCTGCATAGCTACGGGAATAAACCAAAATAGGCTGTCCAAAACGCGACGAATAACCAAAAGCGTTCTATCAATCCATGTCATAAAATATGTAAGTATACAGTATAACGCAAGCTCATCCATTGTAAGCCGAACGACCAGTCGAACACAACTGTCACACAGCCTAGTCAGGTTCCTTAGCATTTCACGCTTAACCTGTCTGACCTGCGGGGCTCCGCACGATGCTGGGGTGGCTCTTGCACTTCGGGGCTAGGTTCAGCTGGATGCTGCTGCCAGAATGGTTTCGTGAACTGTACGTTCCTCCGCACAAGCTTCCCATCTGGTGCCTGGACCACTACTTGGTCCCCATTCCGACTAACCACCACATGAGGTTGGTGATGGAATAGTGTGTCGACCTTCGACCGTGTCTCCGAACGCTTTAGCAGTACTGAGTCACCTATCTGGTGGCATGGTTGGCGTCATCTGCAGAGTCACGCATACTCTGCTTACGCTCACTGTCACGATCTCTGATGGCCTCGTTTGTCACTGGTTCACCGAGGGCTGGTAACTTGCAGTGCACTTTGCGCCCAAACAATAACTCAGCTAGAGCAACTCCGGTGGTGCTATGTGGCGTTGAGCGGTATGCCATCAAGAATCGTTGAACCCCCCCCCCCCCTTCCACGTCTTTCCTTCCGCATATGCACACGGATCACTTTCATCAGGGATCGATTTTGTCGCTCAACTTCACCGTTAGCTCTCGGCCACAGTGGTGTAGTACGAAGCTGTTGAACACCACACTCATGTAGAAACTTCGCAAGCCCTTCCGAGTTGAAAGGTGGGCCATTATCCGTACGCAAACTCGTCGGGATACCGTGGCGGCTGAACTGGGCTTCAATCATCGGAATCACAGCTTCAGCTGAGGTTGACTTGACCACATCTACTTCGAAATATCGACTGTAGTAATCCACAAGCACCACAATGTGCTCGCCAGACGGTAGTGGACCCAGCAAGTCAACAGCCAAATGCTGCCATGGCGCATCTGGAAGAGGAGTGGACTTGACTGGCGGTGCATTGGCTGGCACTGCAACCACTTGGCAGGCATAACATGACTTGCAGAGCTTCTCGGCCTCGCTATCAATGCCTGGCCACCAAACCTTGGACCGTAGACGCTCTTTCGTCTTCACGATGCCCTGGTGGCCCTCATGTGCCAACTGCACGGTCTGGTGTCGCAACTCTGTATGGATAACAATGCGTTGACCTCTGAGCACCACCTTGCCAACAACAGTCAATTCTCCTCGGACCTGACGGTATGCTGCTGGCAGACCATCCCAAGATCCGTCGTGAAGGCACTTGCGAACAGCAGATAGCTCTTCATCTTCAGCTGAGCTACGTTCAATCGTTCTGATACCGATAGCGATGGGTGCTGCTGTCTGAGTGATAAGTCTAACCGACTCTTCATCACTGCTGATTCCTGGATCCGCCGCTGCAACGGGCAGGCGAGATAAAGCGTCAGCGATGTTCGTCTTTCCAGGAATGTGCTTGACTCGATAACTGTACGGCTGTAGGCGCAGGACCCATCTCTCAATCCTGGCACTTGGCGTGGATCTTGCCCAATAAATCACTTCCAGCGGCTTATGGTCGATGCAGAGTGTAAACTCCCTGCCTAGCAGATAGGTGTGAAATCGTTCACACGCCCAGACAATACCAAGAGCCCCTCGCTCGGTCTGCGAGTACTTCCGCTCTACCGCTGACAGTGATCTGCTCGCATACGCAGCTGGCCGCCAAACACCGTCCTGCTTCTGGACAAGCACAGCTCCGAGCCCAACTGGACTGGCATCCGTCACTAACTCGATCGGCGCTTCAGCATCATAGTATGCCAGTGTTGAGCTGGACACCAGTAGTCGCTTCAGGTGGTCGAACGCTTGCTGTTGCTCTGTAGTCCACTTGAACTGAGCTCCCTTGACCGTGAGGCTCAGCAACTGTAGCAAATCAGGGATGAATTTTGCACTGAAACCGGCTGTACCGAGGAAGCTTCTTACTTCCGACGCATTGCTCGGTCTGGATGCTTCCGCCGAGGATCGTATCTTTTCCGGAGTTGGCTGTATGCCCTTGTCAGATATCTGCAAGCCGAAGAACTCAATGGAGCTCTCAGCAAACTCACACTTTGATGGGTTGACTGTGAGGTTGACCTGCTGCAAGCGATTCATCAATGCATGAACCCTCACATCATGCTGGTTCAGTGAGTCCGCATGTAGCAAGATATCATCAGCTCCGTTTCTGCACCCGGCCAAATCCTTGATCACATCGCTGATGATCTTCTGGTAAAGCTCTGGTGCTGAACTTATACCAAATGGCAGTCAACGAAACCGGTACAACTTCCCATTTGCAGCAAAAGTTGTCAGGTAGCGTGACTCTTCTTCCAACTCTACTTGGTGAAATCCCCACTTCAGGTCAATCACCGTGCTGCCATTCACTTCATGCAGCAGCTCCTCTGTTGTTGGCATTGGATGTCGTTCTCGGACGATGGCTTCATTGACCCGGCGTAAATCCAAGCACAAACAGATGTCGCCATGCTTCTTTGGTGCTATCACAATTGGGCTCACCCACGGCGTCGGGCCCACAGCTTCTTCAATAATTCCTGATTGCTGTAACTCCTGAAGTTTTTGATCCACCTTGGTTTCATACGCATGTGGTATCCTACGCTGGCGTTGGGCCACAGGTGGAACTTCAGAGTCTACATGAAGACGTGCTTGGTAGCCAATTAACTTGCCCACACCACTGAACACACCAGGATACTCATTCTTGATTTCATCGTTGATACTGGGGCTAGCTGTGGCGCTACCAACTTGATTCACGTCAGGTAGCACCAAGGCCTTCAACTTGAATGCAGTACTACGTCCCAGCAAGAACTCTCCATCTCCTCTGACCACGATCACTTTGTCCTCAGTGCGCTCTGAGCCGCATTGGAAAATTGCAGTAAACTTGCCGACGACATTCAGCTGGTGTGCTCCATACGCGAAAAGCTTGCTGGTGCACTTCGTCAAAGTGACACCGCGGCCTTGCAATTGCAGCTGGCCCAAAGTTGATTCTCCCAACAAGTTGCATGACGCTCCAGAATCGACTAGCACTCGCGTCGACACACCATTGAGGCTGACATCGATAGAGGCCTGTGTCAAATTACTTCCTCGCACTCCAAACACAAAATCGTCTACATCTTGAATTTGAAGTGACCGTTTATGCCACACTTTCTACACCTTTGGCCACGTGCAGGACAGTTCCGGTCGCGGGCGAAGTGGCCAACTTTTCCACAGTTGTGACACTCTTGCCGTGCACAGCATTCACACTTCCTGGTGCAGCTTCACCCATACCCGTACCGTACGAACTGGGCCCTCCGTTGTTTCATACTCGCGCCTTTTTTCAAGGCCACAGCCAAAGTGAGGTCGTCGACTTCTAACAATTTCTTTCTGAGGCGATTGTCCGATATCCCTATGAGCAGCTGGTAGCATACATGATCCTCCATGTCAGTGCCATAGTCACAGTATTTGCCTTGCCCAAGCAAACGGGTCGGAAACTGAGATACTGTAGAGATGTTCTGCAAAACGAAAATGTGTACGAACTTTCGCTCCACGTCACGAAGTGAGAAACTTCGCACGAACTTTCGCAACTTTGGACGCGAAACTTGCAGGGAACCCGAAATGAACTTTCGTAGGAAGTTTCGTGAGATTTAGAGAGGTTCCGGGGTACGATTTTCCGTGCCAAAATCCGTGTGGGCGCTACGGATTTTTTCCAGGCGTGCTCCATACGATTTTTCGGCACGGAGAATCCGTGTGGACTGGCTTTCACACGAACCATGTTTCGTATGGAGATTTTGCGTCATCGGGTTCAGAAACATTTTTCGCGTACAAATTTGGTACAAGAAACATCGATTTTCCGCGGGAAGTTTTGATTTCGGTACAATTTTTCAAAACGCAAAGGCATAGCGCGGGAAGGTGACGTGTTTGCGATCGTAACCTAGGCAATGACGGCAAACACATAAGTTCCGTACTCCGGAACATTTCACTGCTCGAAAACGAGGTATAAAAAATCCGTAGCGCCTCTACGGATTTTGGCACGAAAAATCGTACTCCGGAACCTCCCTATTGGGTCATGTCGACATGTCGTACGTTCACTTGGCGCGTGCAAACTACGAAAATATCCAGAACACAAAGTTCGTGCGAAAATTCGTACACATTTTCGCAAGGCCGGTCGCGAAACTTCGTTCGAATTTTCGTTGTGCAGAACCTCTCTTGTTTCACCACTCCATTGTGACATCTGACGAAGCTTATAACGTTCGAACTTCTTGTTGGCCACGAACTCAAAAGCCTTGTCCAAAGCACTCACAGCTCGCTCGAATAAATTGTCGGTGTCCTCATCTTCTGTTAGCGTTTCGAATTTCTCCTGTACTGGCATACCAGTCAAGTACAGCAACAGACTCCTCTGCCTCTTTGCGGATGTTATGTTCTTGCCATCCATATAGTACTGAACTGATCTTTTCCACCTGCGCCATCTTGCAGAAACTTCATGGGCAGGACCCTCTTGATCGAACGGCTCCAAAGCCGGGCCTACTCCTGTGAGCGCCATTGCCACTGAGGCCTACTTAGGTCATCTATATGACTATAACTATTAAATCTAGTTCATCTTCGTCGCCAATGTAATGTTCTGGGACATTATTATTATTACAGTACTGGTCAAACCAAAGGACTAACAAAGACAAAACTAAAGACCAAGAACCAGGAACATAAAGCACAGAGAAAGGGAACAAAACAGATACACATATAAATATAGTACAAGATACTATAATAGTACAATACTATAATATAGTATTAACCAGGAGGCCTGCAACTTCACACCCTGTACCGGAGGAAGTAAAGAATATCTCATGAGTACGAGGGTGATACCGGCGAATATCAATCCCGACTGCGAAGCAGAAGGGATTGATATGAGGGTACGGTATCACCCGAGCTACGAGGGTGATATTCTACTTATCACATATGACCCTACGAACCTAACACGTACGACCGTCATATCCTGCTTTTCACATGCTACATGTGTACATCGAGTCCATAAACATAAACATGATACTACAATTGTAGTACTACCCACTACTGTACATGTACTGTAGTAGATTTGACCCTGTGAACTGAATAGGACATCACATTGTGTGGAGACCCTCTCCGATGCCACACCCATTCACCCCCGTCTGACACATCATTCGCGGGACAGAAATATTCAAAGCTTCGAATTGTTTTAGTTGAAGTCTAAGCAGAAGTGAAAGGACATCAATGTAAAAGAGTCCCAGGAAATAGAGATAGAAGAGGAGATGATGAAAATGAAGCAATATACTGCACTGTATCTGAGAATTAGCGCTGCTCACAGGCTTTGACATCATGAACGTGGATGTGAACAGCGCCTGCGAAGTTTCCGGAGAAGATGAACTTTGCGCTGTTCTCCGAACTGACACACGATGAGGCTGGCGAAGCTGGTGGTACTTGTGGCCTTTCCAAGGCTTCCGGAGTTGACTCCTGCAGAGCTTTATCAACCTCCGCATTGAGCAGGCGAGCTGTAGCAATCTTATCTTGCTCGCTAGGCTGCAAGTAAGCTGTTAGGCACTTGTATTTCTGAACCCCTGAGACACTGTGATATGTGATGACGAACCAGACAAGGTAGGTGAGATGCTCGGGGTTGTTTTTCCAGTCTTAGTCCGGTATACCCTTTCCTTGGTTATGTACATACAATTATCCCTTCACTGTGCATAGTTCGAAGCTCCCCCCCCCCACACACACAATGGTTGCCTCTTTGCTTTGTCATACCACAACCATTCAACGCGGTGAACCCCTCGATAGGCGATTTGCCTTTGAGTCATCCTAATAACTTGAGTTATTATTACCATAATGTTACGCTTGAGGTCTTGTAGCTGGCGGTGAATAGCACTGCGGAATTGCAGCAAACTGTTCTTGGAGTACGAAAGCTTGTTGATCTGCCTAAATTCCACATACGCATGCTTTAGGATTGAGGCAAGGTTGGTAGCTGAGATGGTTTTCAGATCACATTTTTTCTTATAGACTGTACACCAAACATCCGAGACACGTTGGTGGCTCGCTTCGTGTTGGTTGAAACACGGCTTTCTCGGATTCTGTCGATCTCATCCTCCGACACTTGCACAAATCGTTGAGACGTTTCTTCTACAATACTTGGCTCGGATGTTACACGTTTTTCCGTGGTGGTCTTCTCCAGTACTTCGCCATTCGACAAAGTTGCAGTTGTGGTTGATGATCAAGAAAAATCAGACACTTCGGCTAGTTCGCTGGGTGATAAAAAATTGAAATAATTTGCAGCAGCCTCTAAAAGCTCTTGATCTTCCAAGTCACCTTCACAAACGCCCAAATCAAAGCTAGCCATTTTTCTCACGAGGACACGATAAGGACAAGCTTTAGAAGAAGAATGGTAAGTTTCTGTTTGTGCTTACCCTCGGCCTTGTCATTCTTCATGGTAGGTCAACTTGGATGCGTACTATAGATGGAATTGTATATGTAAGGAATTCATTGTTGTCACTAGCCCCTCCACATAGACCCCCTCCCACAATCCCAAGCCAGCTGGCCGAAGGAGGGCTGGGGGGGGGGGGGGGCTGGCGACGGCAGTGAAATCCTAAATATGCAGTTTCAGCTACAGTACGCATTCGAGTATGTGAGTACCAATGGATACTGTACTAGGTACGCAGCCGGGTGTGATATGGAGCAGCAGGGGTGATATCGGCCTATATCACCCGCCTAGGAAGGGCAGTGATTGGCCCATTCCTAGGAAACGGTCACCTGATATGTGATAAACCAGCATATCAAAGCATGGAGTTCGATTTGACTCGAAATTGTCATTCACTAGTAACATCAGGGCCGTGACCATCCGCGCCCAGCAGCTCCTCGGCGTTCTCAGACGGGCTGCATTGACATTGCATTGCCCATGGTACCTCAAGGTGATCTGTTAAGATGTTGTCAATCCCATCACTATTTATAAGTAACTACCTTACTAAGGAAACGGTCTGGCAGCAGAACAATAGGGCATGAATTTACGTGATTTAAGAGTGGTTATTCTTGATAATTATATATATTATATATAAAATTCCATTGCCGTTAGCAGCACGGATGTGATCCTGCTACGTATAATATTATATCATTTGAGAAGCCCCGTGTTTAGACTTACCTGAAATGTGAGATGCACTTGGATTGGTCACTGCAGGCATTCCTTGAACTTTTCTTTGGACTGTTACTGGGTTTGCTGGTAAGGTTGTGCCTGACACATCCGCATCTGCGATAAAAATGACAAATTCCCTACATTACACATGATCTGTACGTTCTCAGGGGATTCTGCGGGCCGCAACCATTAGACCATAATGAAAATATTTATTCCCATACCTATGCAAAAGACGTTACTTCAGTAACGTCTGCCGCTAATGGGCCATTCACACTACGCCCAAAACTTGACGTACGTGACGTTTACGTCCGGATAGCCATGATAACATGGAACGTGGCGGGAAAATCGTACTCTTGATACGAAAACGTAGACGACCTATCCAGACCCCTGTACCGAGTTTTGTTCTATCATTCCCAGCAGTTTCTGTCCGAAAGAAGCTGTACACACAGCTATATGAGCAGCGTGTGCGTGCCTGTGTGAATGCACCTGCATGGAAACGACGTCTGCCAGTACGTCGTATTCCAAAACGTGACGCGTAGTGTAACGTAGCATGAATAGCCTACAGCGAGGGTCCACACAACTTTAATTCCGTGTTTGTTTGTTTGTTTGTGCTATCGGTATGCCTGGCGCTATCCCGTACCTGTCCTGTACCCTACCATCATAGAAAGCTTCAGCATCCCGTACCTGTTCTGTACCGTATCATCAAAGACAGCAGCTGGCCTGAATATTCAAATAGGGCTTTCAAATGCAAGATCATAACGTGAAGCAATTTAGAAGAATGAGTATGCATGCGAAGTGTATCGGGGGAATGCATGCAGGGCGATAGTGCGGGTTCGAATCCTAGGTTATCCTTCACTACAGTCCATTCATCGGAAATTGGCCCGCTGTTTTTTTTTAATTTCGGATTTGGGCCGAATTGAGGATCAAAAACCCACTTTAAATCACACAAATCTGGGTTTGAGATCTGCTTCTCCATACATTTTCCATGGCATACCTGTCCTAATTTTGTAAAACCTGGCTGAATTTCTATTTCCCTGTTCTCGGACTTTTCTGGCCTCAAATGTGGCAAGGAGTAATTGCAGGGGTCACACAATGCAGGATGTACTGTTGTTTTCACGGTATCTACAACTATGTGAGAGACACACCAAAAAGTTAGGGTGCCAGTTTCCAATAAATGGACTGTAGTCACCGTGACAATCCGCGCCCAGCAGCGCCAGGCTTTCTCCGACGGGCGGCTCACATTCTAACGCCAGCTGGCCGAACGACTGTCTACAAGACATTCTTGAGGCCCCTGATGGAGTATGCCCAGCTTGTGTGGATGGGCGTGCCAGCCAGCCACATCCAACGTCTGGATAATGTTCAACGCCGCGTAATCCGGATTATTGGCCCTGGTGCAATTCTCTCCAGTCTGGCTGTCTGCCGGACTGTTGCTGCACTCTCGTCCATGTACAAATTGCATTTCATCACTGGTACTCCTCAGCTACTTGCTGTATTGCCACGCATCACGTTTTTCCAGCCAACCCTTCCATCCTTCTTTTTTTCTGTTTCAGGTTTTCTTCTGGGCACAGTTTTACGTCGTGTCCGGAACCACCAGTGACGACGACTGCCAAGAGACGGGAGAGACGAATGATGAAGGACGAGGACGACGGACGAACTTCTTCAAGACGAACAAAACTGTGACGATAGGACGACTGGAGATGACATCGGAAACTGGGAGCGAAGGCCACGCAGGACGAATCCAGAAGTTGAGATTTACAAATTTCCATTACCGCTGCCACCAATGTTGTAACTCTCTTTTCTCTACCTGCTCCCAGTCCCGTGCCATCTCCACACTTGTACAAATGGACGGCGATAACTACATTTAGAAGACTATATTTGTGACAAGACGACGGAACCACAACTATACATGACGAACTCAAGACGAAGACATCAGTGAGGTTCTGCCACACGGTAAAACGTGCCAAATTACGTATGGAAACTTCGCCGCGGTACGGGATCAAGTTTCATACGGATTTTTTCATACCGTTTTCCGTGTGAAGCGCGCTTCACACGGACTGGACTCCGTGTGAAAACTGAGCGTACAGAGTACATGTGGTGGGGTGTTCGTGCATGCTACGAGCATGCTACGTACAGCAGAACCGGTGCAACGTACGAAAAATCCGTGTCAAACTTCGCTGCAGTTGACACGGAGTTTGGTACGTAGGTCCGTGTAGTAGAACCTCTCTATCATAAACTCAAGACGAAGACTGCTTTTCATACCACAGCAACACGCGCATGCACCAACATGACGTACACACGACGTACACAAAATAACGTACTACAACAGTTATACCAGGCAGATCTATTTTGCACACAAAATAAAATTAATTGAAAACAACATTGCATTGCCCATTGTACGTCAAGGTGATCTGTTAAGATGTTGTCAATCCCATCACTATTTATAAGTAAGTATACCTTACTATAGGAAACGGTCTGGCAGCATAACAATACCGCATGAATTTACGTGATTCAAGAGTGGTAACTCTTGATAATTATATAAATTGTCAAAATTCCATTGCCGTAAGCAGAACGGATGTGATCCTGGTACATATATACATCATTGGAGAAACCCCTTGTTTAGACTTACCTGAAATGTGAGATGCACTTGGATTGGTCACTGCAGGCATTCCTTGAACTTTTCTTTGGACTGTTACTGGGTTTGCTGGTAAGGTTGTGCCTGACACATCCGCATCTGCGATAAAAATGACAAATTCCCTACATTACACATGATCTGTACGTTCTCAGGGGATTCTGCGGGCCGCAACCATTAGACCATAATGAAAATATTTATTCCCGTAGCTATGCAGAAGACGTTACTTCAGTAACGTCTGGCGCTAGCCAGGGTCCACACAGCTTTAATTTGGTATTTGTTTGTTTGTGTGTTTGTTTGTGTCACGCCTGGCGCTATCCGTATCTGACGGCAAAAAAACATAGGATGTTATATTAGGATGTTATAAATTTTTCAATTCTCCTATTTTTTCAGGCATATCCTGGGATTCGAACCCGCACTATTGCCCTACATGCATTCCCCCATACACTTCGCATTCATACCCATTCTTCCAAGTTGCTTCACGTTATTATCTTGCGTTTGAAAGCCCTATTTGAACATTGCGGGCAGCTGTATGTGGCCAGCTGTGTTTGATGGTACGGTACGGTACGGGAGACGGTGTCGTATTACCCTCAATCGTACCTGCCCCGTACCTGTCCCCTACCGTACCGTGCCATCAAAGACGGCTGGCCACAATGCATATTCAAATAGGGCTTTCAAATGCAAGATCACAATGTGAAACAACTTGGAATAATTAGTATGTATGCGAAGTGTACCGGTGGATGCATGCAGGGCGCGCGATAGTGCGGGTTCGAATCCCAGGTTATGTCTAAAAAAAAGGATTTTTTTAAAGAATTTAAAACATCCCTATGCTTTTTTGTCTAGGTCATCAAGGCAAAAAAGCATAGCGTAGGGCCCTGAGCTTCTAAGCTCTCTCGTTCCCATACCTATGCAAAAGACGTTACTTCAGTAACGTCTGGCGCTAACGAGGGTCCACACAGCTTTAATTCCGTGTTTGTTTGTTTGTTTGTGTTATCGGTATGCCTGGCGCTATCCCGTACCTATCCTGTACCCTACCATCATAGAAAGCTTCAGCATATGTCCGACGCTATCCCGTACCTGTCCCGTACCGTATCATCAAAGACAGCAGCTGGCCTGAATATTCAAATAGGGCTTTCAAATGCAAGATCATAACGTGAAGCAATTTAGAAGAATGAGTATGTATGCGAAGTGTATCGGTGGAATGCATGCGAGGCGATAGTGCGGGTTCGAATCCTAGGTTATGTCTTAAAAAAAGGAGAAATGGAAAATTTATAACATCCCTATGCTTTTTGTGCCTAGGACATCAATGTGGTAGACTGTATCGTCTTACCCTCAAATGCAAAGAGAAAGTTCACTCTCGATAGACAAAAAAGCATAGCGTAGGACCCTGAGCTACCAAGCTCTCTTGTTTTTGTTTTGTTTTTCTGTAAGAAACAGTTTTTGGGACCTTACTTGATCTCTTGAATGCGGTACAGGGCACCCAAGTAGTCTAAAATACCGCAAACACCGCTTTCAAATATATGTGAGCCTGGATCAGCAAAAACCATCACATGTGCAACATTTTCAAGACATACCGTAAAGTCTTGTATAAAAGCCGCGGCTTTTTTGACTTTCTTGGTGAAATTTTGCAGGCTTCTATATGAAACAGGCTTCTATACAAGACAGGTATGTTCTATGTACATGTAAATGTATGTCAACACTAAAACCAGGCTTATGTGTGATTTGATGGGCCCAAAATTGCGGCTTCTATTTGAGAGCGGCTTCTATTCAAGTGCGGCTTTTATACAAGACTTCACGGTAGTTTTGCTCCAACTCCATCCACAACTACTGATATCCAGTCTCAAGAAACCCTTGCTGTCGTTACTTTGACGGCTGTTCACTCCAGTGCTCAGTCGGCAGGCAGATTTCTGCTCTCTACCCAATCTCTGCAGGGGTGCCCCAGGGCAGTATCTTGGACATTTTGCTGTTTTTAATATACGTGAATGACCCTGCCGATGTTCTTGCTGGCAATGCTAAGCTTGGGGCTTACGCGGACGATACGACAATATACATTTTAGTATCCTCAGCACAGTGCCCTCGGGTCGCTGCACAGGCCTTGCAGATATCTACAAACCGCCTACACTAGTGGGGTTGCCGGTGGAAAGTGTCGTTCGAGCCCACCTAGTCACATGCTATGACTGCTATCCTCCGACGCACTGAGCTAGACCTACCCCAATCCTGTTTGGTAGTACCCCTGTACCGGAGGAAACCAGCAAATCCATGCATGGAGTTCGATTTGACTTAAAATTGTCCTTCACTACAGTCCATTCATCGGAAATTGGCCCGCTGGCTTTTGAAAGTCGGATTTCGGCCGAATTGAGGATCAAAAACCCACTTTAACCCTAGAACTACCAAAATTGTAACTACCGTAGAAGTACCGGAGGCATCATATGTCTCCACTGGACTTCAACATACCTGCTTGGAATTATTATCGGCAATATGTGTAGAAACAGAAGTCCTTGGGGTAAAAGGTACCTTATAAAAGGAAGAATGACAGGTGCACTATCTTGGAGACCAGCAGCTTGTATTGCGCGCAGCGAAAGGGCGACCTCACGTCGGTTTACGGAAAAATAAAAGAGCATTTGCCTGCCATGCTCCATCCTGCAAACTCTACATATCAGTCCATTACACCGGAAATGGCTGCTGCTGGGCCAACAGCTGGATTTTTCTCAGCCAGGTTGGTTATTCTTTGACTGCTGTGATAAATAAATTTACGAGCGAAAGGAGAAAGTGGTGTCGCGACTCCTAGCAAACAAATAACTTCCGTTCGACGTCGTGTCCGGGGACAATCTTCATGATCAAACCTTAAGTAGCAGAGTAGTTCGTGGCAACTATTTTTAGGGATAATACTTGATTATATGGCGTCCATTCCTATCCAGCTGAAGGGCCATCGTCAGACTATTGCGGGTACAGAGGATGCCTCTTGCGTAAATTTGCGAAACCAATGCCATGATATTGCCTTCACTCAAAGTTGAGTACTCTCCATTTTTTTGTTTTCCCTTCTACCTTGTGCCCTTGATCATGACATGGATCATATTCTGGTCAATAAATGCAAATAATGCAGCTGCCCCATCTTCAAAATTGTGAATATCTCGGAAAAGCCCGCATACTTCGGAAGCAACAACTGGTTGCGCGCGTTCGCGCTTCCTTGGTGCAACACATTTTCCAATATTCAACTTTGCCAGAGAACCCAGCTTCATGAAGGAAATCCTGCCCGAGTTTTGGAGATTGATGTTCTGTTATGTGTATGGCTCCATAGCTTTATCACCACCATTATCCGCTTGCTCCCTCAACTCCGGTCCCGTATCAGACTGATCGAGAAGCCGGAGCAATTAGTATTCACTCATCTTCATCTGGAGCATATAATTGTGTCTCTGTGTTCGGTCACTTCTAATTGCTCGCGCACAATGCTCAAGGCACTCTCCTCGCATTCATCCCCAACTTCCTGCCTAATAATTTTCAAAATCAAATGAAATGCTTTATCGGCAGCGACACTGCGCCTACTGAACATGGCTTCCGCCAGACCAATGTAAATTATAACTGCCTGGCACTTCATATCATTCTATGCTGCAGATGACAAAGTGAATCACTTTCACTTTCAACTTAGGGCAAACAAACTTGTCTATTTCGGCAGGATTCGAGATTACGATATTGACCATAACGACACATGAAATGTGCATATTAGCATGTCCGTATGTACAAATCACCACCTTCATGATCTCCAAACTCCTTGCTCCCAAATGTATTCCTCTTCACGTTATTCACGTGTGGTTCTAAGCCAAATTCGCCCTTTTATTGATGCCTATGGTATGTGGAGTCATATGATGCCGCGCGGTCCTTCTAGGTAGCACCTCCTGGCATTTCGGAACTGTTCTAAATTTTGGAAAACACAACCCACTGCCATTAACAAAATAAAAAATAAATAAAAGTCACAAAATTTGGGGAGATTCTAAGCCCCCATATAACAGCAATCCCATGTAGAATTTCGCAAATGCATCATATGATGCCTCCGGTACTTCTAGGGTTAAATCTCAAAAATCTGAGCTTTGGATCTGCTTCTCCATACATTTTGCCATGGCATGCCTGTCCTAATTTTGTAAAACCTGGCTGAATTTCTATTTCCCTGTTCTTGAACTTTTCTGACTTCAAATGTGGCAAGGAGTAATTGCAGGGGTCACACAATGCAGGATGTACTGTTGTTTTCACGATATTTACAACTATGTGAGAGACATACCAAAAAGTTAGGGTGCCAGTTTCCAATGAATGGACTGTAGTCACATCAGTGCCGTGACCATCCGCGCCTAGCAGCGCCTCGGCTTTCTCCGACGGGCGGCTCACATTCTAACGCCAGCTGGCCAAACGACTGTCTACCACCACATGTGCAACATTTTCAAGACATACCGGGAAGTCTTGTATAAAAGGCGCGGCTTCTATGACTTTCTTGATGAAATTTTGCAGGCTTCTATACAAGACAGGTATTTCTATGTATGTCAAAACTAAAACCAGGCTTATGTGTGATTTTATGGGCCCAAAATTACGCCTTCTATTCTATATAAATGTGGTACACTAAATCTCTGAACAAATGTTGGAAGTAGCATTTCTGTGTAAGATACAGTTATGAGCATTGGTATGTGTCCAATTTTATTAGGCCATGTCATCACTCGGCTGGCTAACAAGGAGGAATATTATAGTCCTTGGGGGTGTACTCAGACACTCGCTTGTCCAAGCAATTATTTGGCTTTAGCGACTGTACAGCTGATCCAACGATATTGCCAAGTTCCAGGGACTGATGTTGCATCCACACCAGACGCTGTACTGATGCTCTCCAAGCCCTCCACTTCAATGAAAACAGACTATCAGAACACATGGACTGCAATTTTTTCAATTTTTTATACTGAATGGACCAAAATAATTTTCAAGTCGCCCAGCAACCAAACCAACAAAGCAGTTCTTGTCTTGTCTCGTTGCTCTTTCAGTCGTGAATGAAGACACTTGTGCTCTCCATCGTCACTGACGACACCCGACAAACCTAATACAGTAGTACTGTAGCGATAGAGTCGTTTATCACTCAACAATATCCGCTTTTGCGTCATTCTCATTTACGCTGTTTTTTTCTATATACAGTCTGCAGCCTGGCCGAGTGGCTTTGCGGCAGGTGAGAGTCGTTTTCTGGCTTTCACCTGACTCTCTTGATGAGCAATCGCCATCCCAGTCATCGTCAAAAATGTCGTGTCGTGATTGGCGTCAACGTTGATCAATACGTTACGATGATCGCGCCTCGCAATTGTACTCATTCCCCAGCAATGCTCCGGTACATGGGTGTTCCCAATCATGTCTCCTCACTTGCCTGAGGCTTGCCCAGATGGCTAGTCACTAACAAGCAAAAACGCACGGGCTTGTCACAATGACAGGTGACAAGAAAGACAGAAAGGTGATGGGAAGTTGTTCTGCGACTCTTCTTTCGCTCGACTTCAACGTCATTTTTTGATCATTTTTATATCAAACACAAGTGATAGTTTTCGATGATCCGCGCTCATAATATGAAAGAGAACATGACAGTTTCCGATCTGTCGGACACACAGACAAACATGTGGCTTTTGTGGAAGAGCACAATGCAAAGGAAAAAATTCTGATTATGGCACAGAATTAAGCATGATATGGTAAAAAGGAGAAGAACAAAATCTCACGAGTACGACTAACTGTCCGCCAACGTAACCAAATAAGATTCATTCATAACTCGTAACACTTTGTGCTTCTGCCTTCTACCATAATGAATTTGGCTCACCATCCGAGTTCAATAGAGCATGTCAACTACATTAGATCCAAATCACGGACCAAAGTCTTCCTGGAAAGTACCACCTTGCTCTGGGCAGCGTTGCACTTGCATACTCTTTCACCAATGGATCATCAATAAAGGGCCGCGTGAACGTGCTCGGCAAAACCATTTTTTCCATTCCGTCTTTTCTCGTCTTTTGTTACGAAAGCCCCAAGACATGTTTTGGCTGAATGCAACCTATTAATACTTCAAACAACACTTTCTGCCTGCAGCTAGGAGAAATATCATCTCTTGTCAAGATTTGTCACGGGATTCCACGACAATATCACTTAATAACCCACAGATAACTAACGCTTTCACTGCTACACAGTTTTGCAATTGACTAGCAACTCCATGTATTGATTAGCTGTTTTTCTTCATCAAAAGTGTACACGTACATCTGTACAATTGCAGGATTTTGTACAGAATTGGACAATAGCCGCAGTTGCTCTTTGCTTTTCCAAGCGAACGGTTGACATGAATATTTACGTCAGGGTTTTCGCTTGGGCTTGTTACATGTTCAGCGTCCATCCGACTTCGAGTTCTTCACAACATATTATCCTTCAACAGGGTAGTTCCACTGATTCCTTCGACAAAGAAAGCTCAGGAAAGCGCTCAAACGATCGTGACATTCCGTGCAAAGTGTACAGAATTTCCACTTTTCTCCATCGACACGAATCACATTCCTGGCTCGTCCAGTTCTCTTTCCCACTTCTGGACAGTAATCAGATTCACTGACATGTTGGCTACATGAGACTAAGAACCATCTACTACAACTGTGTCTTGTCGAACACAAGCAAACTGAATTGAGCTTGACAGTGAAAGAAGAAAGGAGAACTTAAGGGGAAATTGCCGCCGCGTACAAAACTTCAAAAGACTGCAGTGTTGGTGCAGTGTCCAAAATCATCCAGAGCGCTATCCGCGACCCGCGTGCGGACTGAGCAGGACAAGCCAGTTGGTTGGAGTAGCAAAATACTACTCGCTAGTCAGTAGTGTGCACAACAGTAGCATGTAAACTGCACACAATCAGTACAGAATGGTTTCGTACATACCGGTAGGCATGGCCAGTGCAACGCACTTTTGGGCGATACAAAACAAAACAAAAATAGCAGCCAGTGAATTTTGATCCGCAAACTGCGATGCGAAACCGGATAAATTGATCCCTGCCATGATATACTGAATTCGAAATGCTATAAATAAATATAGAAAGGAAAAGGACATTATGGATACGAGTTAAGAGTAACTCTCCATCATTGAAACCAGATACTGTATACAGTCAGAAACATCCGAGTTTCAAATTGCACACCTGATGAGCCGTCACGAACCATACGGCAAAACGTCGTCGTGTGAAACAACTTGTTTTGTAGTCAACTAGTCCATCTCAATGTCATGCACGAGGAGTACTGTAAGAGTTTGGCTTTTGGCTTGTACAATTCGTTTTCGCAAAGCTTCCCCCTTCTTTACTTTTCTTTGATATTTATGACCCACCCAGTTTGGGTCGTGTACTGCTTTGCGGCTTCGAATTGTAGTTAGACCGCTTTGCCAAGTAGCCTACTCTTCTCGTCATCGTCCAGTAAAAATCGACATTCTTTCTTTCGTTTGGACTGTAGCTTGTGCTCGTTACAGTGGTCGAGAGTTACTCTTTACTCGTATCCATATGTCCTTTTCCTTTCTACATTGATAATTGGCTCAACATCCGAGTTCATAAATAAATAAATTGTGCATACATAACTAGACGACACAAGGCAAGACTAGTTTTAAGGATTCCAGTAACGCTTTCTTGTGACGATCATCAGTTGGAAATCCATCACAATCCGGCATTGAAGAAGTTCCAAACTGATCCTAAAGAGTGATTGGGATTCCATAATTGTGCATAGGGATTTATCTAGGATTGAAGGAGTTCAAAGCCCTGCTCCTTTATACAAGCAGAACAAGCCAACTTTGTGATAATCAGAAATATAATCAGACCTGCATTCACACGCTCAATATATTGCTGCCTGACAAAACCAGAATAATCCCTCTTTGTGCTCACCAGAAATATAAGATCCATCTGTAGTGATCTTTGGAGAAATTGGTTGGAACTGCCCTGGACTTTGAGATGTTTGACTTTTTCCTTGCGCTGGCACTGGTGGAGGTGGGATGGTTATACCCGGGAGATCTGATTTGCACACGAAAGAAAATTTTAAAAAAATCATTGCATTACCCATGATGCCTAAAGGCGGTTTGTCAAGATGTTGTCAATCCAATCACTAGATATCAGTATCTAACTTACTTTAGAAAACTATCAGGCAGCTTTACCACATCTCATCGAAGTACGTGATCCAAGAGTGATAAATATTGAAATATATATTGCAAAATTCTATTGCCGTTAGCAGAACCTGATGTGCTTCTGCTATATCATTGGAGAAGTCCCTTTTTTAGCCTCACCTGAAAAGTGAGATGCACTTGTACTGCTCGCAGCAGGCATTCCTTGACCTCTTCTTTGGGCTGTTACTTGTTTTGCTGGTAGAGTTGTTTCTGACACATCCGCATCTGCAAAGAGACAAAATGACAAATTCTCCACATTTCACATGATGTGTGGATTCCCAAGTGGATTATATGGGTCACAACTAGCTAAAACAGAATGAAAATTGTCTATTTTTTATTCCAATATTAAAAGAGGTTTTGAAACCTAACTTGACCTATTGAATGCAGTACAGGGCACCCAGGTAGTTTAAAGATGCCCCAAGCACCGCTTTGAAATTAATACACTTTGAAAGAGTGAAGGACAGTTTCCGAGCAGTCGAACACAGTGACAAACATGTGGCTATTGTGGAGGAGCACAATACAAAGAAAACATTTCTGATAATGACACAGAAGTACGCATGTTATGGCCAAAAGGAGACGGACAAAATGCTACGAGTTATGGCTGTATATGATCTGGAGAGAGTTGGTGGACAGTTAGTTATAACTCGGGACATTTTGTCCTTTTGCTTTTCACCATAATTAAATTGGCTCACCGTCTGAGTTCAATTGAGCATATCGACGGCATTAGTTCCAAGTCACGGACCAAGTTTTTCTTGGAAAGCACCAGGATGCTCTGAACAGTATTTCCCTTTCATACTTTTCCGCCACCGGTTCATGAATGAAGCGCAGTGTGAACGTGCTCTGCCAAAACAGTTTTCCATTCCGTCTTTTCTCTTCTTCTTTTTTTGGCAAAGACATTTTTGAGCTGAACTTGGCCCATATACATTTCAAATAGCACTTTCTCCCTGTAGCTAGGTGAAATATCATCTCTTGTCGACCTGTGTCACGTGATTCCAGGACAATATCACGAAACAACCCACAGATAACTAACGCTTTCTCACACACTGCATATCTCGCTACATATCACATGGTAATTGTTATGCTGGGCATGCCACATTCATGGTATGTAGCAGAACTCTCAGGGCGGGGTCGGAATATCAATTTTCATTGCATGATGGATTCAGTTCGTGAAACTCAGAGTTACGAAACCGCAAATTCTCGTTCTTCTGGCTGTGCACTTCAAACAGCCTCAACCCAAGCACTAAATGTGTCATTGTTCAGGATAAAAGAAGTGATACCGGGATACTTACAGTCAAGGTTTGTTTAGTGCCAATGTGAGAACCGATATTGGCAGCAATTAGTCGAACCTTTTTATCCATGATATTATACTGAAATCGAAATGAAGCTATAAATATATAATTTGGGCATTCATTACTCGACAACACAAGGCAAGGTTGGTTTTAACCCTTTGCATGCTGAGCCCCTTTTCTCCAATCCACTGGCTTTCCAGCGCACTGACTCTCTTGGTGGAGTATATACTCACAGCTCCGAACGAAATTTATTCTCATTTCACTCCACCTTGATGGATTTTCATCGTCCTGGGCTCGTTGGAAAGATCAGGACCAAGCGAATCCATCCTGGCAGCTCTCAGCTCCATCTACACATCAGGGCCACTTCCACGTCCTCTCCAAACTACTCCACCGTGCCTCGTAACGGCACAACCACTCAATTTCACATTCTTGTTCGGCTTCTTGCCCAAATTCAACAGATTTTCACAATGCAAACTGCGCTGCAAAGCTCAGATCCAAGCTCTTCATTTGATGTCCATCACGCATGCGCCGTGCCAAAGGGAAATTCCGTGGCATGCTCCTCAACAAAAGAAGTCATGAAAAACATTCGAGTTCACTCTGGGCCGTGATTTCCGTGTTCATCTTGTCGCCGCTCAATGAATTCTTATCCTATCGCAAAGAACTCTATATCCCCGGAAAGATGAGGTCAAGACCTTTCCAACGGTGTATTGATTGTCGCGATGCCTTTATGTTTGACGAAGTGACAAAAGTTTGTACACTGGTCTATGCCCTGCTTTATATCGCGCGATTTTTTGCGAGTTAACTCGTATGTAGTGGATCAGGTCTTGCATAAAGTGCGTACTCAGCACGCAAAGGGTTAAGGATTCCAGTAACGCTTTTGTGTGACGATCATCAGTTGAAAAATCATTCACAATCCAGAATTGAAGAAGGTCCAAACTGATCCCAAAGAATAGTCCTTATGCACATTGTACAGATGTACGAAGTTCTGTACTAGGGCCATAGGTGTGTACATACCCGGTGCGGTGTTCATTGTGTGCTATACATGCGTGTTTGACCCATTTAGCCTCATAATTCGCGGCGAACAATCACTTTTCCAGCTTCTTCACTTTGGGATTGAACTAACGACTCGCTAGATCACTGTCGAAAAAGTGTTCGTATGAAATGCCTTCAGGGCCCATTTCGCTGTGGAAATAGCAATAAACACAATAGGGTCCTGCACATTCAACACCCAACCGGGTCCACGGGATTCTACGGGATTTCGTGCATCTATACAACGTGCATAAGGGCTATGACTGGGATTCCAGAACTGTACATGGGGATTTATGTAGGATTGAAAGAGTTCAAAGCCCTGCTGCTTTATACAAGCAGAACAAGCCCACTTTGTGATAATCAGAAATATAATCAGACCTGCATTCACACGATCAATATATTGCGGCCTGATAAAACCAGAATAATCCCTCTTTGTGCTCACCAGAAATATAAGATCCATCTGTAGTGGTCTTTGGAGAAATTGGTTGGAACTGCACTGGACTTTGAGATGCTTGACTTTTTCCTTGCGCTGGCACTGGTGGAGTTTGTATGTTTATACCCGGGAGATCTGTTTTGCACACGAAAGAAAATTAAAAAAAAATCATTGCATTAACCATGATGCCTAAAGGTGGTTTGTCAAGATGTTGTCAATCCAATCACTAGATATCAGTAACTACCTATCAGGCAGTTTAACCACATTGCATGATATTACATGATTGAAGAGTGGTGGGTGAACTATACACTGTCAAGATTCCATTTCCACGCGGATATGATCCTGCTACATGTATATCATTGGAGAAGTTCCTTGTTTAGACTTACCTGAAATGTTAGATGCACTTGGATTGGTCACTGCAGGCATTCCTTGCACTTTTCTTTGGGCTGTTACTGGTTTTGCTGGTAAGGTTATGCCTGACACATCCGCATCTGCAAGGAGATAAAAAACGACAAATTCCCTACATTACACATGATGTGTAGGTTCCAGTCACGCTTTCTTGTGACGATCATCAGTTGGAAATCCATCATAATCCGGCATTGAAGAGGTTCCAAACTGATCCTAAAGAGTGACTGGGATTCCAGAATTGTACATGGGGATTTATCTAGGATTGAAGGAGTTCAAAGCCCTGCTGCTTTATACAAGCAGAACAAGACCACTTTGTGATAATCAGAAATATAATCAGACCTGCATTCACACGATCAATACAATTATTGCTGCCCGATAAAACCAGAATAATCCATCTTTGTGCTCACCAGAAATATAAGATCCATCTGTAGTGGTCTTTGGAGAAATTGGTTGGAACTGCCCTGTACTTTGAGATGCTTGACTTTTTCCTCGCGCTGGCACTGGTGAAGGTGGTATGGTTATATCCGGGAGATCTGATTTGCACACGAAAGAAAATTTAAAAAATCATTGCATTACCCATGATGCCTAAAGCCTAGTTCACATTCGACGGAGCGCGACGGGACGCAACGTACGGATCGACGGCGTCCAATGTGAACACCAGGAATGGGAACGCAAACGTACTACCGTACAGATCGGGAAGCGACGGGAAGAGTTGGATCGATCCAACTTTTCATACCGTAGGTGGGCGTAGACGGGGACGCAAGCGTACAAAACGGCTGCAATTCAAGTGTGAACAGGAGACGGGGTTGTGCGCCGACTGCTCCCGATTCGTACTTGGAACATTTTAGCATTTTGAACACTGTGCTTCCCATGATAACTCACAGAATGGCTAGCACGACTTGAGTTGAATTTTAGCAACATAAGATCTCATGTCACTTATTGTATTTAGGGATAGTTCAGAAGCGTGACAGACGAACCATTCTATCATTTCCTGGAGCTATTATTTGAATGCCACAACTTTGAGGGCTAATTGTTTGGTCTTCACGAAAAACTGGTATTGTGAACTTGATTCCGCTTCTTTCAAGGAAAAATAATTGAAAAGAAGTCCCGAAAAACGAGAAATTAGGTCCAAAAGTCGCCCCGTCACGCACCGTGCCTTATGACTCGCGCCGTTCGACGGTGAACGTCGCAACGACTGCTGCATGTTGTGTCGTACGAATTGTACAGGATTTTACAGCTCACCCCAGCCTTCCCGACAAGCCCTTACGTCCCGTCCCGTCGGCGTTGCGTCGAATGTGAACTAGGCTTAAAGGTGGTTTGTCAAAATGTTGTCAATCCAATCACTAGATATCAGTAACTACCTATCAGGCAGTTTAACCACATTGCATGGAATTACGTGATTGAAGAGTGGTGAGTGAACTATACACTGTCCAGATTCCATTTCCACGCGGATATGATCCTGCTACATGTATATCATTGGAGAAGTTCCTTGTTTAGACTTACCTGAAATGTTAGATGCACTTGGATTGGTCACTGCAGGCATTCCTTGCACTTTTCTTTGGGCTGTTACGTGTTTTGCTGGTAAGGTTATGCCTGACACATCCGCATCTGCAAGGAGATAAAAAACGACAAATTCCCTACATTACACATGATGTGTAGGTTCCAGTAACGCTTTCTTGTGACGATTATCAGTTGGAAATCCATCACAATCCGGTTTTGAAGAGGTTCCAAACTGATCCTAAAGAGTGACTGGGATTCCAGAATTGTATATGGGGATTTATCTAGGATTGAAGGAGTTCAAAGCCCTACTGCTTTATACAAGCAGAACAAGCCCACTTTGTAATAATCAGAAATATAATCAGACCTGCATTCGCACGATCAATATTATTGCACAATCAATATAATTATTGCTGCCCGATAAAACCAGAATAATCCCTCTTGGTGCTCACCAGAAATATAAAATCCATCTGTAGTTGTCTTTGGAGAAATTGGTTGGAACTGCCCTGTACTTTGAGATGTTTGACTTTTTCCTTGCGCTGGCACTGGTGGAGGTGGTATGGTTATACCCGGGAGATCTGATTTGCACACGAAAGAAAATTGAAAAAAATCATTGCATTACCCATAATGCCTAAAGTCTAGTTCACATTCGACTTGGCGCGACGGGACGCGACGTAAGGATCGTCGGGAAGCGACGGGACGGTCTGACGGCGTCCAATTTGAACACCAGGAATTGGAACGCAACTGTACTACCGTACAGATCGGGAAGCGACGGGAAGAGTTGAATCGATCCAACTTTTCATACCGTAGACGGGTGTAGACGGGGACGCAAGCGTACAAAACGGCTGCAATTCAAGTGTGAACAGGAGACGGCGTCGTGCGCCGACTGCTCCCGATTCGTACTTGGAAAATGTTAGCATTTCGAACACTGTGCTTCCCATGATAACTCACAGAATGGCTAACATCACTTGAGTTTAATTTTAGCACCATAAGATCTCATGTCACTTATTTTATTTAGGGATAGTTCAGAAGCGTGACAGACGAACTATTCTATCATTTCCTGGGGCTATTATTTGAATGCCACAACCTTGAGGGCTAATTTTTTAGTCTTCACAAAAAACTGGTACTGTGAACTTGATTCCGCTTCTTTCAAGGAAAAATAATTGAAAAGAAGTCCCGAAAAACGAGAAATTAGGTCCAAAAGTCGCCCCGTCACGCACCGTGCCTTATGACTCGCGCCGTTCGACGGTGAACGTCGCAACAACTGCTGCATGTTGTGTCGTACGAATCGTACAGGATTTTACAGCTCACACCAGCCCTCCCGACAAGCCCTTACGTCCCGTCCCATCGGCGTTGCGTCGAATGTGAACTAGGCTTAAAGGTGGATTGTTAAGATGTTGTCAATCCAATCACTAGATATCAGTAACTACCTATCAGGCTGTTTAACCACATTGCATGGAATTACGTGATTGAAGAGTGGTGAGTGAACTATATACTGTCAAGATTCCATTTCCACGCGGATATGATCCTGCTACATGTATATCATTGGAGAAGTTCCTTGTTTAGACTTACCTGAAATGTTAGATGCACTTGGATTGGTCACTGCAGGCATTCCTTGCACTTTTCTTTGGGCTGTTACTGGTTTTGCTGGTAAGGTTATGCCTGACACATCCGCATCTGCAAGGAGATAAAAAACGACAAATTCCCTACATTACACATGATGTGTAGGTTCCAGTAACGCTTTCTTGTGACGATTATCAGTTGGAAATCCATCACAATCCGGTATTGAAGAGGTTCCAAACTGATCCTAAAGAGTGACTGGGATTCCAGAATTGTACATGGGGATTTATCTAGGATTGAAGGAGTTCAAAGCCCTACTGCTTTATACAAGCAGAACAAGCCCACTTTGTAATAATCAGAAATATAATCAGACCTGCATTCGCACGATCAATATTATTGCACAATCAATATAATTATTGCTGCCCGATAAAACCAGAATAATCCCTCTTTGTGCTCACCAGAAATATAAGATCCATCTGTAGTGGTCTTTGGAGAAATTGGTTGGAACTGCCCTGGACTTGGAGATGTTTGACTTTTTCCTTGCGCTGGCACTGGTGGAGGTGATATGGTTATACCCGGGAGATCTGATTTGCACACGAAAGAAAATTTTAAAAAAATCATTGCATTAACCATGATGCCTAAAGGTGGTTTGTCAAGATGTTGTCAATCCAATCACTAGATATCAGTAACTACCTATCAGGCAGCTTAACCACATTGCATGGAATTACGTGATTGAAGAGTGGTGAGTGAACTGTACACTGTCCAGATTCTATTTCCACGCGGATATGATCCTGCTACATGTATATCATTGGAGAAGTTCCTTGTTTAGACTTACCTGAAATGTTAGATGCACTTGGATTGGTCACTGCAGGCATTCCTTGCACTTTTCTTTGGGCTGTTACTGGTTTTGCTGGTAAGGTTATGCCTGACACATCCGCATCTGCAAGGAGATAAAAAACGACAAATTGCACACATTACACATGATGTGTAGGTTCCAGTAACGCTTTCTTGTGGCGATCATCAGTTGGAAATCCATCACAATCCGGTATTGAAGAGGTTCCAAACTGATCCGAAAGAGTGACTGGGATTCCAGAATTGTACATGGGGATTTATCTGGGATTGAAGGAGTTCAAAGCCCTGCTGCTTTATACAAGCAGAACAAGCCCACTTTGTGATGATCAGAAATATAATCAGACCTGCATTCGCACGATCAATATTATTGCACAATCAATATAATTATTGCTGCCCGATAAAACGAGAATAATCCTTCTTTGTGCTCACCGGAAATATAAGATCCATCTGTAGTTGTCTTTGGAGAAATTGGTTGGAACTGCCCTGTACTTTGAGATGTTTGACTTTTTCCTTGCGCTGGCACTGGTGGAGGTGGTATGGTTATACCCGGGAGATCTGATTTGCACACGAAAGAAAATTGAAAAAAATCATTGCATTACCCATGATGCCTAAAGTCTAGTTCACATTCGACGGAGCGCGACGGGACGCGACGTAAGGATCGACGGGAAGCGACGGGACGGTCTGACGGCGTCCAATGTGAACACCAGGAAAGGGAACGCAACCGGACTACCGTACAAATCGGGAAGCGACGGGAAGAGTTGGATCCATCCAACTTTTCATACCGTAGACGGGCGTGGACGGGGACGCAAGCGTACAAAACGGCTGCAATTCAAGTGTGAACAGGAGACGGCGTCGTGCGCCGACTGCTCCCGATTCGTACTTGGAAAATTTTAGCATTTCGAACACTGTGCTTCCCATGATAACTCACAGAATGGCTAGCACGACTTGAGTTGAATTTTAGCAACATAATATCTCATGTCACTTATTGTATTTAGGAATAGTTCAGAAGCGTGACAGACAAACTATTCTATCATTTCCAGGGGCTATTATTTGAATGCCACAACTTTGAGGGCTAATTTTTTGGTCTTCACGAAAAACTGGTATTGTGAACTTGATTCAGCTTCTTTCAAGGAGAAATAATTGAAAAGAAGTCCCGAAAAACGAGAAATTAGGTCCAAAAGTCGCCCCGTCACGGACCGTGCCTTATGACTCGCGCCGTTCGACGGTGAACGGCGCAACGACTGCTCCATGTTGTGTCGTACAAATCGTACAGGATTTTGCAGCTCACCCCAGCCCTCCCGACAAGTACCTTTGGCGTTGCGTCGAATGTGAACTAGGCTTAAAGGTGGTTTGTCAAGATGTTGACACAAGCTCAACTGATGAGGGGTGAATTCCCCGAAACACTGTGTATTGAGCAGGGAGTGGTGCTTTCTTGCAGGTTTGCCGAGTCGAAGGTTCGATGGACTTCTCGTGTGCTCTGGATGGCAGTCGTGAGTCAGTCAAGTGTCAAGTTAAGTCGGCGGAATAGCGCGAGCTCCGGTGTGGGGAGCAAACACTTTCTGCATTCACACGATCACTATAATTATTGCTGCCCGATAAAACCAGAATAATCCCTCTTTGTGCTCACCAGAAATATAAGATCCATTTGTAGTTGTCTTTGGAGAAATTGGTTGGAACTGCCCTGGACTTTGAGATGTTTGACTTTTTCCTTGCGCTGGCACTGGTGGAGGTGGTATGGTTATACCAGGGAGATCTGATTTGCACACGAAAGAAAATTTTAAAAAAATCATTGCATTACCCATGATGCCTTAAGGTGGTTTGTCAAGATGTCAATCCAATCACTAGATATCAGTAACTACCTATCAGGCAGTTTAACCACATTGCATGATATTACATGATTGAAGAGTGGTGGGTGAACTATACACTGTCAAGATTCCATTTCCACGCGGATATGATCCTGCTACATGTATATCATTGGAGAAGTTCCTTGTTTAGACTTACCTGAAATGTTAGATGCACTTGGATTGGTCACTGCAGGCATTCCTTGCACTTTTCTTTGGGCTGTTTCTGGTTTTGCTGGTAAGGTTATGCCTGACACATCCGCATCTGCAAGGAGATAAAAAACGACAAATTCCCTACATTACACATGATGTGTAGGTTCCAGTCACGCTTTCTTGTGACGATCATCAGTTGGAAATCCATCATAATCCGGCATTGAAGAGGTTCCAAACTGATCCTAAAGAGTAACTGGGATTCCAGAATTGTACATGGGGATTTATCTAGGATTGAAGGAGTTCAAAGCCCTGCTGCTTTATACAAGCAGAACAAGCCCACTTTGTGATAATCAGAAATATAATCAGACCTGCATTCACACGATCAATACAATTATTGCTGCCCGATAAAACCAGAATAATCCATCTTTGTGCTCACCAGAAATATAAGATCCATCTGTAGTGGTCTTTGGAGAAATTGGTTGGAACTGCCCTGTACTTTGAGATGCTTGACTTTTTCCTCGCGCTGGCACTGGTGGAGGTGGTATGGTTATATCCGGGAGATCTGATTTGCACACGAAAGAAAATTTAAAAAATCATTGCATTACCCATGATGCCTAAAGCCTAGTTCACATTCGACGGAGCGCGACGGGACGCAACGTACGGATCGACGGCGTCCAATGTGAACACCAGGAATGGGAACGCAAACGTACTACCGTACAGATCGGGAAGCGACGGGAAGAGTTGGATCGATCCAACTTTTCATACCGTAGGTGGGCGTAGACGGGGACGCAAGCGTACAAAACGGCTGCAATTCAAGTGTGAACAGGAGACGGGGTTGTGCGCCGACTGCTCCCGATTCGTACTTGGAACATTTTAGCATTTTGAACACTGTGCTTCCCATGATAACTCACAGAATGGCTAGCACGACTTGAGTTGAATTTTAGCAACATAAGATCTCATGTCACTTATTGTATTTAGGGATAGTTCAGAAGCGTGACAGACGAACCATTCTATCATTTCCTGGGGCTATTATTTGAATGCCACAACTTTGAGGGCTAATTGTTTGGTCTTCACGAAAAACTGGTATTGTGAACTTGATTCCGCTTCTTTCAAGGAAAAATAATTGAAAAGAAGTCCCGAAAAACGAGAAATTAGGTCCAAAAGTCGCCCCGTCACGCACCGTGCCTTATGACTCGCGCCGTTCGACGGTGAACGTCGCAACGACTGCTGCATGTTGTGTCGTACGAATAGTACAGGATTTTACAGCTCACCCCAGCCTTCCCGACAAGCCCTTACGTCCCGTCCCGTCGGCGTTGCGTCGAATGTGAACTAGGCTTAAAGGTGGTTTGTCAAGATGTTGTCAATCCAATCACTAGATATCAGTAACTACCTTTTCAGGCAGTTTAACCACATTGCATGGAATTACGTGATTGAAGAGTGGTGAGTGAACTATACACTGTCCAGATTCCATTTCCACGCGGATATGATCCTGCTACATGTATATCATTGGAGAAGTTCCTTGTTTAGACTTACCTGAAATGTTAGATGCACTTGGATTGGTCACTGCAGGCATTCCTTGCACTTTTCTTTGGGCTGTTACTGGTTTTGCTGGTAAGGTTATGCCTGACACATCCGCATCTGCAAGGAGATAAAAAACGACAAATTCCCTACATTACACATGATGTGTAGGTTCCAGTAACGCTTTCTTGTGACGATTATCAGTTGGAAATCCATCACAATCCGGTATTGAAGAGGTTCCAAACTGATCCTAAAGAGTGACTGGGATTCCAGAATTGTACATGGGGATTTATCTAGGATTGAAGGAGTTCAAAGCCCTACTGCTTTATACAAGCAGAACAAGCCCACTTTGTAATAATCAGAAATATAATCAGACCTGCATTCGCACGATCAATTTTATTGCACAATCAATATAATTATTGCTGCCCGATAAAACCAGAATAATCCCTCTTGGTGCTCACCAGAAATATAAGATCCATCTGTAGTTGTCTTTGGAGGAATTGGTTGGAACTGCCCTGTACTTTGAGATGTTTGACTTTTTCCTTGCGCTGGCACTGGTGGAGGTGGTATGGTTATACCCGGGAGATCTGATTTGCACACGAAAGAAAATTGAAAAAAATCATTGCATTACCCATAATGCCTAAAGCCTAGTTCACATTCGACGGGGCGCGACGGGACGCGACGTAAGGATCGTCGGGAAGCGACGGGACGGTCTGACGGCGTCCAATTTGAACACCAGGAATGGGAACGCAACTGTACTACCGTACAGATCGGGAAGCGACGGGAAGAGTTGAATCGATCCAACTTTTCATACCGTAGACGGGTGTAGACGGGGACGCAAGCGTACAAAACGGCTGCAATTCAAGTGTGAACAGGAGACGGCGTCGTGCGCCGACTGCTCCCGATTCGTACTTGGAAATTGTTAGCATTTCGAACACTGTGCTTCCCATGATAACTCACAGAATGGCTAACATCACTTGAGTTTAATTTTAGCACCATAAGATCTCATGTCACTTATTTTATTTAGGGATAGTTCAGAAGCGTGACAGACGAACTATTCTATCATTTCCTGGGGCTATTATTTGAATGCCACAACCTTGAGGGCTAATTTCTTAGTCTTCACAAAAAACTGGTACTGTGAACTTGATTCCGCTTCTTTCAAGGAAAAATAATTGAAAAGAAGTCCCGAAAAACGAGAAATTAGGTCCAAAAGTCGCCCCGTCACGCACCGTGCCTTATGACTCGCGCCGTTCGACGGTGAGCGTCGCAACAACTGCTGCATGTTGTGTCGTACGAATCGTACAGGATTTTACAGCTCACACCAGCCCTCCCGACAAGCCCTTACGTCCCGTCCCATCGGCGTTGCGTCGAATGTGAACTAGGCTTAAAGGTGGTTTGTTAAGATGTTGTCAATCCAATCACTAGATATCAGTAACTACCTATCAGGCTGTTTAACCACATTGCATGGAATTACGTGATTGAAGAGTGGTGAGTGAACTATATACTGTCAAGATTCCATTTCCACGCGGATATGATCCTGCTACATGTATATCATTGGAGAAGTTCCTTGTTTAGACTTACCTGAAATGTTAGATGCACTTGGATTGGTCACTGCAGGCATTCCTTGCACTTTTCTTTGGGCTGTTACTGGTTTTGCTGGTAAGGTTATGCCTGACACATCCGCATCTGCAAGGAGATAAAAAACGACAAATTCCCTACATTACACATGATGTGTAGGTTCCAGTAACGCTTTCTTGTGACGATCATCAGTTGGAAATCCATCACAATCCGGTATTGAAGAGGTTCCAAACTGATCCTAAAGAGTGACTGGGATTCCAGAATTGTACATGGGGATTTATCTAGGATTGAAGGAGTTCAAAGCCCTACTGCTTTATACAAGCAGAACAAGCCCACTTTGTAATAATCAGAAATATAATCAGACCTGCATTCGCACGATCAATATTATTGCACAATCAATATAATTATTGCTGCCCGATAAAACCAGAATAATCCCTCTTTGTGCTCACCAGAAATATAAGATCCATCTGTAGTGGTCTTTGGAGAAATTGGTTGGAACTGCCCTGGACTTGGAGATGTTTGACTTTTTCCTTGCGCTGGCACTGGTGGAGGTGATATGGTTATACCCGGGAGATCTGATTTGCACACGAAAGAAAATTTTAAAAAAATCATTGCATTAACCATGATGCCTAAAGGTGGTTTGTCAAGATGTTGTCAATCCAATCACTAGATATCAGTAACTACCTATCAGGCAGCTTAACCACATTGCATGGAATTACGTGATTGAAGAGTGGTGAGTGAACTGTACACTGTCCAGATTCTATTTCCACGCGGATATGATCCTGCTACATGTATATCATTGGAGAAGTTCCTTGTTTAGACTTACCTGAAATGTTAGATGCACTTGGATTGGTCACTGCAGGCATTCCTTGCACTTTTCTTTGGGCTGTTACTGGTTTTGCTGGTAAGGTTATGCCTGACACATCCGCATCTGCAAGGAGATAAAAAACGACAAATTGCACACATTACACATGATGTGTAGGGGGGGGGGGGGTTCCAGTAACGCTATCTTGTGACGATCATCAGTTGGAAATCCATCACAATCCGGTATTGAAGAGGTTCCAAACTGATCCTAAAGAGTGACTGGGATTCCAGAATTGTACATGGGGATTTATCTGGGATTGAAGGAGTTCAAAGCCCTACTGCTTTATACAAGCAGAACAAGCCCACTTTGTGATGATCAGAAATATAATCAGACCTGCATTCGCACGATCAATATTATTGCACAATCAATATAATTATTGCTGCCCGATAAAACGAGAATAATCCTTCTTTGTGCTCACCGGAAATATAAGATCCATCTGTAGTTGTCTTTGGAGAAATTGGTTGGAACTGCCCTGTACTTTGAGATGTTTGACTTTTTCCTTGCGCTGGCACTGGTGGAGGTGGTATGGTTATACCCGGGAGATCTGATTTGCACACGAAAGAAAATTGAAAAAAATCATTGCATTACCCATGATGCCTAAAGTCTAGTTCACATTCGACGGAGCGCGACGGGACGCGACGTAAGGATCGACGGGAAGCGACGGGACGGTCTGACGGCGTCCAATGTGAACACCAGGAAAGGGAACGCAACCGGACTACCGTACAAATCGGGAAGCGACGGGAAGAGTTGGATCCATCCAACTTTTCATACCGTAGACGGGCGTAGACGGGGACGCAAGCGTACAAAACGGCTGCAATTCAAGTGTGAACAGGAGACGGCGTCGTGCGCCGACTGCTCCCGATTCGTACTTGGAAAATTTTAGCATTTCGAACACTGTGCTTCCCATGATAACTCACAGAATGGCTAGCACGACTTGAGTTGAATTTTAGCAACATAATATCTCATGTCACTTATTGTATTTAGGAATAGTTCAGAAGCGTGACAGACAAACTATTCTATCATTTCCAGGGGCTATTATTTGAATGCCACAACTTTGAGGGCTAATTTTTTGGTCTTCACGAAAAACTGGTATTGTGAACTTGATTCAGCTTCTTTCAAGGAGAAATAATTGAAAAGAAGTCCCGAAAAACGAGAAATTAGGTCCAAAAGTCGCCCCGTCACGGACCGTGCCTTATGACTCGCGCCGTTCGACGGTGAACGGCGCAACGACTGCTCCATGTTGTGTCGTACAAATCGTACAGGATTTTGCAGCTCACCCCAGCCCTCCCGACAAGTACCTTTGGCGTTGCGTCGAATGTGAACCAGGCTTAAAGGTGGTTTGTCAAGATGTTGACACAAGCTCAACTGATGAGGGGTGAATTCCCCGAAACACTGTGTATTGAGCAGGGAGTGGTGCTTTCTTGCAGGTTTGCCGAGTCGAAGGTTCGATGGACTTCTCGTGTGCTCTGGATGGCAGTCGTGAGTCAGTCAAGTGTCAAGTTAAGTCGGCGGAATAGCGCGAGCTCCGGTGTGGGGAGCAAACACTTTCTGCATTCACACGATCACTATAATTATTGCTGCCCGATAAAACCAGAATAATCCCTCTTTGTGCTCACCAGAAATATAAGATCCATCTGTAGTTGTCTTTGGAGAAATTGGTTGGAACTGCCCTGGACTTTGAGATGTTTGACTTTTTCCTTGCGCTGGCACTGGTGGAGGTGGTATGGTTATACCAGGGAGATCTGATTTGCACACGAAAGAAAATTAAAAAAAAATCATTGCATTACCCATGATGCCTTAAGGTGGTTTGTCAAGATGTTGTCAATCCAATCACTAGATATCAGTAACTACCTATCAGGCAGTTTAACCACATTGCATGGAATTACGTGATTGAAGAGTGGTGAGTGAACTATACACTGTCCAGATTCCATTTCCACGCGGATATGATCCTGCTACATGTATATCATTGGAGAAGTTCCTTGTTTAGACTTACCTGAAATGTTAGATGCAATTGGATTGGTCACTGCAGGCATTCCTTGCACTTTTCTTTGGGCTGTTACTGGTTTTGCTGGTACGGTTATGCCTGACACGTCCGCATCTGCAAGGAGATAAAAAACGACAAATTCCCTACATTACACATGATGTGTAGGTTCCAGTAACGCTTTCTTGTGACGATCATCAGTTGGAAATCCATCACAATCCGGTATTGAAGAGGTTCCAAACTGATCCTAAAGAGTGACTGGGATTCGAGAATTGTCCATGGGGATTTATCTAGGATTGAAGGAGTTCAAAGCCCTGCTGCTTTATACAAGCAGAACAAGCCCATTTTGTGATAATCAGAAATATATTCAGACCTGCATTCACACGATCAATATAATTATTGCTGCCCGATAAAACCAGAATAAACCCCTCTTTGTGCTCACCAGAAATATAAGATCCATCTGTAGTTGTCTTTGGAGACATTGGTTGGAACTGCCCTGTACTTTGAGATGTTTGACTTTTTCCTCGCGCTGGCACTGGTGGAGGTGGTATGGTTATACCCGGGAGATCTGATTTGCACACGAAAGAAAATTTAAAAAAATCATTGCATTACCCCTGATGCCTGAAGGTGGTTTGTCAAGATGTTGTCAATCCAATCACTAGATATCAGTAACTACCTATCAGGCAGTTTAACCACATTGCATGGAATTACGTGATTGAAGAGTGGTGAGTGAACTATACACTGTCCAGATTCCATTTCCACGCGGATATGATCCTGCTTCATGCATATCATTGGAGAAGTTCCTTGTTTAGACTTACCTGAAATGTTAGATGCACTTGGATTGGTCACTGCAGGCATGCCTTGCACTTTTCTTTGAGCTGTTACTGGTTTTGCTGGTAAGGTTATGCCTGAAACAGCCGCATCTGCAAGGAGATAAAAAACGACAAATTCCCTCCATTACACATGATGTGTAGGTCCTAGTAACGCTTTCTTGTGACGATCATCAGTTGGAAATCCATCACAATCCGGTATTGAAGAGGTTCCAAACTGATCCTAAAGAGTGACTGGGATTCAAGATATGTACATTGGATTTATCTAGGATTGGAGGAGTTCAAAGCCCTGCTGCTTTATACAAGCAGAACAAGCTCATTTTGTGATAATCAGAAATATAATCAGACCTGCATTCACACTACGAAGTAGTGGTTGCGACTTCGGCGATGATTTGTAAGAAAGGGTTTGCTCCCCACACCGGAGCTCGCGCTATTCCGCCGACTTTACTTGAAACTTGACAGACTCACGACTGCCATCCAGAGCACACAAGCTCAACTGATGAGGGGTGTATTCCCCGAAACACTGTGTATTGAGCAGGGAGTGGTGCTTTCTTGCAGGTTTGCCGAGTCGAAGGTTCGATGGACTTCTCGTGTGCTCTGGATGGCAGTCGTGAGTCAGTCAAGTGTCAAGTTAAGTCGGCGGAATAGCGCGAGCTCCGGTGTGGGGAGCAAACACTTTCTGCATTCACACGATCACTATAATTATTGCTGCCCGATAAAACCAGAATAATCCCTCTTTGTGCTCACCAGAAATATAAGATCCATCTGTAGTCGTCTTTGGATAAATTGGTTGGAACTGCCCTGGACTTTGAGATGTTTGACTTTTTCCTTGCGCTGGCACTGGTGGAGGTGGTATGGTTATACCCGGGAGATCTGATTTGCACATGAAAGAAAATTAAAAAAATCATTGCATTACCCCTGATGCCTAAAGGTGGTTTGTCAAGATGTTGTCAATCCAATCACCAGATATCAGTAACTACCTATCAGGCAGTTTAATCACATTGCATGGAATTACGTGATTGAAGAGTGGTGAGTGAACTATACACTGTCCAGATTCCATTTCCACGCGGATGTGATCCTGCTACATGTATATCATTGGAGAAGTTCCTTGTTTAGACTTACCTGAAATGTTAGATGCACTTGGATTGGTCACTGCAGGCATTCCTTGCACTTTTCTTTGGGCTGTTACTGGTTTTGCTGGTACGGTTATGCCTGACACATCCGCATCTGCAAGGAGATAAAAAACGACAAATTCCCTACATTACACATGATGTGTAGGTTCCAGTAACGCTTTCTTGTGACGATCATCAGTTGGAAATCCATCACAATCAGGTATTGAAGAGGTTCCAAACTGATCCTAAAGAGTAACTGGGATTCCAGAATTGTACATGGGGATTTATCTAGGATTGAAGGAGTTCAAAGCCCTGCTGCTTTATACACGCAGAACAAGCCCACTTTGTGGAGATAATCAGAAATATAATCAGACCTTCATTCACACGATTAATATATTGCTGCCTGATAAAACTAGAATAATCCCTCTTTGTGCTCACCAGAAATATAAGATCCATCTGTAGTGGTCTTTGGAGAAATTGGTTGGAACTGCCCTGTACTTTGAGATGTTTGACTTTTTCCTTGCGCTGGCACTGGTGGAGTTATAGTGGTTATACCCGGGGGATCTGATTTTCACACGAAAGAAAATTTACAAAACCCATTGCATTATCCATGATGCCTAAAGGCGTTTTGTCAAGATGTTGTTAATCCAATCACTAGATATCAATAACTAACTTACTATTGAAAACTATCAGGCAGCTTTACCACATCCCATCGAAGTACGTGATCCAAGAGTGATAAATATTGAAATATAAATTGTCAAAATTCTATTGCCGTTAGCAGAACCTGATGTGCTTCTGCTATATCATTGGAGAAGTCCCTTTTTTAGCCTCACCTGAAAAGTGAGATGCACTTGCACTGCTTGCTGCAGGCATTCCTTGACCTCTTCTTTGGGCTGTTACTTGTTTTGCTGGTAGGGTTGTTCCTGAACCATCCGCATCTGCAAAGAGACAAAATGACAAATTCCCCACATTCCACGTGATGTGTAGATTCCCAAGTGGATTATATGGGTCACAACCAGCTAAAACAGATTGAAAATTTTCTATTTTTTTTATTCCAATAAAGAGGTTTTGAAACCTTACTTGACCTATTGAATGCAGTACAGGGCGCGCAGGTAGTTTAAAAATGCCCCAAGCACCGCTTTGAAATTAATACACTTTGAAAGAGTGAAGGACAGTTTCCGAGCAGTCGAACACAAACATGTGGCTATTGTGAAGGAGCACAATGCAAAGAAAACATTTCTGATAATGACACAGAATTACGCATGTTATGGTAAAAAGGAGACGGAAAAATGTTACGAGTTATGGCTGTATATGATCTGGATAGAGTTGGTGGACAGTTAGTTATAACTCGGGACATTTTGTCCTTTTGCTTTTCACCATAATTAAATTGGCTCACCGTCTGAGTTCAATTGAGCATATCGACGGCATTAGTACCAAATCACGGACCAAGTTTTTCTTGGAAAGCACCAGGATGCTCTGGGCAGCATTTCCCTTTCTTACTTTTCCGCCACCGGTTCATGAATGAAGCGCAGTGTGAACCTGCTCGGCCAAAACAGTTTTCCATTCCGTCTTTTCTCTTCTTCTTTTTTTGACAAAGACATTTTTTAGCTGAACTTGGCCCATATACATTTCAAATAGCACTTTCTCCCTGCAGCTAGGTGAAATATCATCTCTTGTCGAGCTGTGTCACGTGATTCCAGGACAATATCACGAAACAACCCACAGATAACTAACGCTTTCTCACACACTGCATATCTCGCTACATATCACATGGTAATTGTTATGCTGGGCATGCCACATTCATGGTATGTAGCAGAACTCTCAGGGCGGGGTCGGAATATCAATTTTCATTGCATGATGGATTCAGTTCGTGAAACCCAGAGTTACGAAACCGCAAATTCTCGTTCTTCTGGCTGTGCACTTCAAACAGCCTGAACCCAAGTACTAAATATGTCATTGTTCAGGATAAAAGAAGTGATAGCGTGATACTTACAGTCAAGGGACATTTAGTGCCAATATCAGAACCGATATTGGCAGCAATAAGTCGAACTTTTTCATCCATGATATGATACTGCAATCGAAATGAAGCTGTAGATATATAATTTGGGCATTCATTACTCGACAACACAAGGCAAGATTGGTTTTAACCCTTTCACTACCCACTATTTTCGCAGTTGAGTCAATTCAAAGTCTACAGAAATACGTTATCGTGCGCCAATTATGACCCAAGGAGTGAAAGTGATAGTTGCAGTCGATAGTCAAGGTCTTTCTGAAGACGTAGAGCCCTCATTTGTAATAATCCGACAATATTTGAGCGTGTGACGAAATATTTAGTGATCGCCTATTGCATCGATCCACATGGATCGAAATTTGAATGGCTGGTAGTGAGAGGGTTAAGGATTCCAGTAACGCTTTCGTGTGACGATCATCAGTTTGAAAATCTATGACGATCTGGTATTGAAGAAGGTCCAAACTGATCCTAAAGAGTCACTGGGATTCCAGAACTGTGCATGTGGATTTATCTAGGATTGAAGGAGTTCAAAGCCCTGCTGCTTTATACAAGCAGAACAAGCCCACTTTGTGATAATCAGAAATATAATCGGACCTACATTCACACGATCAATAATATTGCTGCCTGATACAACCAGAATAATCCCTCTTTGTGCTCACCAGAAATATAAGATCCATCTGTATTGGTCATTGGTGAAATTGGTTGGAACTGCCCTGGACTTTGAGATGTTTGACTTTTTCCTTGCGCTGGCACTGGTGGAGTTTGTATGGTTATACCCGAGAGATCTGATTTGCACACGAAAATTATAAAAAAAAATCATTGCATTACCCATGATGCCTAAAGGTGGTTTGTCTAGATGTTGTCAATCAAATCACTAGATATCAGTAACTACCTATCAGGCAGTTTAAGCACATTTTTTATTTTATTTTTTTACTATGTTCACATAACCAGCTCGAAAAGAATAAGGAAAGACAATGGTACGGAGACTAGGACAAAATGACAAGTAATGAGCAGGCGCTGTGCCTAGACGCAGCAGTGATGGTGCGGCATTGATGACTCTGCCGACCTGAGGTCTCGGTGTCACGGCCAAAAACACGCACCAAAACGCACCAAAACAAGGATAAAATATGATTGTCACCTCGATGTCCAGTTGGAGGCTTCAGGCAAACGTTTCAAAAACCAGAGTACTGTTTCTAACAGATTCTGCCTCAATGTTTAAGTTCACCTTTCCCAATTCACCCACAGAAATTCAGTCGGTAAAGGAGCACAAACACCTAGGGGTAATGTTCGATTCATCCATGTCCTGGTCGGCTCATGTAGATTACATTTGTAATAAAGTCAGCCGTGCTCTTGGCTATATTAAAAGTCATTGTAAACATCTCTCTATTCCGTGCCGTTCCGCTATATACAAAATTTTTCTCCTTCCATTGTTTGAATATGCTACCACAGCCTGGTGTGGCCTAGCTAAGGTCTTATCCGATTCCATTCAAGTTCATCATAAGAAAGTTCTAAAAATTTTGTTCTCGAAGAAACCTTCCTTTCCCTCCAATGAGTTGTACTTATTAGCTCAGACTACTCCGTTAGAGCAACGCCGACTAACTTGCCTCTGTAAGTTGGTTCATCGAATGCTCTTGGGTTGTGTTCCTGAACATATAAAGCCTTATAACTGGTTTGTTTCGGGCCGCTCAACCAGAAACAAAGTGTCTGTTCCCAAGGCCAAGTCAACGCAATTCACAAGATCGCCATTCTTCCAGGGCTACTGTGCATGGTTACAACTTCCCGAATCAGTGAAGACTTCTGCATCATTGAAAGAATTTAAAGTGAATCTGAGGGCCTGCTGATGACTGATTGCACCATAATAATAATACTTGCAAGTAAAAACTAATCAATATAGCTTTTCGGCTGTTTCCTTTTCATGTACATGTATATAATCTTCTCCTTCTTTTACCGTGGTTGGCTATCACCCACATCTTCCCGTTTTGGCTGCCATCGGAAGCCATAAGATGTTGAATAGAAAAAGAAAAAAAGAAAAAAAGAAGATAGAGCTGTACAGGTCAGAAAGATGCGAAAAACCCGCAAAACCCAAGGCTTAACACGAGTGAGTGTGGGGAGAAACTATCATAGCATCATACTATTCATAGGGAATCGACTGCCCAGAGCCAGTTTGTGCTGCGAAGATGGCGATAATCGTTCGTTTTGAATGATTGCATTCTCTTGCGGTGGGGAGGCTGGGACAGGAGAGCGGCAGGGAGGGAGTTCCAGTCGCTGATGCTGCAGTGTGGGAAGGAGCGCTTCAGCGCCAGCGGGGCAGATGCAGGCAGGTGGTGTTGGAGCTGGTGGTCATGGCCACTAACACTACCGTGCTCGCTGCGGGTTCTGGGGTTGGCAGAGGTGATATGGCGTGGTGGCAACACAGAGAGCACCGGCGGTGGACAAGGCAAGTAGTGCAGCTTGTACAGGCAGGCAAGCGAGGCAACAATACGGCGGATGGCCAAGCTGGGTAGGTGTGCCCCAGGATGTGGGGCGGCTCTGTTTAGGACCCCAAGCTGTTGGCGTGCATGGGTGGCTACGGAGCATAGGTGATCGCCAAAGGTCAACTTGGCGTCCACCTTCACACCAAGGAGGGTGATGCTGGTTGTCTCGGGCACCAGTGTGCCACCAAACAGGAGTGGGGGGAGATCTAAGCCGGCGCATCTGAGGGTGGCTGTCATGGCCTGGGATTTATTTGGTTCAAAAGTCACTTTCCACGTACGGCCCCACTCGTGCAGTCAGTCAACGGACACCTGCAGTGACTGCGCTGCGACTTCCGGGGTCTGCTGGGAGGTGACTAAGCTGTATAAGGTTGTGTCATCGGCATAGGCCTCCAAGCTGGCGCCGTCAGCGAGAACGTCTGGCGCGTCGTTGACGTACGCCAGGAAAAGCGTTGGACCAAGAATGCTTCCCTGGGGGACTGCAGCGGAGGTCGTATACGAAGCTGACGTACGCCCTCCAACAAGGCACTGTAATGAACGGGTGTCCAGGTACGAGGCAAGCCATCTCTGGAGCGGACCATCGATGCCCAGGCTGCGCACCTTGTGGAGGAGGCCGACATGAGAGACACGGTCAAACGCTCCTGCGATGTCCACAGCAAGGATACGAGCCGCCCCTCCGCAGCCCACAGCGCTTGCCCAGGCAGTTTGGAGAGCTTGCAAAGCGTCTGATGTGCCGAGGCCTCTGCGAAATCCAAACTGGTGCGACGTGAGCAGATAGTGGTCCTCAAAATAGTTTACGATGTGTGTGTTTACTAGAGTTTCCATGAGTTTCGAGATTATGCACAGTAAGGATACGGGCCTATAGTTCTTAAGGGTTGAGCGGGAAGATCGCTTGTGGATCGGAACCACGTTGGCCGTCTTCCACATCCTAGGTTGGACTCCAGACCGGAAGCATAAAGCAAATAGCTTGGACAGTGGCTCTGCGAGCTCGTGGGCACATTCCTTAAGGACGCGAGCAGAAATACCGTCAGGCCCTGTAGCCTTGGAGACATCGAGCTTTGCCTGAAGGCGGCGCACAGCCTCTGGGCGGAAGCGGATGGTGCGAAGAGGCGGAGCATCTGAGGGAGCAGGGTCCGGTAGGTCAGCCTCCACAAGGGCCGGACCGGCAACGCTGCATTTCTTCGAGAAGAAGCGAGCGAATGCCTCTGCTTTCTCTGAGCTTGTTGCCCACTCGCGGCCGTCAGAGTCGACAATTAGGGGAATTTCGGGCTGTGTGTGGTTGCCTGCAGCGCTCTTCAACTTCGTCCACCACTGTTTGTCTCTGAGGGACCCAGTTGAAAGGCTGCGACGGAGGCTGTCCTCCTTTGCACGTCGTGATCGGAACTGGGTGGCGATCGCTACAGTCACAAAATTGGTGAATGCCTGCTGAAGTGCTGGGTCATAAGGGTGTTTTCTCCAATCGCGCCAGCGCTTCTCCTTCTCCCTCTCGGTCTGGGTGCATTCAGGCGTCCACCATACCGGATCGGAAGGCCTCGTTTCCAGAACTTTGGATGGGACAAACTGTGCAACAGCTGCAGTTATCGAAGCGGTAACCTGCTCACACGAAGTTTCTGGGTCGTCCGTGATGATATTACC
>NC_088651.1:11684473-11883473 GCF_964019385.1 Sycon ciliatum | reverse complement strand
TTTCGTCACACGCTCAAATATTGTCGGATTATTACAAATGAGGGCTCTACGTCTTCAGAAAGACCTTGACTATCGACTGCAACTATCACTTTCACTCCTTGGGTCATAATTGGCGCACGATAACGTATTTCTGTAGACTTTGAATTGATTCAACTGCGAAAATAGTGGGTAGTGAAAGGGTTAAAACCAACCTTGCCTTGTGTTGTCGAGTAATGAATGCCCAAATTATATATCTACAGCTTCATTTCGATTGCAGTATAATATCATGGATGAAAAGGTTCGACTTATTGCTGCCAATATCGGTTCTGATATTGGCACTAAATGTCCCTTGACTGTAAGTATTACGCTATCACTTCTTTTATCCTGAACAATGACACATTTAGTACTTGGGTTCAGGCTGTTTGAAGTGCACAGCCAGAAGAACGAGAATTTGCGGTGTCGTAACTCTGAGTTTCACGAACTGAATCCATCATGCAATGAAAATTGATATTCCGACCCCGCCCTGAGAGTTCTGGTACACACCATGAATGTGGCATGCCCAGCATAACAATTACCATGTGATATGTAGCGAGATATGCAGTGTGTGAGAAAGCGTCAGTAATCTGTGTGTTGTTTCGTGATATTGTCCTGGAATCACGTGACACAGCTCGACAAGAGATGATATTTCACCTAGCTGCAGGGAGAAAGTGCTATTTGAAATGTATATGGGCCAAGTTTAGCTAAAAAATGTCTTTGCCAAAAAAAGAAGAAGAGAAAAGACGGAATGGAAAACTGTTTTGGCCGAGCAGGTTCACACTGCGCTTCATTCATGAACCGGTGGCCGAAAAGTAAGAAAGGGAAATGCTGCCCAGAGCATCCTGGTGCTTTCCAAGAAAAACTTGGTCCGTGACTTGGTACTAATGCCGTCGATATGCTCAATTGAACTCAGACGGTGAGCCAATTTAATTATGGTGAAAAGCAAAAGGACAAAATGTCCCGAGTTATAATTAACTGTCCACCAACTCTCTCCAGATCATATACAGCCATAACTCGTAACATTTTGTCCGTCTCCTTTTTACCATAACATGCGTAATTCTGTGTCATTATCAGAAATGTTTTCATTGTATTGTGCTCCTCCACAATAGCCACATGTTTGTGTTGGACTGCTCGGAAACTGTCCTGATCTCTTTCAAAGTGTATAAATTTCAAAGCGGTGCTTGGGGCATGTTTAAACTACCTGGGTGCCCTGTACTGTATTCAATAGGTCAAGTAAGGTTTCAAAACCTGTTTAGTGGAATAAAAAATAGACAATTTTCATTCTGTTTTAGCTAGTTGTGACCCATATAATCCACTTGGGAATCTACACATCACGTGGAATGTGGGGAATTTGTCATTTTGTCTCTTTGCAGATGCGGATGGTTCAGGAACAACCCTACCAGCAAAACAAGTAACAGCCCAAAGAAGAGGTCAAGGAATGCCTGCAGCAAGCAGTGCAAGTGCATCTCACTTTTCAGGTGAGGCTAAAAAAGGGACTTCTCCAATGATGTAGCAGAAGCACATCAGGTTCTGCTAACGGCAATAGAATTTTGACAATTTATATTTCAATATTTATCATTCTTGGATCACGTACTTCGATGGGATGTGGTAAAGCTGCCTGATAGTTTTCAATAGTAAGTTAGTTATTGATATCTAGTGATTGGATTGACAACATCTTGACAAAACGCCTTTAGGCATCATGGGTAATGCAATGGGTTTTGTAAATTTTCTTTCGTGTGCAAATCAGATCCCCCGGGTATAACCACTATAACTCCACCAGTGCCAGCCCAAGAAAAAAGTCAAACATCTCAAAGTACAGGGCAGTTCCAACCAATTTCTCCAAAGACCACTACAGATGGATCTTATATTTCTGGTGAGCACAAAGAGGGATTATTCTAGTTTTATCAGGCAGCAATATATTAATCGTGTGAATGCAGGTCTGATTATATTTCTGATTATCTCCACAAAGTGGGCTTGTTCTGCTTGTATAAAGCAGCAGGGCTTTGAACTCCTTCAATCCTAGATAAATCCCCATGTACAATTCTGGAATCCCAGTTACTCTTTAGGATCAGTTTGGAACCTCTTCAATACCTGATTGTGATGGATTTCCAACTGATGATCGTCACAAGAAAGCGTTACTGGAACCTACACATCATGTGTAATGTAGGGAATTTGTCGTTTTTTATCTCCTTGCAGATGCGGATGTGTCAGGCATAACCTTACCAGCAAAACCAGTAACAGCCCAAAGAAAAGTGCAAGGCATGCCTGCAGTGACCAATCCAAGTGCATCTAACATTTCAGGTAAGTCTAAACAAGGAACTTCTCCAATGATATACATGTAGCAGGATCATATCCGCGTGGAAATGGAATCTCGACAGTGTATAGTTCACTCACCACTCTTCAATCACGTAATTCCATGCAATGTGATTAAACTGCCTGATAGGTAGTTACTGATATCTAGTGATTGGATTGACAACATCTTGACAAACCACCTTTAGGCATCAGGGGTAATGCAATGATTTTTTTTAAATTTTCTTTCATGTGCAAATCAGATCACCCGGGTATAACCATACCACCTCCACCAGTGCCAGCGCAAGGAAAAAGTCAAACATCTCAAAGTCCAGGGCAGTTCCAACCAATTTCTCCAAAGACCACTACAGATGGATCTTATATTTCTGGTGAGCACAAAGAGGGATTATTCTGGTTTTATCGGGCAGCAATAATTATAGTGATCGTGTGAATGCAGAAAGGGTTTGCTCCCCACACCGGAGCTCGCGCTATTCCGCCGACTTAACTTGACACTTGACTGACTCACGACTGCCATCCAGAGCACACGAGAAGTCCATCGAACCTTCGACTCGGCAAACCTGCAAGAAAGCACCACTCCCTGCTCAATACACAGTGTTTCGGGGAATTCACCCCTCATCAGTTGAGCTTGTGTGCTCTGGATGGCAGTCGTGAGTCTGTCAAGTTTCAAGTAAAGTCGGCGGAATAGCGCGAGCTCCGGTGTGGGGAGCAAACCCTTTCTTACAAATCATCGCCGAAGTCGCAACCACTACTTCGTAGTGTGAATGCAGGTCTGATTATATTTCTGATTATCACAAAATGAGCTTGTTCTGCTTGTATAAAGCAGCAGGGCTTTGAACTCCTCCAATCCTAGATAAATCCAATGTACATATCTTGAATCCCAGTCACTCTTTAGGATCAGTTTGGAACCTCTTCAATACCGGATTGTGATGGATTTCCAACTGATGATCGTCACAAGAAAGCGTTACTAGAACCTACACATCATGTGTAATGTAGGGAATTTGTCGTTTTTTATCTCCTTGCAGATGCGGCTGTTTCAGGCATAACCTTACCAGCAAAACCAGTAACAGCCCAAAGAAAAGTGCAAGGCATCCCTGCAGTGACCAATCCAAGTGCATCTAACATTTCAGGTAAGTCTAAACAAGGAACTTCTCCAATGATATGCATGAAGCAGGATCATATCCGCGTGGAAATGGAATCTGGACAGTGTATAGTTCACTCACCACTCTTCAATCACGTAATTCCATGCAATGTGGTTAAACTGCCTGATAGGTAGTTACTGATATCTAGTAATTGGATTGACAACATCTTGAAAAACCACCTTCAGGCATCATGGGTAATGCAATGATTTTTTTAAATTTTCTTTCGTGTGCAAATCAGATCTCCCGGCTATAACCATACCACCTCCACCAGTGCCAGCGCGAGGAAAAAGTCAAACATCTCAAAGTACAGGGCAGTTCCAACCAATGTCTCCAAAGACCACTACAGATGGATCTTATATTTCTGGTGAGCACAAAGAGGGATTATTCTGGTTTTATCGGGCAGCAATATTTATATTGATCGTGTGAATGCAGGTCTGAATATATTTCTGATTATCACAAAATGGGCTTGTTCTGCTTGTATAAAGCAGCAGGGCTTTGAACTCCTTCAATCCTAGATAAATCCCCATGGACAATTCTCGAATCCCAGTCACTCTTTAGGATCAGTTTGGAACCTCTTCAATACCGGATTGTGATGGATTTCCAACTGATGATCGTCACAAGAAAGCGTTACTGGAACCTACACATCATGTGTAATGTAGGGAATTTGTCGTTTTTTATCTCCTTGCAGATGCGGATGTGTCAGGCATAACCGTACCAGCAAAACCAGTAACAGCCCAAAGAAAAGTGCAAGGAATGCCTGCAGTGACCAATCCAAGTGCATCTAACATTTCAGGTAAGTCTAAACAAGGAACTTTTCCAATGATATACATGTAGCAGGATCATATCCGCGTGGAAATGGAATCTTGACAGTCTATAGTTCACTCACCACTCTTCAATCACGTAATTCCATGCAATGTGGTTAAACAGCCTGATAGGTAGTTACTGATATCTAGTAATTGGATTGACAACATCTTGACAAACCACCTTTAGGCATCATGGGTAATGCAATGATTTTTTTAAAATTTTCTTTCGTGTGCAAATCAGATCTCCCTGGTATAACCATACCACCTCCACCAGTGCCAGCGCAAGGAAAAAGTCAAACATCTCAAAGTCCAGGGCAGTTCCAACCAATTTCTCCAAAGACAACTACAGATGGATCTTATATTTCTGGTGAGCACAAAGAGGGATTATTCTGGTTTTATCGGGCAGCAATAATTATAGTGATCGTGTGAATGCAGAAAGTGTTTGCTCCCCACACCGGAGCTCTTATATTTCTGGTGAGCACAAAGAGGGATTATTCTGGTTTTATCGGGCAGCAATAATTATATTGATCGTGTGAATGCAGGTCTGAATATATTTCTGATTATCACAAAATGGGCTTGTTCTGCTTGTATAAAGCAGCAGGGCTTTGAACTCCTTCAATCCTAGATAAATCCCCATGGACAATTTTCAAATCCCAGTCACTCTTTAGGATCAGTTTGGAACCTCTTCAATACCGGATTGTGATGGATTTCCAACTGATGATCGTCACAAGAAAGCGTTACTGGAACCTACACATCATGTGTAATGTAGGGAATTTGTCGTTTTTTATCTCCTTGCAGATGCGGATGTGTCAGGCATAACCGTACCAGCAAAACCAGTAACAGCCCAAAGAAAAGTGCAAGGAATGCCTGCAGTGACCAATCTAAGTGCATCTAACATTTCAGGTAAGTCTAAACAAGGAACTTCTCCAATGATATACATGTAGCAGGATCATATCCGCGTTGAAATAGAATCTGGACAGTGTATAGTTCACTCACCACTCCTCAATCACGTAATATCATCCAATGTGGTTAAACTGCCTGATAGGTAGTTACTGATATCTAGTGATTGGATTGACAACATCTTGACAAACCACCTTTTGGCATCATGGGTAATGCAATGATTTTTTTCAAAATTTTCTTTCGTGTGCAAATCAGATCTCCCGGGTATAACCATACCACCTCCACCAGTGCCAGCACAAGGAAAAAGTCAAACATCTCAAAGTCCAGGGCAGTTCCAACCAATTTCTCCAAAGACAACTACAGACGGATCTTATATTTCTGGTGAGCACAAAGAGGGATTATTCTGGTTTTATCGGGCAGCAATAATTATATTGATTGTGCAATAATATTGATCGTGCGAATGCAGGTCTGATTATATTTCTGATTATCACAAAGTGGGCTTGTTCTGCTTGTATAAAGCAGCAGGGCTTTGAACTCCTTCAATCCTAGATAAATCCCCATGTACAATTCTTGAATCCCAGTCACTCTTTAGGATCAGTTTGGAACCTCTTCAATACCGGATTGTGATGGATTTCCAACTGATGATCGTCACAAGAAAGCGGTACTGGAACCTACACATCATGTGTAATGTAGGGAATTTGTCGTTTTTTATCTCCTTGCAGATGCGGATGTGTCAGGCATAACCGTACCAGCAAAACCAGTAACAGCCCAAAGAACAGTGCAAGGAATACCTGCAGTGACCAATCCAAGTGCATCTAACATTTCAGGTAAGTCTAAACAAGGAACTTCTCCAATGATATACATGTAGCAGGATCATATCCGCGTGGAAATGGAATCTGGACAGTGTATAGTTCACTCACCACACTTCAATCACGTAATTCCATGCAATGTGGTTAAACAGCCTGATAGGTAGTTACTGATATCTAGTGATTGGATTGACAACATCTTGACAAACCACCTTTAGGCATCAGGGGTAATGCAATGATTTTTTTTTAAATTTTCTTTCATGTGCAAATCAGATCTCCCGGGTATAACCATACCACCTCCACCAGTGCCAGCGCAAGGAAAAAGTCAAACATCTCCAAGTCCAGGGCAGTTCCAACCAATTTCTCCAAAGACCACTACAGATGGATCTTATATTTCTGGTGAGCACAAAGAGGGATTATTCTGGTTTTATCGGGCAGCAATAATTATAGTGATCGTGTGAATGCAGAAAGTGTTTGCTCCCCACACCGGAGCTCGCGCTATTCCGCCGACTTAACTTGACACTTGACTGACTCACGACTGCCATCCAGAGCACACGAGAAGTCCATCGAACCTTCGACTCGGCAAACCTGCAAGAAAGCACCACTCCCTGCTCAATACACAGTGTTTCGGGGAATTCACCCCTCATCAGTTGAGCTTGTGTGCTCTGGATGGCAGTCGTGAGTCTGTCAAGTTTCAAGTAAAGTCGGCGGAATAGCGCGAGCTCCGGTGTGGGGAGCAAACCCTTTCTTACAAATCATCGCCGAAGTCGCAACCACTACTTCGTAGTGTGAATGCAGGTCTGATTATATTTCTGATTATCACAAAATGAGCTTGTTCTGCTTGTATAAAGCAGCAGGGCTTTGAACTCCTCCAATCCTAGATAAATCCAATGTACATATCTTGAATCCCAGTCACTCTTTAGGATCAGTTTGGAACCTCTTCAATACCGGAATGTGATGGATTTCCAACTGATGATCGTCACAAGAAAGCGTTACTAGAACCTACACATCATGTGTAATGTAGGGAATTTGTCGTTTTTTATCTCCTTGCAGATGCGGCTGTTTCAGGCATAACCTTACCAGCAAAACCAGTAACAGCCCAAAGAAAAGTGCAAGGCATGCCTGCAGTGACCAATCCAAGTGCATCTAACATTTCAGGTAAGTCTAAACAAGGAACTTCTCCAATGATATGCATGAAGCAGGATCATATCCGCGTGGAAATGGAATCTGGACAGTGTATAGTTCACTCACCACTCTTCAATCACGTAATTCAATGCAATGTGGTTAAACTGCCTGATAGGTAGTTACTGATATCTAGTGATTGGATTGACAACATCTTGACAAACCACCTTCAGGCATCATGGGTAATGCAATGATTTTTTAAAATTTTCTTTCGTGTGCAAATCAGATCTCCCGGGTATAACCATACCACCTCCACCAGTGCCAGTGCGAGGAAAAAGTCAAACATCTCAAAGTACAGGGCAGTTCCAACCAATGTCTCCAAAGACCACTACAGATGGATCTTATATTTCTGGTGAGCACAAAGAGGGATTATTCTGGTTTTATCGGGCAGCAATAATTATATTGATCGTGTGAATGCAGGTCTGAATATATTTCTGATTATCACAAAATGGGCTTGTTCTGCTTGTATAAAGCAGCAGGGCTTTGAACTCCTTCAATCCTAGATAAATCCCCATGTACAATTCTCGAATCCCAGTCACTCTTTAGGATCAGTTTGGAACCTCTTCAATACCGGATTGTGATGGATTTCCAACTGATGATCGTCACAAGAAAGCGTTACTGGAACCTACACATCATGTGTAATGTAAGGAATTTGTCGTTTTTTATCCCCTTGCAGATGCGGATGTGTCAGGCAAAACCTTACCAGCAAAACCAGTAACAGCCCAAAGAAAAGTGCAAGGAATGCCTGCAGTGACCAATCCAAGTGCATCTAACATTTCAGGTAAGTCTAAACAAGGAACTTCTCCAATGATATACATGTAGCAGGATCATATCCGCGTGGAAATGGAATCTGGACAGTGTATAGTTCACTCACCACTCTTCAATCACGTAATTCCATGCAATGTGGTTAAACAGCCTGATAGGTAGTTACTGATATCTAGTGATTGGATTGACAACATCTTGACAAACCACCTTTAGGCATCATGGGTAATGCAATGATTTTTTTAAAATTTTCTTTCGTGTGCAAATCAGATCTCCCTGGTATAACCATACCACCTCCACCAGTGCCAGCGCAAGGAAAAAGTCAAACATCTCAAAGTCCAGGGCAGTTCCAACCAATTTCTCCAAAGACAACCTCAGATAGATCTTATATTTCTGGTGAGCACAAAGAGGGATTATTCTGGTTTTATCGGGCAGCAATAATTATAGTGATCGTGTGAATGCAGAAAGTGTTTGCTCCCCACACCGGAGCTCGCGCTATTCCGCCGACTTAACTTGACACTTGACTGACTCACGACTGCCATCCAGAGCACACGAGAAGTCCATCGAACCTTCGACTCGGCAAACCTGCAAGAAAGCACCACTCCCTGCTCAATACACAGTGTTTCGGGGAATTCACCCCTCATCAGTTGAGCTTGTGTCAACATCTTGACAAACCACCTTTAAGCCTAGTTCACATTCGACGCAACGCCAAAGGTACGGGACGTAAGGGCTTGTCGGGAGGGCTGGGGTGAGCTGCAAAATCCTGTACGATTTGTACGACACAACATGCAGCAGTCGTTGCGCCGTTCACCGTCGAACGGCGCGAGTCATAAGGCACGGTCCGTGACGGGGCGACTTTTGGACCTAATTTCTCGTTTTTCGGGACTTCTTTTCAATTATTTCTCCTTGAAAGAAGCTGAATCAAGTTCACAATACTAGTTTTTCGTGAAGACCAAAAAATTAGCCCTCAAAGTTGTGGCATTCAAATAATAGCCCCTGGAAATGATAGAATAGTTCGTCTGTCACGCTTCTGAACTATTCCTAAATACAATAAGTGACATGAGATCTTATGTTGCTAAAATTCAACTCAAGTCGTGCTAGCCATTCTGTGAGTTATCATGGGAAGCACAGTGTTCGAAATGCTAAAATTTTCCAAGTACGAATCGGGAGCAGTCGGCGCACGACGCCGTCTCCTGTTCACACTTGAATTGCAGCCGTTTTGTACGCTTGCGTCCCCGTCTACGCCCATCTACGGTATGAAAAGTTGGATCGATCCAACTCTTCCCGTCGCTTCCCGATCTGTACGGTAGTACGGTTGCGTTCCCTTTCCTGGTGTTCACATTGGACGCCGTCAGACCGTCCCGTCGCTTCCCGTCGATCCTTACGTCGCGTCCCGTCGCGCTCCGTCGAATGTGAACTAGGCTTTAGGCATCATGGGTAATGCAATGATTTTTTTAAATTTTCTTTCGTGTGCAAATCAGATCTCCCGGGTATAACCATACCACCTCCACCAGTGCCAGTGCAAGGAAAAAGTCAAACATCTCAAAGTACAGGGCAGTTCCAACCAATTTCTCCAAAGACAACTACAGATGGATCTTATATTTCCGGTGAGCACAAAGAAGGATTATTCTCGTTTTATCGGGCAGCAATAATTATATTGATTGTGCAATAATATTGATCGTGCGAATGCAGGTCTGATTATATTTCTGATTATCACAAAGTGGGCTTGTTCTGCTTGTATAAAGCAGCAGGGCTTTGAACTCCTTCAATCCCAGATAAATCCCCATGTACAATTCTGGAATCCCAGTCACTCTTTAGGATCAGTTTGGAACCTCTTCAATACCGGATTGTGATGGATTTCCAACTGATGATCGTCACAAGAAAGCGTTACTGGAACCTACACATCATGTGTAATGTAGGCAATTTGTCGTTTTTTATCTCCTTGCAGATGCGGATGTGTCAGGCATAACCTTACCAGCAAAACCAGTAACAGCCCAAAGAAATGTGCAAGGAATGCCTGCAGTGACCAATCCAAGTGCATCTAACATTTCAGGTAAGTCTAAACAAGGAACTTCTCCAATGATATACATGTAGCAGGATCATATCCGCGTTGAAATAGAATCTGGACAGTGTATAGTTCACTCACCACTCTTCAATCACGTAATTCCATGCAATGTGGTTAAGCTGCCTGATAGGTACTTACTGATATCTAGTGATTGGATTGACAACATCTTGACAAACCACCTTTAGGCATCATGGTTAATGCAATGATTTTTTTTAAATTTTCTTTCGTGTGCAAATCAGATCTCCCGGGTATAACCATATCACCTCCACCAGTGCCAGAGCAAGGAAAAAGTCAAACATCTCCAAGTCCAGGGCAGTTCCAACCAATTTCTTCAAAGACCACTACAGATGGATCTTATATTTCGGGTGAGCACAAAGAGGGATTATTCTGGTTTTATCGGGCAGCAATAATTATATTGATTGTGCAATAATATTGATCGTGCGAATGCAGGTCTGATTATATTTCTGATTATTACAAAGTGGGCTTGTTCTGCTTGTATAAACCAGTAGGGCTTTGAACTCCTTCAATCCTAGATAAATCCCCATGTACAATTCTGGAATCCCAGTCACTCTTTAGGATCAGTTTGGAACCTCTTCAATACCGGATTGTGATGGATTTCCAACTGATGATCGTCACAAGAAAGCGTTACGGGAACCTACACATCATGTGTAATGTAGGGAATTTGTCGTTTTTTATCTCCTTGCAGATGCGGATGTGTCAGGCATAACCTTACCAGCAAAACCAGTAACAGCCCGAAGAAAAGTGCAAGGAATGCCTGCAGTGACCAATCCAAGTGCATCTAACATTTCAGGTAAGTCTAAACAAGGAACTTCTCCAATGATATACATGTAGCAGGATCATATCCGCGTGGAAATGGAATCTTGACAGTGTATAGTTCACTCAACACTCTTCAATCACGTAATTCCATGCAATGTAGTTAAACAGCCTGATAGGTAGTTACTGATATCTAGTGATTGGATTGACAACATCTTGACAAACCACCTTTAAGCCTAGTTCACATTGGACGCAACGCCGACGGGACGGGACGTAAGGGCTTGTCGGGAGGGCTGGTGTGAGCTGTAAAATCCTGTACGATTCGTACGACACAACATGCAGCAGTTGTTGCGACGTTCACCGTCGAACGGCGCGAGTCATAAGGCACGGTCCGTGACGGGGCGACTTTTGGACCTAATTTCTCGTTTTTCGGGACTTCTTTTCAATTATTTTTCCTTGAAAGAAGCGGAATCAAGTTAACAGTACCAGTTTTTTGTGAAGACTAAAAAATTAGCCCTCAAGGTTGTGGCATTCAAATAATAGCCCCAAGAAATGATAGAATAGTTCGTCTGTCACGCTTCTGAACTATCCCTAAATAAAATAAGTGACATGAGATTTTATGGTGCTAAAATTCAACTCAAGTCATGCTAGCCATTCTGTGAGTTATCATGGGAAGCACAGTGTTCGAAATGCTTACATTTTCCAAGTACGAATCGGGAGCAGTCGGCGCACGACGCCGTCTCCTGTTCACACTTGAATTGCAGCCGTTTTGTACGCTTGCGTCCCCGTCTACACCCGTCTACGGTATGAAAAGTTGGATCGATTCAACTCTTCCCGCCGCTTCCCGATCTGTACGGTAGTACAGTTGCGTTCCCATTCCTGGTGTTCAAATTGGACGCCGTCAGACCCTCCCGTCGCTTCCCGACGATCCTTACGTCGCGTCCCGTCGCGCCCCGTCGAATGTTAACTAGGCTTTAGGCATTATGGGTAATGCAATGATTTTTTTAAATTTTCTTTCGTGTGCAAATCAGATCTCCCGGGTATAACCATACCACCTCCACCAGTGCCAGCGCAAGGAAAAAGTCAAACATCTCAAAGTACAGGGCAGTTCCAACCAATTTCTCCAAAGACAACTACAGATGGATCTTATATTTCTGGTGAGCACCAAGAGGGATTATTCTGGTTTTATCGGGCAGCAATAATTATATTGATTGTGCAATAATATTGATCGTGCGAATGCAGGTCTGATTATATTTCTGATTATTACAAAGTGGGCTTGTTCTGCTTGTATAAAGCAGTAGGGCTTTGAACTCCTTCAATCCTAGATAAATCCCCATGTACAATTCTGGAATCCCAGTTACTCTTTAGGATCAGTTTGGAACCTCTTCATTACCGGATTGTGATGGATTTCCAACTGATGATCGTCACAAGAAAGCGTTACTGGAACCTACACATCATGTGTAATGTAGGGAATTTGTCGTTTTTTATCTCCTTGCAGATGCGGATGTGTCAGGCATAACCTTACCAGCAAAACCAGTAACAGCCCAAAGAAAAGTGCAAGGAATGCCTGCAGTGACCAATCCAAGTGCATCTAACATTTCAGGTAAGTCTAAACAAGGAACGTCTCCAATGATATACATGAAGCAGGATCATATCCGCGTGGAAATGGAATCTGGACAGTGTATAGTTCACTCACCACTCTTCGATCACGTAATTCCATGCAATGTGGTTAAACTGCCTGATAGGTAGTTACTGATATCTAGTGATTGGATTGACAACATCTTGACAAACCACCTTTAAGCCTAGTTCACATTCGACGCAACGCCGACGGTACGGGACGTAAGGGCTTGTCGGGAGGGCTGGGGTGAGCTGTAAAATCCTGTACGATTCGTACGACACAACATGCAGCAGTCGTTGCGCCGTTCACCATCGAACGGCGCGAGTCATAAGGCACGGTCCGTGACCGGGCGACTTTTGGACCTAATTTCTCGTTTTTCGGGACTTCTTTTCAATTATTTCTCCTTGAAAGAAGCTGAATGAAGTTCACAATACCAGTTTTTCGTGAAGACCAAAAAATTAGCCCTCAAAGTTGTGGCATTCAAATAATAGCCCCAGGAAATGATAGAATAGTTCGTCTGTCACGCTTCTGAACTATCCCTTAATACAATAAGTGACATGAGATCTTATGTTAATAAAATTCAACTCAAGTTGTGCTAGCCATTCTGTGAGTTGTCATGGGAAGCACAGTGTTCGAAATGCTAAAATTTTCCAAGTACGAATCGGGAGCAGTCGGCGCACGACGCCGTCTCCTGTTCACACTTGAATTGCAGCCGTTTTGTACGCTTGCGTCCCCGTCTACGCCCGTCTACGGTATGAAAAGTTGGATCGATCCAGCTCTTCCCGTCGCTTCCCGATCTGTACGGTAGTACGGTTGCGTTCCCATTCCTGTTGTTCACATTGGACGCCGTCAGACCGTCCCGTCGCTTCCCGCCGATCCTTACGTCGCGTCCCGTCGCGCTCCGTCGAATGTGAACTAGGCTTTAGGCATCATGGGTAATGCAATGATTTTTTTAAATTTTCTTTCGTGTGCAAATCAGATCTCCCGGGTATAACCATACCACCTCCACCAGTGCCAGCGCAAGGAAAAAGTCAAACATCTCAAAGTACAGGGCAGTTCCAACCAATTTCTCCAAAGACAACTACAGATGGATCTTATATTTCCGGTGAGCACAAAGAGGAATTATTCTGGTTTTATCGGGCAGCAATAATTATATTGATTGTGCAATAATATTGATCGTGCGAATGCAGGTCTGATTATATTTCTGATTATCACAAAGTGGGCTTGTTCTGCTTGTATAAAGCAGCAGGGCTTTGAACTCCTTCAATCCTAGATAAATCCCCATGTACAATTCTGGAATCCCAGTCACTCTTTAGGATCAGTTTGGAACCTCTTCAATACCGGATTGTGATGGATTTCCAACTGATGATCGTCACAAGAAAGCGTTACTGGAACCTACACATCATGTGTAATGTAGGGAATTTGTCGTTTTTTATCTCCTTGCAGATGCGGATGTGTCAGGCATAACCTTACCAGCAAAACCAGTAACAGCCCAAAGAAAAGTGCAAGGAATGCCTGCAGTGACCAATCCAAGTGCATCTAACATTTCAGGTAAGTCTAAACAAGGAACTTCTCCAATGATATACATGAAGCAGGATCATATCCACGTGGAAATGGAATCTGGACAGTGTATAGTTCACTCACCACTCTTCAATCACGTAATTCCATGCAATGTGGTTAAACTGCCTGATAGGTAGTTACTGATATCTAGTGATTGGATTGACAACATCTTGACAAACCACCTTTAAGCCTAGTTCACCTTGGACGCAACGCCGACGGTACGGGACTTAAGGGCTTGTCGGGAGGGTTGGGGTGAGCTGTAAAATCCTGTACGATTCGTACGACACAACATGCAGCAGTCGTTGCGACGTTCACCATCGAACGGCGCGAGTCATAAGGCACGGTCCGTGACGGGGTGACTTTTGGACCCAATTTCTCGTTTTTCGGGACTTCTTTTCAAATATTTCTCCTTGAAAGAAGCTGAATGAAGTTCACAATACCAGTTTTTCATGAAGACCAAAAAATTAGCCCTCAAAGTTGTGGCATTCAAATAATAGCCCCAGGAAATGATAGAATAGTTCGTCTGTCACGCTTCTGAACTATCCCTAAATACAATAAGTGACATGAGATCTTATGTTGCTAAAATTCAACTCAAGTCGTGCTAGCCATTCTGTGAGTTGTCATGGGAAGCACAGTGTTCGAAATGCTAAAATTTTCCAAGTACGAATCGGGAGCAGTCGGCGCACGACGCCGTCTCCTGTTCACACTTGGATTGCAGCCGTTTTGTACGCTTGCGTCGCCGTCTACGCCCGTCTACGGTATGAAAAGTTGGATCGATCCAACTCTTCCCGTCGCTTCCCGATCTGTACGGCAGTACGGTTGCGTTCCCATTCCTGGTGTTCACATTGGACGCCGTCAGACCGTCCCGTCGCTTCCCGTCGATCCTTACGTCGCGTCCCGTCGCGCTCCGTCGAATGTGAATTAGGCCTTTAGGCATCACGGGTAATGCAATGATTTTTTAAATTTTCTTTCGTGTGCAAATCAGATCTCCCGGGTATAACCATACCACCTCCACCAGTGCCAGCGCAAGGAAAAAGTCAAACATCTCAAAGTACAGGGCAGTTCCAACCAATTTCTCCGAAGACAACTACAGATGGATCTTATATTTCCGGTGAGCACAAAGAGGGATTATTCTGGTTTTATCGAGCAGCAATAATTATATTGATTGTGCAATAATATTGATCGTGCGAATGCAGGTCTGATTATATTTCTGATTATCACAAAGTGGGCTTGTTCTGCTTGTATAAAGCAGCAGGGCTTTGAACTCCTTCAATCCTAGATAAATCCCCATGTACAATTCTGGAATCCCAGTCACTCTTTAGGATCAGTTTGGAACCTCTTCAATACCGGATTGTGATGGATTTCCAACTGATGATCGTCACAAGAAAGCGTAACTGGAACCTACACATCATGTGTAATGTAGGGAATTTGTCGTTTTTTATCTCCTTGCAGATGCGGATGTGTCAGGCATAACCTTACCAGCAAAACCAGTAACAGCCCAAAGAAAAGTGCAAGAAATGCCTGCAGTGACCAATCCAAGTGCATCTAACATTTCAGGTAAGTCTAAACAAGGATCTTCTCCAATGATATACATGAAGCAGGATCATATCCGCGTGGAAATGGAATCTGGACAGTGTATAGTTCACTCACCACTCTTCAATCACGTAATTCCATGCAATGTGGTTGAACTGCCTGATAGGTAGTTACTGATATCTAGTGATTGGATTGACAACATCTTGACAAACCACCTTTAAGCCTAGTTCACATTGGACGCAACGCCGACGGTACGGGACGTAAGGGCTTGTCGGGAGGGTTGGGGTGAGCTGTAAAATCCTGTACGATTCGTACGACACAACATGCAGCAGTCGTTGCGACGTTCACCATCGAACGGCGCGAGTCATAAGGCACGGTCCGTGACGGGGTGACTTTTGGACCCAATTTCTCGTTTTTCGGGACTTCTTTTCAAATATTTCTCCTTGAAAGAAGCTGAATGAAGTTCACAATACCAGTTTTTCATGAAGACCAAAAAATTAGCCCTCAAAGTTGTGGCATTCAAATAATAGCCCCAGGAAATGATAGAATAGTTCGTCTGTCACGCTTCTGAACTATCCCTAAATACAATAAGTGACATGAGATCTTATGTTGCTAAAATTGACCTCAAGTCGTGCTAGCCATTCTGTGAGTTATCATGGGAAGCACAGTGTTCGAAATGCCAAAATTTTCCAAGTACGAATCGGGAGCAGTCAGCGCACGACGCCGTCTCCTGTTCACACTTGAATTGCAGCCGTTTTGTACGCTTGCGTCCCCGTCTACGCCCGTCTACGGTATGAAAAGTTGGATCGATCCAACTCTTCCCGTCACTTCCCGATCTGTACGGTAGTACGGTTGCGTTCCCATTCCTGGTGTTCACATTGGGCGCCGTCAGACCGTCCCGTCGCTTCCCGTCGATCCTTACGTCGCGTCGGGTCGCGCTCCGTCGAATGTGAACTAGGCTTTAGGCATCATGGGTAATGCAATGATTTTTTTAATTTTCTTTCGTGTGCAAATCAGATCTCCCGGGCATAACCATACCACCTCCACCAGTGCCAGCGCAAGGAAAAAGTCAAATATCTCAAAGTACAGGGCAGTTCCAACCAATTTCTCCAAAGACCACTACAGATGGATCTTATATTTCTGGTGAGCACAAAGAGGGATTATTCTGGTTTTATCGGGCAGCAATAATTATATTGATCGTGTGAATGCAGGTCTGATTATATTTCTGATTATCACAAAGTGGGCTTGTTCTGCTTGTATAAAGCAGCAGGGCTTTGAACTCCTTCAATCCTAGATAAATCCCCATGTACAATTCTGGAATCCCAGTCACTCTTTAGAATCAGTTTAGAACCTCTTCAATACTGGATTGTGATGGATTTCCAACTGATGATCGTCACAAGAAAGCGTGACTGGAACCTACACATCATGTGTAATGTAGGGAATTTGTCGTTTTTTATCTCCTTGCAGATGCGGATGTGTCAGGCATAACCTTACCAGCAAAACCAGTAACAGCCCGAAGAAAAGTGCAAGGAATGCCTGCAGTGACCAATCCAAGTGCATCTAACATTTCAGGTAAGTCTAAACAAGGAACTTCTCCAATGATATACATGAAGCAGGATCATATCCGCGTGGAAATGGAATCTGGACAGTGTATAGTTCACTCACCACTCTTCAATCACGTAATTCCATGCAATGTGGTTAAACTGCCTGATAGGTAGTTACTGATATCTAGTGATTGGATTGACAACATCTTGACAAACCGCCTTTAGGCATCATGGGTAATGCAATGATTTTTTTTAAATTTTCTTTCGTGTGCAAATCAGATCTCCCGGGTATAATCACGCTAACTCCACCAGGGCCAGCGCAAGGAAAAAGTGAATCATCTCAAAGTCCAGGGCAGTTCCAACCAATTTCTCCAAAGACCACTACAGATGGATCTTATATTTCTGGTGAGCACAAAGAGGGATTATTCTGGTTTTGCCAGGCAGCAATATATTGAGCGTGTGAATGCAGGTCTGATTATATTTCTGATTATCACAAAGTTGGCTTGTTCTGCTTGTATAAAGGAGCAGGGCTTTGAACTCCTTTAATCCTAGATAAATCCCCATGCACAATTATGGAATCCCAATCACTCCTTAGGATCAGTTTGGAACTTCTTCAATACCGGATTGTGATGGATTTCCAACTGATGATCGTCACAAGAAAGCGTTACTGGAATCCTTAAAACTAGCCTTGCCTTGTGTCGTCTAGTTATGTATGCACAATTTATTTATTTATGAACTCGGATGTTGAGCCAATTATCAATGTAGAAAGGAAAAGGACATTATGGATACGAGTAAAGAGTAACTCTCCACCACTGTAACGAGCACAAGCTACAGTCCAAACGAAAGAAAGAATTTCGATTTTTACTGGACGATGACGAGAAGAGTAGGCTACGTGACAAAGCGGTCTAACTACAATTCGAAGCCGCAAAGCAGTACACCACCCAAACTGGGTGGATCATAAATATCAAAGAAAAGTAAAGAAGGGGGAAGCTTTGCGAAAACGAATTGTACAAGCCGAAAGCCAAACTCTTACAGTACTCCTCGTGCAGGACATTGAGATGGACTAGTTGACTACAAAACAAGTTGTTTCACACGACGACGTTTTGCCGTATGGTTCGTGACGGCTCATCAGGTGTGCAATTTGAAACTCGGATGTTTCTGACTGTATACAGTATCTGGTTTCAATGATGGAGAGTTACTCTTAACTCGTATCCATATGTCCTTTTTCCTTTCTATATTTATTTATAGCATTTCGATTTTAGTATATCATGGCAGGGATCGATTTATCCGGTTTCGCATCGCAGTTTGCGGATCAAAATTCACTGGCTGCTATTTTTGTTTTGTTTTGTATCGCCCAAAAGTGCGTTGCACTGGCCATGAATACCGGTATGTACAAAGACCATTCTGTACTGATTGTGTGCAGTTTACATGCTACTGTTGTGCACACTACTGACTAGGGGGTAGTATTTTACTACTCCAACCAACTGGCTTGTCCTGCTCAGTCCGCACGCGGGTCGCGGATAGCGCTCTGGATGATTTTGGACACTGCACTAACACTGCAGTCTTTTAAAGTTTTGTATGCGGCGGCAATTTCCCCTTAAGTTCTCCTTTCTTCTTTCACTGTCAAGCTCAATTCAGTTTGCTTGTGTTCGACAAGACACAGTTGAAGTAGATGGTTCTTAGTCTCATGTAGCCAACATGTCAGTGAATCTGATTACTGTCCAGAAGTGGGAAAGAGAACTGGACAAGCCAGGAATGTGATTCGTGTCGATGGAGAAAAGTGGAAATTCTGTACACTTTGCACGGAATGTCACGATCGTTTGAGCGCTTTCCTGAGCTTTCTTTGTCGAAGGAATCAGTGGAACTACCCTGTTGAAGAATAATATGTTGTGAAGAACTCGAAGTCGGATGGACGCTGAACATGTAACAAGCCCAAGCGAAAACCCTGACGTAAATATTCATGTCAACCGTTCGCTTGGAAAAGCAAAGAGCAACTGCGGCTATTGTCCAATTCTGTACAAAATCCTGCAATTGTACAGATGTACGTGTACACTTTTGATGAAGGATTCGAACCCGCACTATCGCCTCGCATGCATTCCCCCGATACACTTCGCATACATACTCATTCTTCTAAATTGCTTCACGTTATGATATAGCATTTGAAAGCCCTATTTGAATATTCAGGCCAGCTGCTGTCTTTGATGATACGGTACGGGACAGGTACGGGATAGCGCCGGGCATATGCTGAAGCTTTCTATGATGGTAGGGTACAGGACAGGTACGGGATAGCGCCAGGCATACCGATAGCACAAACAAACAAACAAACACGGAATTAAAGCTGTGTGGACCCTCGTTAGCGCCAGACGTTACTGAAGTAACGTCTTTTGCATAGGTATGGGAACGAGAGAGCTTGGAAGCTCAGGGCCCTACGCTATGCTTTTTTGCCTTGATGACCTAGACAAAAAAGCATAGGGATGTTATAAATTCTTTAAAAAAATACTCTTTTTTTTAGACATAACCTGGGATTCGAACCCGCACTATCGCGCGCCCTGCATGCATCCCCCGGTACACTTCGCATACATACTAATTCTTCCAAGTTGTTTCACATTGTGATCTTGCATTTGAAAGCCCTATTTGAATATGCATTGTGGCCGCCGTCTTTGATGGCACGGTACGGTAGGGGATAGGTACGGGACAGGTACGATTGAGGGTAATACGACACCGTCTCCCGTACCGTACCGTACCATCAAACACAGCTGGCCACATACAGCTGCCCGCAATATTCAAATAGGGCTTTCAAACGCAAGATAATAACGTGAAGCAACTTGGAAGAATGAGTATGAATGCGAAGTGTATGGGGGAATGCATGTAGGGCGATAGTGTGGGTTCGAATCCCAGGATATGCCTGAAAAAATAGGAGAATTGAAAAATTTATAACATCCTATGCTTTTTTGCCGCCAGATACGGATAGCGCCAGGCGTGACACAAACAAACACACAAACAAACAAATACCAAATTAAAGCTGTGTGGACCCTGGCTAGCGCCAGACGTTACTGAAGTAACGTCTTTGCATAGGTATGGGAATAAATATTTTCATTATGGTCTAATGGTTGCGGCCCGCAGAATCCTCTGAGAACGTACAGATCATGTGTAATGTAGGGAATTTGTCATTTTTATCGCAGATGCGGATGTGTCAGGCACAACCTTACCAGCAAACCCAGTAACAGTCCAAAGAAAAGTTCAAGGAATGCCTGCAGTGACCAATCCAAGTGCATCTCACATTTCAGGTAAGTCTAAACAAGGGGTTTCTCCAATGATATATATAATAATTACCAGGATCACATCCGTTCTGCTTACGGCAATGGAATTTTGACAATTTATATAATTATCAAGAGTTACGACTCTTGAATCACGTAAATTCATGCGGTATTGTTCTGCTGCCAGACCGTTTCCTATATATAAGGTATGACGTACAATGGGCAATGCAATGTTGTTTTTCAATTAATTTTATTTTGTGTGCAAATCAGATCTGCCTGGTATAACCACTCCAAGACCACCAGTGCCAGCGCATGGAAAAAGTCAAACATCTCAAAGTCCAGGGCAGTTGCAACAAATTTCACCAGTGACCAATACAGATGGATCTTATATTTCTGGTGAGGATAATGGGGGTTCCCCCTAGTCATATAATGCAGCAACATATTGATTGTATGGAATGCAGATCTGATTTGACATTGTAACACGAGCGCCCTATGCTATGCATTTTTCCCAGCTTAGGAATCACGATTCTTAGAACGAATGGAATAATTTTTTGGGATTAATTGTAATAAAATGGACGATGAGTGATGCAGTTGATAGGCGTGGCTAGTGGCATTATTGTGCTCGTTCCTGGTTCTGGGGTTGGCTGGAGAAACTTGATGCGTGGCAATACAGCAAGTAGCTGAGGAGTACCAGTGATGAAATGCAATTTGTAAATGGACGAGAGTGCAGCAACAGTCCGGCAGACAGCCAGACTGGAGAGAATTGCACCAGGGCCAATAATCCGGATTACGCGGCGTTGAACATTATCCAGACGTTGGATGTGGCTGGCTGGCACGCCCATCCACACAAGCTGGGCATACTCCATCAGGGGCCTCAAGAATGTCTTGTAGACAGTCGTTCGGCCAGCTGGCGTTAGAATGTGAGCCGCCCGTCGGAGAAAGCCGAGGCGCTGCTGGGCGCGGATGGTCACGGCAGTGATGTGACTACAGTCCATTCATTGGAAACTGGCACCCTAACTTTTTGGTATGTCTCTCACATAGTTGTAGATACCGTGAAAACAACAGTACATCCTGCATTGTGTGACCGGTGCAATTACTCCTTGCCACATTTGAGGCCAGAAAAGTCCGAGAACAGGGAAATAGAAATTCAGCCAGGTTTTACAAAATTAGGACAGGTATGCCATGGAAATATGTATGGAGAAGCAGATCTCAAACCCAGATTTTTGTGATTTAAAGTGGGTTTTTGATCCTCAATTCGGCCCAAATCCGAAATTTAAAAAAACAGCGGGCCAATTTCCGATGAATGGACTGTAGTGAAGGATAACCTAGGATTCGAACCCGCACTATGGCCCTGCATGCATTCCCCCGATACTCTTCGCATACATACTCATTCTTCTAAATTGCTTCACGTTATGATCTTGCATTTGAAAGCCCTATTTGAATATTCAGGCCAGCTGCTGTCTTTGATGATACGGTACGGGACAGGTACGGGATGCTGAAGCTTTCTATGATGGTAGGGTACAGGACAGGTACGGGATAGCGCCAGGCATACCGATAGCACAAACAAACCAAAAAAACACGGAATTAAAGTTGTGTGGACCCTCGTTGTAGGCTATTCATGCTACGTTACACTACGCGTCACGTTTTGGAATACGACGTACTGGCAGACGTCGTTTCCATGCAGGTGCATTCATACAGGCACGCACACGCTGCTCATATAGCTGTGTGTACAGTTTCTTTCGGACAGAAACTGCTGGGAACGATAGAACGAAACTCGGTACAGGGGTCTGGATAGGTCGTCTACGTTTTCGTATCAAGAGTACGATTTTCCCGCAACGTTCCATGTTGTCATGGCTATCCGGACGAAAACGTCACGTACGTCAAGTTTTGGGCGTAGTGTGAATGGCCCATTAGCGCCAGACGTTACTGAAGTAACGTCTTTTGCATAGGTATGGGAATAAATATTTTCATTATGGTCTAATGGTTGCGGCCCGCAGAATCCCCTGAGAACGTACAGATCATGTGTAATGTAGGGAATTTGTCATTTTTATCGCAGATGCGGATGTGTCAGGCACAACCTTACCAGCAAACCCAGTAACAGTCCAAAGAAAAGTTCAAGGAATGCCTGCAGTGACCAATCCAAGTGCATCTCACATTTCAGGTAAGTCTAAACAAGGGGTTTCTCCAATGATATATATAATAATTACCAGGATCACATCCGTTCTGCTAACGGCAATGGAATTTTATATATAATATATACTCAATCTGCGGACAGCATGCTGTTTCGTTCTTTTTGAACTCATCAGCGCAGCACAGAGGAAATGAGGCGGAACCTGATAGCAATGGAAATAAAAATTTCCAATCAGGCCCGAACGTACCTTGCCAGAGTGCTCAAACTGACAAGTCAGTGAGCTCTGCATAACGCAAACAGCAAAGGCACTACCCCACGCAAGAGTGCTCAACTGCTACAAGAGCAGGAGCGAAATACTCAATCTGCGGACAGCATGCTGTTTCGTTCTTTTTGAACTCATCAGCGCAGCACAGAGAAAATGAGGCCGAACCTGATAGCAATGGAAATAAAAATTTCCAATCAGGCCCGAACGTACCTTGCCCGAGTGCTCAAACTGACAAGTCAGTGAGCTCTGCATAACCCAAACAGCAAAGGCACTACCCCACGCAAGAGTGCTCAACTGCTACAAGAGCAGGAGTGAAATACTCAATCTGCGGACAGCATGCTGTTTCGTTCTTTTTGAACTCATCAGCGCAGCACAGAGGAAATGAGGCCGAACCTGATAGCAATGGAAATAAAAATTTCCAATCAGGCCCGAACGTACCTTGCCAGAGTGCTCAAACTGACAAGTCAGTGAGCTCTGCATATAATTATCAAGAGTAACCACTCTTGAATCACGTAAATTCATGCCCTATTGTTCTGCTGCCAGACCGTTTCCTTAGTAAGGTAGTTACTTATAAATAGTGATGGGATTGACAACATCTTAACAGATCACCTTGAGGTACCATGGGCAATGCAATGTCAATGCAGCCCGTCGGAGAACGCCGAGGCGCTGCTGGGCGCGGATGGTCACGGCCCTGATGTGACTAGTGAATGACAATTTCGAGTCAAATCGAACTCCATGCATTGATATGCTGGTTTCCTCCGGTACAGGGTGTGAAGTTGCAGGCCTCCTGGTTAATACTATATTATAGTATTGTACTATTGTTCTGCATAAGCGAAGCTGTGGACGCAGCATACTGCTGCTACACTTCAACGCGGTAATGCGTATAATAATAATAATAATAATACTATTGTAGTATCTTGTACTATATTTATATGTGTATCTGTTTTGTTCCCTTTCTCTGTGCTTTATGTTCCTGGTTCTTGGTCTTTAGTTTTGTCTTTGTTAGTCCTTTGGTTTGACCAGTATTGTAATAATAATAATGTCCCAGAACATTACATGCGCGACGAAGATGAACTAGATTTAATAGTTATAGTCATATACATGACCTGAGTAGGCCTCAGTGACAATGACCCTCACAGGAGTAGGCCCGGCTTTGGAGCCGTTAGATCTCGAGGGTCCTGCCCATGAAGTTTCTGCAAGATGGCGCAGGTGGAAAAGATCAGTCCAGTACTATGTGGATGGGCAGAACATAACATCCGCGAAGAGGCAGAGGAGTCTGTTGCTGTACTTGACTGGTATGCCAGTACAGGAGAAATTCGAAACGCTAACAGAGTATGAGGACACCGACAATTTATTCGAGCGAGCTGTGAGTGCTTTGGACAAGGCTTTTGAGTTCGTGGCCAACAAGAAGTTCGAACGTTATAAGCTTCGTCAGATGTCACAACGGAGTGGTGAAACAAGAGAGGTTCTGCACAATGAAAATTCGAACGAAGTTTCGCGACCGGCCTTGCGAAAATGTGTACGAATTTTCGCACGAACTTTGTGTTCTGGATATTTTCGTAGTTTGCACGCGCCAAGTGAACGTACGACATGTCGACATGACCCAATAGGGAGGTTCCGGAGTACGATTTTTCGTGCCAAAATCCGTAGAGGCGCTACGGATTTTTTATACGTCGTTTTCGAGCAGTGAAATGTTCCGGAGTACGGAACTTATGTGTTTGCCGTCATTGCCTAGGTTACGATCGCAAACACGTCACCTTCCCGCGCTATGCCTTTGCATTTTGAAAAATTGTACCGAAATCAAAACTTCCCGCGGAAAATCGATGTTTCTCGTACCAAATTTGTACGCGAAAAATCTTTCTGAACCCGATGACGCAAAATCTCCATACGAAACATGGTTCGTGTGAAAGCCAGTCCACACTGATTCTCCGTGCCGAAAAATCGTATGGAGCACGCCTGGAAAAAATCCGTAGCGCCCACACGGACTTTGGCACGGAAAATCGTACCCCGGAACCTCTCTAATCTCACGAAACTTCCTACGAAAGTTCATTTCGCGTTCCCTGCAAGTTTCGCGTCCAAAGTTGCGAAAGTTCGTGCGAAGTTTCTCACTTCGTGACGTGGAGCGAAAGTTCGTACACATTTTCGTTTTGCAGAACCTCTCTACAGTATCTCAGTTTTCGACCCGTTTGCTTGGGCAAGGCAAATACTGTGAATATGGCACTGACATGGAGGATCATGTATGCTACCAGCTGCTCATAGGGATATCGGACAATCGCCTCAGAAAGAAATTGTTAGAAGTCGACGACCTCACTTTGGCTGTGGCCTTGAAAAAAGGCGCGAGTATGAAACAACGGAGGGCCCAGTTCGTACGGTACGGGTACGGGTGAAGCTGCACCAGGAAGTGTGAATGCTGTGCACGGCCAGAGTGTCACAACTGTGGACAAGTAATTAGTTGGCCACTTCGCCCGCGACCGGAACTGTCCTGCACGTGGCCAAAGGGGTAGAAAGTGTGGCATAAACGGTCACTTCAAATTCAAGATGTAGACGATTTTGTGTTTGGTGTGCGAGGAAGTAATTTGACACAGGCCTCTATCGATGTCAGCCGCAATGGTGTGTCGTCGCGAGTGCTAGTCGATTCTGGAGCGTCATGCAACTTGTTGGGAGAATCAACTTTGGGCCAGCTGCAATTGCAAGGCCTCGGTGTCACTTTGACGAAGTGCACCAGCAAGCTTTTCGCGCATGGAGCACACCAGCTGAATGTCGTCGGCAAGTTTACTGCAATTTTCCAATGCGGCTCAGAGCGCACTGAGGACGAAGTGATCGTCGTCAGAGGAGATGGAGAGTTCTTGCTGGGACGTAGTACTGCACTCAAGTTGAAGGCCTTGGTGCTACCTGACGTGAATCAAGTTGGTAGCGCCACAGCTAGTCCCAGTATCAACGATGAAATCAAGAATGAGTATCCTGGTGTGTTCAGTGGTGTGGGCAAGTTAATTGGCTACCAAGCACGTCTTCATGTAGACTCTGAAGTTCCACCTGTGGCCCAACGCCAGCGTAGGATACCATTATGCGTATGAAACCAAGGTGGATGAAAAACTTCAGGAGTTACAGCAATCAGGAATTATTGAAGAAGCTGTGGGCCCGACGCCGTGGGTGAGCCCAATTGTGATAGCACCAAAGAAGCATGGCGACATCTGTTTGTGCATGGATTTACGCCGGGTCAATGAAGCCATCGTCCGAGAACGACATCCAATGCCAACAACAGAGGAGCTGCTGCATGAAGTCAATGGCAGCACGGTGTTTTCGAAGATTGACCTGAAGTGGAGATTTCACCAAGTAGAGTTGGAAGAAGAGTCCCGCTACCTGACAACTTTTGCTGCAAATGGGAAGTTGTACCGGTTTCGTTGACTGCCATTTGGTATAAGTTCAGCACCAGAGCTTTACCAGAAGATCATCAGCGATGTGATCAAGGATTTGGCCGGGTGCAGAAACGGAGCTGATGATATCTTGCTACATGCGGACTCACTGAACCAGCATGATGTGAGGGTTCATGCATTGATGAATCGCTTGCAGCAGGTCAACCTCACAGTCAACCCATCAAAGTGTGAGTTTGCTAAGAGCTCCATTGAGTTCTTCGGCTTGCAGATATCTGACAAGGGCATACAGCCAACTCCGGAAAGGATACGATCCTTGGCGGAAGCATCCAGGCCCAGCAATGCGTCGGAAGTAAGAAGCTTCCTCGGTACAGCCGGTTTCAGTGCAAAATTCATCCCTGATTTTGCTACAGTTGCTGAGCCACTGCGTCGCCTCACGGTCAAGGGAGCTCAGTTCAAGTGGACTACAGAGCAACAGCAAGCGTTCGACCACCTGAAGCGACTACTGGTGTCCAGCTCAACACTGGCATACTATGATGTTGAAGCGCCGATCGAGTTAGTGACGGATGCCAGTCCAGTTGGGCTCGGAGCTGTGCTTGTCCAGAAGCAGGACGGTGTTTGGCGACCAGCTGCGTATGCGAGCAGATCACTGTCAGCGGTAGAGCGGAAGTACTCGCAGACCGAGCGAGGGGCTCTTGGTATTGTCTGGGCGTGTGAACGATTTCACACCTATCTGCTAGGCAGGGAGTTTACACTCTGCACCGACCATAAGCCGCTGGAAGTGATTTATTGGGCAAGATCCAAGCCCAGTGCCAGGATTGAGAGATGGGTCCTGCACCTACAGCCGTACAGCTATCGAGTCAAGCACATTCCTGGAAAGACGAACATCGCTGACGCTTAATCTCGCCTGCCCGTTGCAGCGGCAGATCCAGGAATCAGCAGTGATGAAGAGTCGGTTAGACTTATCACTCAGACAGCAGCACCCATCGCTATCGGTATCAGAACGATTGAACGTAGCTCAGCTGAAGATGAAGAGCTATCTGCTGTTCGCAAGTGCCTTCACGACGGATCTTGGGATGGTCTGCCAGCAGCATACCGTCAGGTCCGAGGAGAATTGACTGTTGTTGGCAAGGTGGTGCTCAGAGGTCAACGCATTGTTATCCATACAGAGTTGTGACACCAGACCGTGCAGTTGGCACATGAGGGCCACCAGGGCATCGTGAAGACGAAAGAGCATCTACGGTCCAAGGTTTGGTGGCCAGGCATGGATAGCGAGGCCGAGAAGCTCTGCAAGTCATGTCATGCCTGCCAAGTGGTTGCAGCGCCAGCCAATGCACCGCCAGTCAAGTCCACTCCTCTTCCAGATGCGCCATGGCAGCATTTGGCTGTCGACAGTCGATATTTCGAAGTAGATGTGGTCAAGTCAACCTCAGCTGAAGCTGTGATTCCGATGATTGAAGCCCAGTTCAGCCGCCACGGTATCCCGACGAGTTTGCGTTCAACTCGGAAGGGCTTGCGAAGTTTCTACATGAGTGTGGTGTTCAACAGCTTCGTACTACATCACTGTGGCCGAGAGCTAACGGTGAAGTTGAGCGACAAAATCGATCCCTGATGAAAGTGATCCGTGTGCATATGCGGAAGGAAAGACGTGGAAGCGGGGGGTTCAACGATTCTTGATGGCATACCGCTCAACGCCACATAGCACCACCGGAGTTGCTCCAGCTGAGTTATTGTTTGGGCGCAAAGTGCACTGCAAGTTACCAGCCCTCGGTGAACCAGCGACAAACGAGGCCGTCAGAGATCGTGACAGCGAGCGTAAGCAGAGTATGCGTGACTCTGCAGATGGCGCCAACCATGCCACCAGCCAGTCAACGCAGATAGGTGACTCGGTACTGCTAAAGCGTTCGGAGACACGGTCGAAGGTCGACACACTATTCCATCACCAACCTCATGTGGTGGTTAGTCGGAATGGGGACCAAATAGTGGTCCAGGCACCAGATGGGAAGCTTGTGCCGAGGAACGTACAGTTCACGAAACCATTCCGGCAGCAGCATCCAGCTGAACCTAGCCCCGAAGTGCAAGAGGCACCCCAGCGTCGTGCGGAGCCCCGCAGGTCAGACAGGTTAAGCGTGAAATGCTAAGGAACCTGTCCGGCCCTTGTTCTGTTCTGCATTGACTAGGCTGTGTGACAGTTGTGTTCGACTGGTCGTTCGTCTTACAATGGTTGAGCTTGCGTTATACTGTATACTTACATATTTTATGACATGGATTGATAGAACGCTTTTGGTTATTCATCGCGTTTTGGACAGCCTATTTTTGTTTATTCCCGTAGCTATGCAGAAGACGTTACTTCAGTAACGTCTGCCGCTAGGCAGGGTCCACACAGCTTTAATTTGGTGTTTGTTTGTTTGTGTGTTTGTGTGACGCCTGGCGTTATCCCGTATCTGTCCCGTACCGTACCATCAAACACAGTTGGCCACCTACAGCTGGCCGCAATATTCAAATAGGGCTTTCAAACGCAAGATCATTAAACGTGAAGGAACTTGGAAGAATGAGTATGAATGCGAAGTGTATGGGGGAATGCATGTGGGGCGATTGTGCGGGTTCTAATCCCTGGTAATGCCTTAAAAATTAGGAGAATTGAAAAATTATAACATCCCTTCTCTTTTTTTCCGTCATCAAGGCGGTAGACGGTGTCGTATTACCCTCGACCGTACCTGCCCCGTACCTGTCCCATACCGTACCGTACATTCAAAGACGGCTGGCCACAATGCATATTCAAATAGGGCTTTCAAATACAAGATCATAACGTCAAGCAACTTGGAAGAATTAGTATGTATGCGAAGTGTATCGGGGGATGCATGCATGGCGATAGTGCGGGTTCGAATCCCAGGTTATGTCTCAAACATAAAGTAGAAACTTATAAGAATTTATAACATCCCTATGCTTTTTTTGTCTAGGTCATCAAGGCAAAAAAGCATAGCATAGGGCCCTGAGCTTCCAAGCTCTCTCGTTTAGTTTGTTGAAATGCTATTTTGAAGTTTGCTATGGTCAGCATTTCTATGGACTGTAGTTGTAGACTTTCAAGAAAAGGAGGAGTGTGATGTTGCAGGCCTCCTGGTTAATACTATAATTATTATAGTATTGTACTATTATAGTATCTTGTACGATATTTATATGTGTATCTGTTTTGTTCCCTTTCTCTGTGCTTTATGTTCCTGGTTATTGGTCTTTAGTTTTGTCTTTGTTAGTGCTTTGGTTTGACCATTACTGTAATAATAATAATGTCCCAGAACATTACACAGGTGTACTACCAAACAGGATTGGGGGTAGGTCTAGGTCAGTGCGTCGGAGGATAGCAGTCATAGCATGTGACTTGGTGGGTCCGAACGACACTTTCCACCGGCAACCCCACTAGTGCAGGCGGTTCGTAGATATCTGCAAGGCCTGTGCAGCGACCCGAGGGCACTGTGCTGAGGATACTAAAATGTATAGTGTCGTACCGTCCACGTAGGCCCCACGCTTAGCATTGCCAACAAGAACATCGATAGCGTCATTCACGTATATTAAACAGCGTAGTGCCCACGATACTGCCCTGGGGCATCCCTGCAGATATTTGGTAGAGAGAAGAAATCGGCCCGCCGACTGAGCACTGAACAGCCGTCAAAATAAGACGATAGCCAGCTATGGAGAGTGCCAGTAATGCCGAGCTCCCTGACCTTGCAGAGGAGGCCCACGTGGGAGACCCGGTCAAAAAGTAAAAAGTAAATTATCGTGTCCGTTCCCGAAGGGAACTCACGACGGCCGCTTACACCCGGTAAATCCTAGCGGCAGATGCAGCGCCTAACGGTGTAGGTGAGTGAATAAATCTCACAACCACTGGCAAAAGTGCCCAGAACGACCCCATTGGCTGCATCCATGTACCCCTTGTGCCTGTGGGTAGCAGTAAGCCTGGAAAAACCGCTCCCAAAAGGCCCCAGGTATATAAGCTGGGAGAATTCGTGCCATGCCGCCTTGGCAAACAATGGCCACCCAGGCGTTAAGTTAAAAAGCGCCTGCAGTGCGTCTGCCGTACCGAGACCCCTACAGATCTCAAAATGGTGGGGAACGAGGAGCTGCTGGCGCTCGAGATGGTTCATCAATAATTGGCGATTGACAATAGTTTCCATTACTTTTAATGTAATAGACTTGGATAGAAAGCCAAGGAAATTTTTACAGTAAAGAAAAAATGCCCAAGTAACTGCAAGTCAGGCTATAATGTGCACTAAAACCACCAGATACTAAACAATCAGCTCATGTGATAACATTGCACGACATTGACCCACGCTACTGACAGTACAGGTGGTACTGGACATTATACCCTAACTTGCAGTTTCTTGGTCCTTTTTTCTTTACTGTAAATTCCTTTACGCACCTTCACTTGGGGCAGGTATCCCTCCCTTCATCATGTACCGTCGCACACTCAGTGCTTGAGACCATTTTAAGCAATCCCCTTGATAATCTAGACACCATGTGCAGTGACCGTGTGTAATGCAGGTGATTTATTATGTTAATGTCCGTGCAGATTCAAAGGTGGCAGGCAAAACCACACCAGCGCAACAAGTTCCAATCCAAAAAAAAAGTCAACCATCGCAAAATCCAGGACAGTTCCCAAGAATTCCGGCGGTAGCCAATGCACAAGGATCAAAAATTCCTGGTAAGATCAAGCTAGGGGCTTCCCCAATGTTATAGGAGAAGCCCATTCGTTGTACTGTTGTACATCAAATTTGGTCATTGAATTTTTCTACAGTCAGTACTCTTGAATCACGGGCCTCCATTCGATATTTTAAACACTATTGGAACCACTGAAGAATTGATGAATATTGATTGGAATGAGAAATTGGGGGGGGGGGGGGGCATCTTGAGAACCCTAATCTTTTCTGATGGCACATTGAATTGTACTTTGTTTTCTCGTAAAAGAGGCCCTCATAACCTTGAGAATCCAAGAACCTTGGGGAGTACAGAGATATTGTCATGGTTATGTCTTGTGCAATCCAGGTCTGTCAGGTATGACCACCCCAACACCACCAGTGCCAGACCTAAGAAAAAGCCAAATATATCAAAGTCCGGGACAGTCGCAACAAACTTCACCAGCAACCGATGAAGATGGATCTGCATCTGCATCTGGTGAGCATAAAGGGAGTTCCCCATAGGGATATCAAGCAGCCATATGCAGGAGTGGTACTGTTGCCTTTGAGTGACATGTTACTGTGTGCAAATGTTTAGGGAGCGAAAATCTATAACACTCTGTGCTTCAGCGCCAGAGATAAGATATCATGCAGCTACTTCGAAGTACCCTATTTCAGCCATGCCAAAACAGTAACAGTGAGGGGGCATGGCAAGAGTTGCAATATCGTGGATCGACATGCAAAAGGCATAAACATTGCACTGTGGATGTAAGGGTATGTATCTCATTTTGGGGATATCCTACTTCTCAGCTTGAATCCCTAAATGCACCTATTAGGAAGCGATTCAAGTCAAAAGCACAGTTCAATCAACCATCAACAATAAAGAGGTTCTGCATAACGAATTTCGTCTCTGCTGATGACGGAAAATGTGACGAAATTTGAAGCGCGAAAATTCAAACGCCGGTAGGTTCTGCAGGACGAAACTTTGCTGCGCAATTTTCGCTGCTTTTCCAATGCTGCTTTTGCACTGATTTTTTCTGACTTTCTGACTGCGAAACCTCTTAATTTACTTGTTTGAGTCGTGAAGTGGTGTCCATGGCGTGGCCGTGCACGCGTAGGTGTAGGAGAGATGTCGGTGGATATAGGAGATGATTACGAGGAGTTGTTGTGTTGTTTCCTGCTACTGGAATTCGATGACGGAGACCTCGAGCAGGATGAATTGTTGTTTCTGGTCACTGGAATTCATTATGCAGCTGCTCGAGGTATGCTTATCGGTCATCAAATTGTGCCCATGCGTCTGGACATCGCAAGTCTGGATGATGAGACGTGCATCAGGCGCTTCCGCTTTACTGGCCAGCAGCTGAAAGACCTATACTTTGCGCTGCAGGTGCCGCAGAACTATAGATCTCCAGTTTGCCGGACCAAGTGGAGTGGCATGGAGGGTTTGCTGGTTCTTCTCCGACGGCTGTCTTATCCCAGCCGGTTATCTGACCTCTGTGATGAATTTGGGCGTTCAAAGCCTGTGCTATCGCTGATTTTCAATACAATGCTGATGTGGAAGTGGCGGAGATGGGGCCATCTGCTCAAAGATCCATTCACACAAGGATTCTTCAGCGCAGAGAGAGTTGCCACGTACTCCACAAAAATCACGGAGAAAGTCGGCCCCGATCTCCATGTGTGGGGTTTTATTGATGGGACCGTGAGGCCAATATGCCGTCCTGTCAGAGACCAGCAGCAATTTTACAACGGGCACAAACGAGTGCATGCCCTGAAGTACCAAGCAGTGGTCACACCTGACAGCATCATCGCACATCTCTTTGGTCCAGTGGAGGGGAGGAGGCATGATGCTGGTGTCTTGGCAGAGAGTGGACTCCTGCAGCAGTTGGCCGCACATATGGACGACCCACATGGAGTGCCGTATGCACTGTATGGAGACACGGCATACCCATTGTCGCCGTATCTGCAGAAGGCTTTCCAGGGTGCAGCACTGACAGCCGCACAGCGTGATTTCAACACGCGGTTCAGCAACGTGAGAATAGCAGTGGAGTGGGCCTTTGGAGAAATTTCTACACTCTGGGCCTATATCGACATGAAAAAACAGCAGAAGATGTTGCTTTAGCCAGTGGCTCTCTACTACTTTGTCGCTACACTTTTCACAAATCTGCATACAATTGCACGCTATGGGAACAAAACCAGCAAGTTCTTCGGAGTCAGCCCTCCCAGTTTGAACGAGTATTTGCAATGATGAGCTACTCAACCAGCGGACAGAACTGTTTCGTCCTTTTCGTCCCAGCATGAGCTATATATAAATCATTCACTGTATGATTACACTGTAGTAGTTGTAGTTTATCCGAACAAAACACACACACACACACACACACACACACACACACAGTGTGTGAGTGTGCTGCTATGTTCATACATTATGGAACTTCTGAATGTACCAGTGAACACTATCTGGTAAAGCTGCTGCCTGAATGTACCTGTCGAGAGCATGCATGCATGTATAGCCATTATTATAATTACTGCAGTAGCACATGAGGATCGATAAGCACGGCTGTCTTGAGTTACGGATATCTTGCCGTACTTCACATAGGGAGATGGGCTAAGCAGAGAGGAACAAATGAGGCATGCAGTTCTGTACTTTAGTTCTATGTGGAATAAAGACTGCTGTGTGAAAATAATGCAAATTCTGTGAGCGACAGTTCGTCCTTGACTTTTACTTCTTCACTGTTTCCATCATTGTTTTCATCAAATCCATCATCATCTTCCTCTCTTGGCGTGCATCTTCTCTGTCTGTCTTCTCTCGATCTTGCAGTTCCTCCCGGTCTTTGTCATCCTTTCTTGTCCTTGCCCCCCTCTCCCGTTGTGACTCCTGCAGCTCCTCCTTTCTTGTCTCTGCATCAACCTCCAAACGCTGCTTCTCTAAGTCTAATTTTTCTTTCTTGAATGGCAGACGCTCTTTCTCCGGTTCGGTCTTGGCCTCATCCTTCTTCTCCATGTAATCAATAAGGCTATCCAAAAATTGGCCGGACCTCCGCTTCTTGCCATCCGCTGCAGGTTTGGTTGTAACAGGGCCGGCACTTTTGTTGGAAAAGGTTTCGCACGCATCATCCCGCATTTGAATTGCATGATCCCTTTCTGTCGCTGCGGCTTGTGCTGACCTCTCTTTGGCCAATCCTCTCTCAGAGTAGAGGTCTTTCAGCTCTGTCAACAGCTGGTCTTTCTCGGTGTACTGCTCGCTGATGCGGTTCTGCAAAACAGAAATGCATATAGTACGAATGGAATTGAGCGCAAATCAGATAAATGTGTGCATCATCTGTCATTACATGGACTGTTGGAGATGCATAGGGAATTGCCTCACAAGAGGGTCTCACCATGGAACCTCCCACTCCATGCCGTCCTCTAAGTTTTTCAGTCTCTATGCCATCTCAGCTGACTATGAACGGTCTTTTATTGCTCCTACATGAAATGTTTACTATTGTTTATGAATCACCAGCAGCCATTTCTTGACACAAACCACAATGCACCAAAACGCACTAACAAATTAATCTTACTGTCGCTTCTTCGAGGCGTCGCCTTTGCAATGGTGGTCCAGTAGCTTCATCGCCCTGTCCCTCACCCCTTTCGTTGACGGAGCTAAATCGGGATGCATCTTGCGCAGCAAGCTCCAGCGCAACGTTTTCCATGGCATTCGACCCACGGACGAAAGGATGCGGGTGAGAGCGCAGCTGCCGAAGCAGGATGAGGTCCATCTCCATAGTGTATTGGAGGCGCTGGCATTCCGCCGTGCTGGATAGAGTACGTCTGGAGGAGACGCTACAACCATCACCTGAAGTGTCACTTTATGTACTTGGGATGGGAGTGACTGGAACTGGCGCTTGCACGGCGGGAGTCTGCAGCGGATCCACACCATCATCTTCCATCGCCATACGCCGTCCAAGACCTTCCATCGTAAGCTGAAGCTACCACACTGAACGACGTGCCACGGAGATAGAAACTAAAATCGACTCAGATCAAAGCAAGTCAGTACGTAGAAAGGGTATCCGGAGTGAAGCAAAAGGGCAACGAAAAATTTGTTCGCTGAACATTCGAGTTTCGCGCCCACTTCGACGAACATCTGTCCACGTTTTCGCTGCGTGCTCACAGTGACAAAAAAATGCAACGAAATTCGTTATGCAGAACCTCTTTATTGACTAATGATGGTGGGTCTTCAATATCCGGTGAGCATAGTGGGTCTTAAGCAATCACAACCCTAAAAATGGTATCAAACCATGATACCGAGGTTGGCATAACTACTCAGTGTAATACGTTTTTGCAACAAAGCGTATGCTTCACATGGCACTTTGAAATTGATACATACAGTAAAACCTGTAACTAAAGACCACCGTGACTAGCGACCAGCCTGGTACTACAGTAAAACCTGTAACTAAAGACCACCGTGACTAGCGACCAGCCTGGCACTACAGTAAAACCTGTAACTAAAGACCACCGTGACTAGCGACCAGCCTGGTACTACAGTAAAACCTGTAACTAAAGACCACCGTGACTAGCGACCAGTCTGGTACTACAGTAAAACCTGTAACTAAAGACCACCGTGACTAGCGACCAGCCTGGTACTACAGTAAAACCTGTAACTAAAGACCACCGTGACTAGCGACCAGCCTGGTACTACAGTAAAACCTGTAACTAAAGACCACCGTGACTAGCGACCAGCCTGGCACTACAGTAAAACCTGTAACTAAAGACCACCGTGACTAGCGACCAGCCTGGTACTACAGTAAAACCTGTAACTAAAGACCACCGTGACTAGCGACCAGTCTGGTACTACAGTAAAACCTGTAACTAAAGACCACCGTGACTAGCGACCAGCCTGGTACTACAGTAAAACCTGTAACTAAAGACCACCGTGACTAGCGACCAGCCTGGTACTACAGTAAAACCTGTAACAAAAGACCACCGTGACTAGCGACCAGCCTGGTACCACAGTAAAACCTGTAACTAAAGACCACCGTGACTAGCGACCAGCCTGGTACTACAGTAAAACCTGTAACTAAAGACCACCGTGACTAGCGACCAGCCTGGTACTACAGTAAACCTGTAACTAAAGACCACCATGACTAGCGACCAGCCTGGTACTACAGTAAAACCTGTAACTAAAGACCACCGTGACTAGCGACCAGCCTGGTACTACAGTAAAACCTGTAACTAAAGACCACCGTGACTAGCGACCAGCCTGGTACTATAGTAAAACCTGTAACTAAAGACCACCGCGACTAGCGACCAGCCTGGTACTATAGTAAAACCTGTAACTAAAGACCACCGCGACTAGCGACCAGCCTGGTACTACAGTAAAACCTGTAACTAAAGACCACCGTGACTAGCGACCAGCCTGGTACTACAGTAAAACCTGTAACTAAAGACCACCGTGACTAGGGGCCAGCCTGGTACTACAGTAAAACCTGTAACTAAAGACCACCGTTACTGGCGACCAGCCTGGTACTACAGTAAAACCTGTAACTAAAGACCACGGTGACTAGCGACCAGCATGGTACTACAGACCACTTCACCAGGCACAGGCGGTCTCATATTCAAAATGCAATGTGACTAGCGACTACCTGCTGAACGCGACCAGCGACTACCTGCTGAACGCGACCAGCGACCGCCTTTTCTTGTCCCAATGACGATTTTTGACCCGTAACTAGCGACTGTGATGTAGGAAATCAAATGTTGCTCGAAGCTCCTTCTTGAATCTTTGCTGATTTTCCATTGTCCTGAAAGGAATCTTTCGATACTGCAGCTGAAAATATTAACGCAGTTCATTTTGACTGTGGAGTCGGTGTGGACTGCACTACACCTGTCCATATTTCAAGCGCTGTCAAGAATAAACATGATAGGAAATGTCTTGGAGAGCGCATCGAAAGCGCTCTCTGATCGATGTTACTACTCGGAGTAGAAACGAATACTGAACGGCTCTTTCACCTCAGTCATACAGCCACAGACGAATCGATGATGGCATCAAGGAATCCAGAAACAAAGCAGCACCGCAAGGTTCTGATGCTGAAGGATTGCGTTCAAGCAATCGAGAAATCTTAGGGCAGTGGGTATGATTGGTCGCATGAACAAATTCGAAGCCCAGCGCAGTCGAAACTTCCAGAAAAAACGTTTGACTCCTGGCTTCAGAAGTAGCAGCTGAATTTGATGTCTGCCAAAAAAATGATCTTCGCTCTCTCTCTCTCTCTCTCTCTCTCTCTGTCTCTCTCCACCTCTCCGTCTTGCTCTCCAAGTGTTGTTTGACCTGAAATAAGAATGGTATTGCGCAAGTCCTGGGGAATTGTAACGTTATTAGCTGCATGTTGACATACATATCATATAATGGGATCCATATATGGTCACGCAGTGCAAACCTCTAACTAAAGACCACCTGCTACTAAAGACCGCTTTTCCTGGCACCAAGGGGTGGTCGTTAGTCACAGGTTTTAGTGTACTTTCTTCTTTGTATGAGTATTGAGTACCGGATAAAGGGGGGGGGGGGGGGCAGGGGTTGTCAACTGACAACCACTCTCTTCAGGTGTCATTCACTCTTGGTGCATGCGCTGGATAAAAAAATTCTTTTATTAGTGATGTCGAACAAATTATTGCCGTTTAGGGCCAGTCACCCATTGTCAGAACCTGCCCTTAGCAAGAACTATACATGAGCAGATAGTAGAACACCTCTAACACTGGGGACATGCTCACCATCATCATTTTTGGGTTTTCTTGATATGAACAAATTTGAATTTTTCTACTCGACTATACTGAAATACGTCCAAGCTTATAGCTACGCAGGAAAGCTGGCCCCTTCTCCGCGTTAAGTCAGCCATATCTGAATTGAGCCGTATCCTGATTGGTGATGTATGCTGCACTGTGTGCTTCACTGCAGTTACGCTGGAAACTAATGAGCCGACTTCAAGTTTGAACTCACAGGTAAGAGCTAGCGTACGGAAATACGCTACACTAACAAATGGAGAGCAAACAGTAGTGTCATAATTCTAAATATATTATTTTGTCATTATATGAACTTACGAACTTAAAAGTTGCGACTTCGGCGGTCTTTTAATCATCATGAAGTTGCTTGTTCCGACGAGGACCATAGGCCTCTGGCCGAACTTGGCACTTCACTGACTCACGGCTGCCATCCGGAGCACGCGAGGAGCACATCGCACCCTCTACTAGGCAAACCCCGCAACAAAGCACCAATCCCTGCTTAATACACTGTGATTCGGGGAATTTACCGCTCATCAGCTGAGCTTGAGTAGGCTGAGGAGGATAGTGCCTGAAAAGTGCGTGAGAGAGAGATGGAGACAGACAGAAATAGAAAGTATGTGTGTGTGTGTGTGTGTGGAGAGAGAGAGAGAGAGAGAGAGAGAGAGAGAGAGAGAGAGAGAGAGAGAGAGAGAGAGAGAGAGAGAGAGAGAGAGAGAGAGAGAGAGAGAGAGAGAGAGAGAGAGAGAGAGAGGGGGAGGAGGGAGGGGGGTTGGGGGGGGGGGAAGATATAGGGAGAGACAGAGATGGAGAAAGAGATCTTACTTCTTTAGGATTAGTTTGGACAATCCTCAATACCGGATTGGACTTCAAACTTCTCAGTTTCTTGACTTGGCTGCAAGCGTGTGTTATCGTTGTGCTCTTTGGTCCGGGAGGCGAGGCTGCGGTAAGTCTCCTCTACATATCTATCACCACATTTACAGTCGAGGTGGTATACAACATTTCGCTCTGTGCATGTTTCTGACAGACATGCAGACATGCAGGCGACACAAGCAGCTTTGGGCCACCCCTGTTTACAAGGCTTGGACGGGTCTGCATACCTGCGGCATAGTGGTTTGATGAGCGCAGACGTGCAAATCATCGAACTTAGACGGCGGCTCCTGTAGATCAGCTGGGCCTATATCTTGTAATTTACGGTGTAATTTATGAATTTTGTAGTGGATAGATTCGGTGTGAAACGGTAGGTTGAGGGTGACACGGTAATCATTCTGCACTCTGCCACGTCGAGAGCGCATAGCTCGTTCACGTGCGGAAACCATACCTGACTCTGGGTAGTTGTTGAATTGTAGGATGCTGGTTACCTTTTCTGCACTTCTTTTAAGGGTATCAGCATCTGAAGATAGACAGACGGCACGCAAGAACTCAGAGGAAGCAATTGCTTTCTTTTGCTTGTTGGGAACTTATGGGTTGTAGTCTGATGCCAAACCGCTCTGACATGGCTTGCAGTATAGTTCATAGGATATAGAGCCATCGTTACCAGTAAAATGCCAAAATCGGCCGGCCGAATTTTTCTCCGAAAATGAGACTTATCTAAAATCGCTTTGCAATTTGCCGATTTTGGGGGGTTTCTTTGAGAATAGAGAGGTTCAGTTACACATTTTTGCTCTTTTTCAAAACGAGGTGCAAATCTCATGTTACGTGTAATTTTTAGAGGTTAAGTTACACGTGCGACATTACGTGAAATTTTGCCTGGCAGGATTCGGGTTTAGTTCGCACAAATATCAAATCTTCCAACAAACTTGATAAATCTCGATAAAATTCCGGAAACTCACACAAATTCGGTCGGGATAACCAAGCGAAACTTCCAAAAACTCACGTCATGAACTTACGTGCGGGACAGTCAACTCACGTAAAACACGTCAAATTTTACGTGAGTTTTTTCACTTTTTGACGTAAAAGTTCACGGACGTAAGATTTTCACGTGAAACTTAACCTCTCTACTCGCCAAAAATCTACCTAATCCTCCAATATTTCACCAGTTTTGAAGCCAATATGCCGACAATTCTTTTAGCCGATTTCCAATACTTGGTCCGCGTCAGCGATATTGTCGCTTATCCTTCAGCTTTGTTTATATGTCGCCAATGCTTACTTGGCAGCCTATTTCATCGCAATTTTGGTTAGTAAGTTAGCTTACTAGGGCCTGAAAGGTCTAGCTACATTTCGAGTGGATTTCGAGAGCGAATGGTGGGTGATTCTGATTGATACAGCGCCGCATCAACATTATCTTGTTGCGCTGTGCAGGCAAGAGAAGCGCAAGCCACAAGAAAGTAATCGGCCAATCGCCGAAAATCTACCAAATCCTCCAATATCTCACCAATTTTGAAGCCAATATGCCAACAATTCTTTTAGCCGATTTCCAATATATTCCAATTTTGCAGCTGATTTTCGAACAATATGCTGATTTTGCAGCTGAGCGAAAAGCCGACTAGACTGATGTATTTTTTTGAGCTGAGCGAAAAGCCGAATAGCCGAAAAACGGGCCGATTTGGGGAAAGCCTACCTGAAAGCACGCTTTTATAGCCGTAGTGTCGCCCACAATGTAGTTCTTCTTAGGCCATAATTCAAAATTTGTTCTCTACACTTTTTCTTCCTATTTTCATCGTTTCATTGCACATTGTCATGACCGTTTTACATTGCACGAATAAAGTATACACAAATGTCGATTCAGCTTGTCTTATTGATTACGGTTGTCAACTTTCTGTGAATCTTATTCTTTCTATCTGTAGAATCATTCTCTTGAAGTGCTGCCTCCAAGGAAAAAAGCTATCACACCAGGTGCTTTTCATCAGAATACTCCTGGCTCCAAGGCATGCAAACATGCCAGCTCAAGTGTTGCTCTTGTCATCGCGATGGCATCTGTAGTAGTTTGGTACACTAATGCTCTTTCGGCATGGTGCTAGTCAGATATACACATACCACTGTTGATCCACTACGTATTGTGCTATCCAGTAATTTTCTTTCTATATTCTTCATTATTTTTGTTACGATACAGTATCTGATGCTCCGCATGCAGCATGATCCTTGCCCTATATGTACGGACAAGGAGCCTTCACAGAGCACCAGTATTGCACGTAGCAGCCCATGCATGCTTTGAATTCAAATCTGCATAATAGTATCTACTCTCTAGTGCGCTGTTGCCTCTGTGTGACTTGTAGCAAGTGCTGAAACTGCTGACTACACCTCTCTTCCTCTATCCTCATTCCTGCCTAGCTAGGTCTGCAGAAACACAAGCCTTTTGACGAGCTACTTTGTCAATATCGTTTTCGAAGACATCGACGTTTACTTTGAAGCTCTTGTACATCAAGAGCCACTATCCTGCATCGTGAAAAATCTGTACTTGAAAACTCAACAATGTTCTTTCTTCAATTTCCATTTTCTTTTTCTTGTTTCTTTTCTTCTTCGCAATTCTATTCTTCAAGGCAGTTTGAAAGATGTGTCCTACTCTTTTCTACTGCGAAGTACCAAAAATTGAAGTCATTGTCCTATGGCGGTAACAGGGGTAGATATTCCGTACTAACTGAACCATGTTGATAAAGACGCATGCACAAGATTGATCACAACCCACAAGGCGTTTCAGGACTATTGGAGCTTGTGGTGTTTTTTTGTGCTGTTTTGTCAGATGGTTTTTAAAGTGAGGATGAGAATTTGGGATTTTAGGGTATTTAGCACTCATGCTCAGACTTTCACCATTCTTTTAATTTTAGTACTCAGATTTTATTGAGCGGCATTTTACTGGGACAAACTACGCGTAGAAAGTCATCATGGCATACGGACAGTGGAACCCACAGGCCGATAAACACTTTCTGTAATACTGTATGGTTCTGTTCTCTCTCTCTCTCTCTCTCTCTCTCTCTCTCTCTCTCTCTCTCTCTCTCGGAATGTAGAGGCCGGTGAAAGTTGGCTTCCTATAGGTAGTGGTGTCCAAACTCTTAGTGTTAATGTTACGTGATATTTGTACATCCAAGAAGGATAATCTGCCGTTTTGTTCCGCTTCCGACGTGAATCTCAACGCCGGATGCAGGGCCGGCGGAACCGGTCAGGCTGGTCCGGCCATGGCCGGACCACTTTCCCAGCTGGATGGTCCATGTGATTCGTGCAAAACTGGTGTAAAAAATCCAGAGGTACATGACTCGATTGTATTGCCGACGTGTGATGTGCTTCGAAGTAGCTCAGGACTCCGTGACCGGGACTGTATGGCTGATATGGATAAAAAAAGTTGTGTTTGTGTTCTTTTACTATAATTTTCTGCATTTTCTGGAGCCTTAGAGATGCCCAAATTCGCTCTATTTCACGTAAATTTCAAATATTCCTCCCGGGGGAGGTCCCCCGCACCCCCCTCAAAGGTTCGCCGGACCACTCCCAAACTCCTTCCTCCGGCCCTGGGATGGATGCTATTCAGAGTTAGTAGAAAAGTCCCACAGACATCCTCATCCTCATCGTGACAGTACACATCGTCTACAAAACGACAGTACATAGAGGGCCACAATGATGGACTAATGGACGCTTCACAGAACCCTACAAATATATTAGCCAATACCAGACCAAGCGGCGAGCACATGGCAACGCCATCTATTTGTTTATACATAACGTTGCCAAATGAAAACTCAACGCCAGATGTAACCATTAACATGAGTTTCACAAACTCCGTTTGGTTCAAGGACGGCGGAGTAATGGACTTATTGTGGTACAGTGTTGTTGCGCAGATGTCAATGGTCTCCCGTAGTGGCACGTTAGTAAATAAGCTGACCACGTCATACGAACACATGAATCCGCTAGATTCAAAGTTTGCGTCCCTTAGCTTTTCCACAAACTCGAAAGTATCTTTGACGCAGTGGCTATTGTAGAGGTTGAGTACCGGCTGTAGCATGGCACATAGCCACTTGGATGTTTTAAATTGCGGCGATCCTGACATGCTCAGTATTGGTCGTAAGGGGATGTTCTTCTTGTGAATTTTTGGGAGCCCATACATTCGTGGTCTTGTTGATCCCGTCGGTGCCAGATGGTCGTACTCATAATCAGAAATTTGATGTGTTTTTGGAAGAGACAATAGGTATTTGCTAAGTTTAGTGTCGATGTTTTCTGTATGATCATATACATCGCACGGTCCGAGTCTGCAAAATTTCGTCTTGTCCTCCAGAATGACCATCATCTTGGTTTGGTAATCCGGTTGGCGCCGGTTCTGCGCGCGTGGAGAAGGATGTTCGTGGTATCGTATGTCCGTCTTATCCGTGCGTCAAGCTGTACATCATATTTGGGACAGTGCGTGCGTTCAGTGTGAAGAAGGATGTTCTACCTACCCTTAGTAAAAGTAACCTTATCTATTTCTTTCAATGCCGACAATGTAAAGATCGGTATGTAGGTAGAACCCTTCAGCACCTGGGCGCGCGCATTCGTCAACATGTGCCGTTAGGTTTGTTCCGCTTGATGCGCGTGAGTGTCGTCCTCGCCGTGGTCGTCCTCCAAAATGTGCTGTCCAGTCCGTCGGGGGATCTTCCTCTTCCTGTGAAGATGTGACTGCATGCCCGTCCTCCTCCGCGTGTGTAGGGCAGGGTCCAGCTGAGAACAGCGTGAAAGATGGTGAAAGACCGACACGTAAACCACCGAAATTGACAAAGGATCTGTCTGCGTCGGGAAGGGTTACGCGAAGCCAAGTAAAAATACGGACTGGTGAGGACGCACGTACAACGACAACGAAAGTGACAACAACAGTCAATATTCGAAAACGTGGTAGACCGCGAAAACGAACCTCAATATCGAACACCGGACAAGTTGGAGCAAGAAGCTCAATAGAAATCCGCAATTGAGGAGACGTAGCTGAAAGGACACTGGGCATCGCGCACACAACGGCTAGTGTTAGAAAACGTGGAAGGCCGCGGAAAAGCAAAGAGACGGATAGTGGTGATGCCGCGAAGAGGCGAGATGACTGGACATCGGAAAGTCAACGGAGCTAAGAATCGCACTTCGTCAATCAAGCAACATCTGTCAGCCCGTACCAATTGTCGTGAGTTGTACAGTGATAATGTTTTCTCAATATTGTCACGTAGTAGATGTGCGTTGCATCTGGCTGTGTTAGAAGCTTTGTATATCCTAAGTTAGATCCTGAACTTTGCGTACAGAAAGAAAATGTGTTGTCGCTACAATTGTTTGGTGTTACTCCAAGTCGAGGTGTTAACAATGTAACTTAATTTGCTCACTATGTTCTTGTCACTATTATTATTTCCTTCGAGTTTTGTGTCGTGCTGAACTTGATAATTTTCCACCTTGTCACGAGTGTTGTTATCTCATATCTTTACGCTATATACGTTTTAGTCTTTCCAACTTGAGCCATTCCCTGTATAATCCTTGATGAGAAGGGACCAAAAACGTTCGGATACTTTGACAAGTGCTTTATTTTGACTGGATGTGTGTTTGCGTGGATACTTACGACCCAACACGTACCTTCGTTATTAAAATAATAATAATAATAATCTTCACTAGTTTGAGGGAAAGAGACAAACGGGAAAAGTCTGAAGAAATAATTGACTGCCACCACCAGGACTCGAATAATAATAATAAAAATAATAATAATAATAATAATAGCGCCCTCTACAAACGATGCGCAGTGCACTCGATGACCTAGATCATAGAAGCAGCGTGGTGCAGGCTGTTCAGGCACGTACTACATCTGCCAGACGGATGACCAGCGGTCATGGCAATGGAGAGTACCTGCCTCCATGTGCAAGCTTGTACTTGTTGCTGATACACACTTGTCATGCTTAGTTCTTACTTGTATACCCTTGTTTCCTGCACACTTTTGTAAGAAATAGCACATCGATAGTATTATTACCCTAAAATTGTTCAAACAATGTTCGTTAGTGTAGTGTGGCAAAGTTGTTGCCACTTGTGCCTAAATGTGTTTTTTGTCACCTTCTTGTTTATGGATGTCGATGACGATACTGGCAAGACTATTGGACAATATGGTCAAACCACGATTCAAGGACGCAAAGCAACATTCCACACAACTTGTGTGGCTCAAAAGATGCCTCCTTGGCTCTCCATCCCAGTCCATTCCAGCACACCTGATGAGCCGTCCTTATCTATACGGCGAAACGATCGTCGTGTGAAACCGCTGCTTGTTACCGCTGCTTATTGTCCATCTAAATTTTCATAGACGTAGTACAGTGCTGTGGTAGTGAGGCGTTCCGTTTTGCATGATTCTTGTTCGCATAGCTTCCCCTTTTTCTGATCTTCGCATCTTTTGAGCCACACAAGTTTGAAATCTTTTATTCTCACGATGGCCTGTGGCTAATAAGAGAAAAAGTAATTACAGCCACTGGGATCAGATACAGAGAGATCAAAGTTTAGCTGCTTGCTGAGGCAGTAGCGATGGCAATAGGGGGTTTATCACATATGCTGGGCGCAATGGAGCTATAGATGTGCTGAGCAATGTGAGCAAGTACATACGGAAGAGATGACAAGTGGGAGGATGTTTGCTTTGAAATCTTGTCTGGGGTTGATTTGCCGGAGGCTGAGTGGAATGCTATTAAAGAGATCAAGAGAAGCATAGATGGGGGAGTCTCTTAGCCGGTTTGTACGTGTTGTGGGTAGCTCAAAGGTTCGGGGGAACCGGAGCGTGCGAATGGGTTGTATTCGGGGTAGGTGAATTGCAAGATGTGGTGGTGCATATCTATGTGGTGGTGCATATCCCTTTAAAGGAAAACGGAACGCCAAAAATAAGTATGGCTTATCCGAAGGAGAATTGGGCACTGATTCCGATGCGCTATGTCTCGAGCTGATCAGAGAAGAGGAACCGTGTCATAAATAACACCTTCCATATTTGGAAATTGGGCTTGATGACTTGCGAGCTGCTTAGCTGTCACCACGCTGTGCATGCTCAGCAGTGTAATTGAATATATAAGCCTAATTTGTGTGTACAGAAAGATAGTAAAATTGGGTTGAAATTGTTCAAGTAAAATGTCATGGTTGGTGTCATGGTTGGTGCGGCCAAGCTTGGCCGTTAATGTTCTAGGTGTAATGTACTGCTGTTATTTGTTATCACTTTGTCCTTCCTTCTTTCTTTCTCTTCTTTGTTTACTGTTCACTAGTTTTCAGTTGCAAGTTTAGTGTTAGTACACACATTCGTTATTGCTCTCGCTTTCATTGTTAAAATTCACACTTGTAAATTTCACTGCTGTTGTTCTTAGTGTTATTTCTCTAACTTAGATTTTCTAGAATAGTTCAATTTTGTTTTCAGTGTCCTTTATTTAGTACAACGAAGATTCCTGATGATTGTTGTACGAAAACTTGTTTGAATCCCTTTCTTCCTCTACACAATTTCTTCACATTTTTCATCGTTTTATTGCACATTGTCTCCACAGTTTTACAATACATGAATACAGTGTACACAAATGTCGATCCAGCTTGTATTTCTGATTGCGGTTATCAAATTGTTGTCTCCTCGCCGTTTGTTCAAATAATAATAAATAATAATCTATCTAAAGAAAATATGCTTTGTAAGCCAATATGGTTTCTGTCGGGTAAGGTATACAAGTAGGGTAAAAAAACTAAAAGCGCACAGTTGATCACATGCTAGAGAACACATGAGACCATAATATTATTATCAGACGTGCTCGCATCATGATTTCTTGTCTTGCATCCCAAGTGCTGTATGCCGCATACACTTCCTTCGCATCTAAGCAAGACAGACTGACCCGAGGCATATTTCTTTAAAACCTGTATGTAATGAGGCTCTAAATATTCGAAAACACACCCTCTTCAGTCTCTTGTTACTTATTTGCTCACTGCCCTATGCCTTTTAATTAATCTTTTTCACTGCCGAGAAAACAGCACGCATCAAAAGTAGAAAACTTGCCGTACCTTCCTAATCAAAATCCGATTGGAGGTCTGAGTCTTCTTGATCTTCGGTGGGATACTCTGAAGGATCAGAGTCATCACTGCCTGAGGATGGCCCGTCAGTGGGTAAATTGGTGAGTTCCTGCATTGAACAAACAGATGAATATTACCGGCCAGTACTGCAGCACGTAACTTCTTTTACAAACACACCCATGCATGCAAAACAGACAGACACACACACACACACACACACACACACACACACAAGCACGTACACACGTTCGCGCGGACACCCGTACTCGCACGCACAATATGCAAGGAACATGCCAAAAAAGAGAGGCTAGATCTTCCAATTAACCTAAATTAGTATGTGATTGTATACCTCTGCTTCAGCAGTCAGTGTAGCAGGTGGTGGCGCAGATGCTGCCTCTGATTCTTTTTTAATTGGTGCGGTCCTGCATTGAACAAACAGATGAACATTACCGGCCAGTACTGCAGCATGTAACTTCTTTTACAAACACACCCATGCATGCAAAACAGACACACACACACACACAAACACACACACACACACACACACACACACACGCACCTAACCACACATGCACACATGCGCGCTGACACCCATACTCACACGCACAATATGCAAGGAACATGCCAAACAAGAAAAGCTAGATATTTCAACGAGAGAGCTTGGAAGCTCAGGGCCCTACGCTATGCTTTTATTGTAACAAGGCCAGAAAATCCTATTATAAGGAGATAAAAGGAAAAGAAGGAGCAAACCAAAAGCGGATGAAGTGAGAGAAAAATAACAATCCACAATCAATTCTGCAAATACTTTTGCCTAACTCATATTCAAACTGATTGAAACGTTTTTTGCAATACAATGATGTAGCCAATCAACGGGAAAAAAACATTTCCATCTGTTCTAGTAACATGTACGATGAGCTAGGCAAAACATGTCCTGATGTCTGTGCTGACGTTTCCTGTGACCGGCGCTGACTCTGCCGATCACGGGCGTTCTGGACTCGACGGGATCTCTCTTCCGACGTTTCCTGTGACCGACGCTGAATCGCCCGTTCACGCTTATTTTGGAGTCGATCCTGCGTCTGTCCTGACGTTTCCTGGGACCGGCGCTGACTCTGCCGATCACGGGCGATCTGGAGTCGACAGGATCTCTCTTCCGACGTTTCTTGTGACCGGCGCTGAATCGCCTGGTCACTCTTATTTTGGAGACGGCGGGATCTCTCTTCCAAAGTATGTTTTTGCTTACGCATCCTATCACCTATTCCGCAACTAGCGTCCATTCTAATTTTATTTCCTCCTCGCATCCCTAGTAATTTTCTTTCCAAATCTCCCTCTACATCAGGGAGTCGTATACATAATACGACGAATATTGTGGCCAGCTGTTTGTGGCAAGCTGTTATGTACAATCCTGGAGAACCTTTGTAGTCACAGATACGGGACAGATACGGTAGCTCGAGGCGTGACACAAACCCACAAACAAACAAACACCAAATCACAGATACGGGACAGATACGGTAGCTCCAGGCGTGACACAAACACACAAACACACAAACACCAAATTAAAGCTGTGTGGACCCTGGCTAGCGCCAGACGTTACTGAAGTAACGTCTTCTGCATAGCTACGGGAATTAAACTAAATTAGTACATGATTGTATACCTCTGCTTCAGCAGCCAGTGCAGCAGGTGGTGGCGCAGGTGCTGCTTATGATTCTTCTGGCGCCGCTAGTTCTTGAGGTAGTGTGGCTGGTCCAAGGACGGATGGTGTACCGAATGAATTCTTGCATCCTTTGCATTGGCAAATGTCGGTACAGGATAGGGTCTGACTTCGGCATGAGCACCGTCGTGTTGAGCAGCCAGTCTGGCACTTGCATGAAACTAACTTCAGTATATCTTTGGGGGTTGCTTGCTGCTCCATCCACACTATAGACAAGCCAGCTACAGTTCAGCAGAGGAGTAGACAACATACACTATAGACAGGCCACCTACAGTTCAGCAGAGGAGTAGACAACATACACTATAGACAAGCCAGCTACAGTTCAGCAGAGGAGTAGACAACATACACTATAGACAAGCCAGCTACAGTTCAGCAGAGGAGTAGACAACATACATGTAGATCCCCAAAACCTGGTAACAAAAATGATGGTGATTTTCACAAGGCATTTATTAGGAGAAATTTGTGCACAGCGTGTTCGTTGTGCTGATTGTTTCAATGCAAAAAGTTCATTGGCATTACAGTGTCCTTGAAAAGAATATACATCATGCGGAGCAATGCTTCTCATCTCACCTTGATCTGAGACTCTCCATCCATTCCCGTCGGGGCTTGAAATCTCGGGTGACGGCTGTAAAGCCAACCGCCACACTGCTGCTTGGTAGTTTGCTCGCAGAACATGCTTCCGCAATGCATCTCGTGATGGTGGCATATTCTGTGGTGTACTGGAGTTGTTGCGCAGCAGCTCGAAACGTACGTCATTGATATTTGACAAGCTTGCACATCCATACAATCTGGCCAAGAACACCTCACACAGCCCTTGCAGTCGTCCACATTGAAACTCTTGCCCAACTCAGCCATCGCCTCTGCCTGCGCACAGTCTTTCTTGATCGAATCCCGAGCGGCCTTCTTCCCTTTCCCTGAGAAAGCGCTAACGCTATCGCATCCGGTGAAAGCATGCAGGCCTATAAGTGCTTCAGAAGCAGCTGGTACAAGCTTTGCAGAGAGGGCACTGATGTCAACTAGCTCAGGCTTCTTCGCGGAACCCGTCTTGAAGACGAGCTGGCCATTGATAGACGTGGACAAACCAATAGCTATGACTGCAACGTCTGTGTCGGGTGAACATATGAGTGCTGACTGGAAACCATGAGATTTTGCATGGGCTGAGTGAAGCAGTAGCCTTGTGTCTGCTTCCTCATGAGTGCATGATAGCTCTGGTATCTCGGTTGCACGAAGACATATTGCTGTTAACGATGGTGCAGCAAGCTGAATGCAAGTGTAACAGGTTTAATCAAACTTGAAAAGTAAGAGGCCTGGTTGAGCGTGCCTCGACCAGTTATATGCAAAATGTGATAGTATACATGTGGCAATGGCGCCAATGAAGGTGCTAATAGACAGGCGTAAGACGCATGAGGTGCGAGGGAGTGTAAAGTTATAGAGAACAGGGGAAAACTGTTACATCATCCCCCTCCTATGGAGAGGAAGGAGCTTATAACCCAAATGCTCAAGTGGAATAGAGTACAATAAGCGCAAACACGTGCGAGACGAAAAAAGGCTTCGCACTGAAGTAACACAATAAGACGACTGAAACTCCATGCAAATAAAGTGTAATAAGCTCAACAAATGTGTAAGGTGAAACTAGAAGTTCAACTGCAAAACTCAGCGGGCAGAAGCCAAGGTTTTGTACTTCTGAAGTGGAACAATGTCATTACCAGATTCATCCAACAAATAATGTTCAGGCTCCCAAGTGGCATCAGAGTAGCCTTGCCACTTGACTAGGTACTGAAGCTGATTCTGCCGGCGGCGGTGACTGAGAATGTTCTCCACCACATAGCGGGCATGACCATCAAGGTCCGTGATAGGCGGAGGCGTAGGCTGTCTCCTATTAGGAATAGCGTTCTTCTCGTAGGCACGGAGTGCCGACACATTAAATACCGGGTGACAGCGGCTGGTATGAGGCAACTTGAGCTTGTAGGCATTCGGGCCGACCACATGGGTTATAGGAAAGGGGCCAAACCACTTGGGGCGTAATTTATGGGATGGTCGGTCCCGAGCTTCAGGAGTCAGGAGGAAATCCCGGTAGACCATTACCAAATCTCCCACCTTCAGCTTTCCCTCGACCCTTGTCCGATCTGCATAGAAGGCCTGACGAGCTTGAGCTGCTACTAGCGCATCTTGTGAGATCTTGACCGCGTCTTGTCTTGCTTGCAACCAATCAGCTGAATCTCTGCCTCCCTGAATAGGGTTGAGGAAGTCGGGTGGCGCTCTGGGATTTAGACCGTAATTTAAGAAGAACGGTGTGTTTCCTGTAGATGATTGAGTAGCGCTGTTGATAGAAAACTCACAGAGAGGTAGGAGCATATCCCAGTTATCTTGTTTATGATTTACAAAAGCCCTCAGCACATCCTCTACTATTCTGTTTACTCGTTCAGTTAGGCCATCTGTCTGAGGGTGATTGGCAGTACTAAATGCTAGTTTCGTTCCTAAGCGATCAAACAATTCCTGAAAAAATGCTGCCGTAAATCTTGGATCACGATCACATACAATACTAGAACTCAAACCATGAAGTCGAAATACATGTTGAATATACAGATCAGCACTTCCTTTAGCGTCAATAGTAGAGGAAGTAGGTGCTAAATGTACACACTTTGTCAAGCGGTCTACAAATACATATATAGCATCATGACCTGTATCGGTCCTAGGCAAACCCATGATAAAATCCATCGAGATATCCGCCCACGGCTGACTGGGCACTGGTAAATTCTGCAAGAGACCAGTTTTTAGCTGGCCGCCTTTAACTCGTTGGCAGACGTCACATGACTTGACAAACGCCTTTACATCCAGTCCCATTCTGGGCCAATAGAAATATCTAGAGAGTCTGAAATAGGTGCGATCTCGACCGGGATGCCCCGCAGTCACACAGTCATGGTATTCTTGAAGCAGGGCGAGTTGGAGTTTGCTACTCTTTGGAATGCATAACCTGTTCTGTGGTGAAGATCTGAGATAAAGATAACCGGGTGTTTCATTTAGAAGGTAACGGTCGTGCAGATTGTCATGGCTTGAATTTTTCAGTCTCCTGATAATGGGAGCAAGATCCTTGTCGCACTTGTAACCGCTGACAATTAACTGCGCTAAGTCTGGATTAATCTCTAGGGTATGCTCTATGGCATTCAACTGAATGTTAGGAGGATAGGATGACCCGCCTATTTCAGAATCACTGAACAGATCTGGACGGCGTGAAAGCGGGTCGGCAATGTTTTTCTTTCCTGGTTTGTGAAAGACCGTAAAGTCATAGTCAGCTAAAAACTCTACCCATCTTGCCTCACGCTTGGTGAGAGTCGGTTTGGTTCGTAAATAGACAACACCCATATTATCAGTCATCAGGTCAAAGTGGCGGAATAGATAGATTCTCCAGCACTTTAATGCAAATACCACAGCCAACGTTTCCCTCTCGGCCGCAGTATAGTTGCGTTCTGCAGCTGACAGTTTCCGACTACAATAGGCTACGGGATGCAAATCCATATCTTCTCCCTGCTGCAGGAGCACACCCGCCACGGCAAAGTCACTTGCGTCAGTTTCTACCATGAAGCTTTTCTCAACATCGGCCAGTTGCAACACTGGCGCCTCGAGTAATGCTGATTTTAGAGACTCGAATGCCTTCTGTCTAGCAGCGCTCCATTCAAAGCGTGAATTTTTTCCGGTGATTTCTTCTAATGGACGAGAGATGGTCGAGTGTCGATCTATGAACCTTCGGAAATAGTTTGCAAAGCCAAGAAACTTCCTCACATCAGTTACTGACGACGGAGTTGGCCATGTTTCCACAGCACTTATCTTCTTGGGATCAGGGGAAATTGATGTGCCGTTGATTTTATGCCCCAAGAAGAGAACTTCTCTCACGCCGAATTCGCATTTAGACTGTTTGCAATACAGCTCACTATTTCTAAGTGTTTCTAGAACTGTTTGAAGATGATGCTGATGATCTTCCCAGGTCTTGCTGAAAACTAGAATGTCATCCAAGAATACTACAACGAATTTTCGGAGATGCGGTTGCAGAATAGAGTTCATGAGTGACTGAAAGGTGGCCGGGGCATTAGTCAGCCCGAATCCCATGACTCTAAATTGGAAGTGGCCGAACGGCGTATTAATGGCCGTCTTAGAAACATCCGAGTCTTGAATTCTGATTTGATTGTAGCCTGACCGCAAGTCCAACTTGGAGAAATATGCACTGCCCTGGATCGTGTCGAATAAGTCATCAATATTAGGAAGACAAGCTTTGTTTTTGATCGTAATTCTATTCAATTCTCGCCAATCGCACACCATTCTCAGAGTACCATCCGACTTTTTCACAAAAGAACACAGGTGCACCGTATGGCGACTTACTTGGCTCAATGAATCCCTTCTCAAGTAATTCTGATAGCTGTGACTGGAGCTCGTCCATCTCTGGTTTCGGCAGGCGGTAGGCGGGTCGAGACGGTGGTCTGGCTCCATCTTCTATCTGGATTTCATGGTCGACTGGTCTCTTCGGTGGAAGCTCATTCGGCAGCTCGTCTGGAAATAAATCCTGGTACCTCTTGAGCAGGTTCTGGATGTCTTGTTGCTCTGATTCCTGGAGTTGTGGCCCGGAACGATTCTCCTCGTTTGCAGCAGTGACCCATGCAAGAAACCCCTCGGCTCCACTCCTCAGGGCATGACGAGCTTGTCGGCCACTGATAAACATGCTTTCCACAGATGGCCGGTCGGCTGTCGGCGGGTTAGCTGAAGGCAATTTGGCAACAAAGGGCTCACCGTCCAACTGAACTTCGTTCGTACGGAAGTTGATGCTGGGGTTGTTCCTTGTAAGCCACGGCTTGCCAAGAATAGCGTCGTAGCGAGTCAGGGGATACACAGTAAAGTGCTGTTCCTCACTGAAGCCCCCGACTGTCACCCTTAGCGTGCGTGTGGAAATCTGCGGGACCTCGCTGGTCGAGCCGTCCGCCAATGTTACGCTCAGCACTGCTGAGCTTGCATCCGTGTCAAGTCGGCGACCGCCGATCTTTCCCTGTATGCGCAGTAGGTCGTGTTCAGGTTCATTGCCGACGCTGACGTTGCTGACATGACACCTTTCTGCAACGGGACAATTTCCTACAGCTATGGGTGTCTCCGGCTCCGTAGGTTCCTGGAGAGCAACGTCTTCAACCTCCAGAGCTCCGAACCGGTTAGCGACTGGTACCGGCGTGGGCGCTTGGGTCGTCGCCAGTAAGCGCACCCCCTTTCTTACTGGCGACCAGCGTTTGGGTAGCGCTGTCCACCCTCAGTACAGTCTTTAGCGAGGTGGCCTGGCTTCCTGCAAGCAAAGCAGTGTCCCATTGCTCGCAGTTGGACACGCTCTTGGTCCGTCAGCTTGCGGAGGCCCTGACCACGGAAGCTGGGCACGGAACGCGACTCTCTACTGGCTGGTGGCCCCGACGCCGGTGGCCCTGACGACTGCTCCACGGTGTTTGCTGCCATGACAGCTTGCTCCAGGGTACGTGGATGCTCACGCATGACCTGTCGCTGGATGTGCGGCACTAGACCCCTGACGAACAGCAGCGCTCTGGTGTGGTGGTCGATTTCCGGCACTTGCAGGCTGAGGCGAGTGAAAGCAGCAATGTATGCGTCCAGCGACCCGCGCTGCGCTGCGGAAATTAGTCCCATACGCGATGTTTCCTCGTTGTGCCGTGGTCCGTACACATCGCCAAGTGCCGCTTTCAGAGCAGGCCAGTCGGAAAACACTTGGTTAGCTTCCAATGCCGCTATTAACCAAAGACGAGCGTTTCCAGTCAAAAATCCTGCCGCGTAGTCGACCCTCTGTGCCGCATTTGGGAGTGCCAACGACCGTAGGGCCATGTCCATTGCAAACGTCCATTCTTTGAATGTAGCGGAATCTCCTCCAAACACAGGCGGCTCTTTCGTAAGGCGGGGTGTTGGCTCCCACGGTTCCGAGTTCGGATGTATCGTTCGGTTTCCTTGGCTAACGCGCTGAGCGGTCTTGATATCGTTTATCAGCCGAACGACGAGTACGAGGAGCGTAAGCAGAGCGACCAGAACACCTGCCAAAAGCAGAGTAGTAACCATCCTCTGCTACCAGTGTAACAGGTTTAATCAAACTTGAAAAGTAAGAGGCCTGGTTGAGCGTGCCTCGACCAGTTATATGCAAAATGTGATAGTATACATGTGGCAATGGCGCCAATGAAGGTGCTAATAGACAGGCGTAAGACGCATGAGGTGCGAGGGAGTGTAAAGTTATAGAGAACAGGGGAAAACTGTTACAGCAAGTGGTGCCAACTGTAATGATGACTTGCTTCTCGGTTCCCACAAGGACACAAAGTGCTCTGATGTTTTCCAATCTTTGGCAAAGAACTGAACCAAATTCGTCTTGTTTGTACCGTTGGACAAGTACCGCTTCAAGTACCACTTCAAGTACCGCTTCAAGTACCGCTTCCATTCCTTTGGTGTGGCCTGGTCACGTGACGCTCTGCTCGAATCACCAGTGGATCTTGTTGCCCAGGTCTCTTCTGGTGTTCGAGCTGTTTGATCGAGATGTCCCAGTACTGGTCAGTTACAAAGTCTACACGTGAGGCATTGCTTCTGACCATGTTTGCCAACAGCTCCCGGAAGATCTGGTCACTGAGTGCACCGAATGTCGGAGGTGGGGAAGGCGTAGCTTGAAGAAGTGCCATTGCGGCAATCACAACACAGCAGCCAGCTGGCGGGTGATCTCGAAGTGCACTGTCTTTCCCCAGTGCATGTAGCAACTTGGACTTCTGCGTTGAAACCATCCCGCCATCAACAGTGGCTTTTTTTTTTTTTTTTTTTTTTTTTTTACAAAGACCACTTAATGCCAAACATGAGATGCAGCTAGGGGAAGCACGCACAACCTGAATCGTGGCAGTGGTGGTGAGGTTTAGGGAGCTCCGCCGACCTAGGGTCTCGACATCATAGCCACCCAGACGCACCAAGAGTGGGTGTGGAGGGAGAGCGAGAGCGAGAGAGAGAGAGAGAGAGAGAGAGAGAGAGAGAGAGAGAGAGAGAGAGAGAGAGAGAGAGAGAGAGAGAGAGAGAGAGAGAGAGAGAGAGAGAGAGAGAGAGAGAGAGAGAGAGAGAGAGAGAGAGAGAGAGAGAGAGAGAGAGAGAGAGAGAGAGAGAGAGAGAGAGAGAGAGAGAGAGAGAGAGAGAGAGAGAGAGAGAGAGAGAGAGAGAGAGAGAGAGAGAGAGAGAGAGAGAGAGAGAGAGAGAGAGAGAGAGAGAGAGAGAGAGAGAGAGAGCGGGAGAGAGCGGGAGAGAGAGAGAGCGGGAGAGAGAGAGAGAGAGAGAGAGAGAGAGAGAGAGAGAGAGAGAGAGAGAGAGAGAGAGAGAGAGAGAGAGAGAGAGAGAGGGTGTGGGAGGTCTGCTAGAGGCTCTCAGTCGCCCAGCTCCAGTGGTGCAGCTGGAGGTGACGGTGGACACGGCACTTAAAGGCTTGCAGGCCCTCCAGGTGTGGGGGTCTCAGCAGTATGCTTTGGGGCAGAGCATTCCATGTCTGCACAGCGCTGGCAGGAAATGCGCGAAGACAGCAGTTTCGGGTGCGTGCTGGCAGGTTAGTCGATAGCTGGTGTGGGTGCGTAGGCTGAGCAGACACGCGGGTGGGCTGTATGTCCCGAGGTCGACGTTGGGCACCAGGGGGGGAGGATCTTCTTTAGCGGGCTGTCCGCATCTAGGCAGAATAGCTTGTACAAGTATGCAAGCGAGGCCACTGTTCGCCCCAGAGATAGACTAGGGAGCCAGGAGCCCGATCCGATGATGTGGATGGCTCGTCGCTGGATCTGGTCTAGCTTGGCCAAGTGTGAGGGTGGCGCACCAAGCCAGACCAGGGGACAATACTCCAGCACAGGTCGGACAAACCCATTGTAGGCTCGGAGTCGGCCAGGGGGCTCTAGGATAGCAGAGGCCTTCCGCAGGAAGCCTAGGAGTTGCTGTGCTCTGGAGCGGATCGTGCGGATGTGCTGCGCATATGTCAGCTGGGAGTCAAAGGTGACACCCAGGAGCTTCAGGTGGCCTGCCTCGCTGACTGGCGTAGCGTCGAAAGTGGTTCCCGGGAGCTGCGAAGGCTGGCGATGATGTGCAATTGTCATGGCTTGGGTCTTGGAGGGCTCAAACTACATCTTCCACTCCACGCCCCAGCTAGACAGTGCATCCACACCCTGTTGCATGATAGCAGAGCTGCCAGGTATGGACACTCTTGAGGTGATGAAGTTGAAGAGCGTAGTGTCATCGGCATATGCTGCGAGGTCCATTCCAGGAGGGAGATGGTCCTCGGCGTCATTTGTGTACAGGATGAACAGTGTCGGTCCCAGGATGCTGCCCTGGGGGACGCCAGCTCTCACCGGGTAGGGCTGAGATAGCTCCCCACCAACAGCTGCGGTTAGGTTCCGGTTGCTCAAGTAGTTGCGGAGCCAGCCAAGCAGGTGACCAGCTACGCCATAGCACTCTGCCTTGTGGAGCACTCCGGTGTGCGAGACACGGTCAAACGCACCAGCCACATCCACTGCGATCACCCTTACTGCACCACCGCTTGCGGCCACCCTGCCCCACTGCGAATTCAATAGGGTGAGGATATCCTGGGTGCCAAGTCTGCTGCGGAACCCATACTGGCTCTGGGAGAGGATATTGTTTGACTCAAGGAATTTCCTGAGGGCACGGTTGACGATAGCCTCCATCACCTTGGACAAGATGGGGAGGAGTGAGATAGGTCTGTAGTTGCTCACATCAGATTTCGATTTCTTCTTGTGGACGGGTACAACCATGGCAGTCTTCCATAGGGTAGGCTGGCGTCCTGCCCGAAAGGACTTGGCGAACAGTTTCGAAACAGGGACTGAAAGTTCCTTGCTGCACTCCTGCAAGACTCGGCCAGGCAGGCCATCTGGTCCTGTGGCTTTTGCAGCGGAGACCTTCCTGAGCTCGCGCTCGACCGCACAAGGTCGGAAGTGCACTGTGTGGAGCTGCGCATCTGAGCGGCGACGAACTGGTGGGAGCGCGTCTGCCTGCAAGTCATCCGTACCCAAACTGCACTTTGACGAGAAGAACTTTCCAAAAGCCTCAGCTTTCGCTGCGCTCTGCCTGACTTCGACACTGTTGGCCTGGGTCAAGGTCGGGATCTCCGAGGAACGGCTGCTATGGCCACCAGCACGTTTGATCGTAGTCCACCACTCTCGGCTGGAGAGACCTCCAGCGCTGATCTTGCGCCTTACTGTCGCAATGTGGGCCATCTTTACTCGATGCAGAGTGGCAACTGCGGCAGTTGCTGCCTCCTTGAAGATTGAAAGAAGTGCAGCATCATCTGGGGACGCCCGATGGCGCCTCCACGCCTGTTGTTTTCTGTCAACACATGTTTGGCATTCAGGAGACCACCAGATTGGGTTGCTGGCTCGCTGATTGAATACTTTGGATGGTATGAATCGTTTCATTGCCTCTGTGACTTTCCTGGTGAGTTTGTCACATGAGGTGTCAACGTCATCAGTAGGAAGGAAGGACCAGTCTGAGTCGCGCAGGAAGGCGCGTAGGCGGGGCCAGTCGGCTTGCTGGTACCGCCATACTGTGCGCTTGGTCGGACGGTCTGGGGTTGGTGCCACATCAAAATGTGCAACTATCACTGCATGATCGGATTTGCCAAGGGGTGGATGCAGAGGCGTGACGATTCTGCCTGGCAAATCTGACATTACGAGGTCCAAGGTGTTGCGACCACGGGTTGGCTCATGGACGAGCTGCTCAAGACCATACATGTGGCACATGTCCTCTGCATATTCGCCTGCACGTGTCGTTCGACTGCTGTGGAGCCAGTCTTGGTTGTGCACATTAAAGTCACCAGCTAGAATCACAGGCGAATTTCGGCGCGCTGTCGACTCGAGGCCCACAGATATGGCGTAAAAGATGGTGATGTCCGTGTCTGAGCACGTTCCAGGGCGGTAAGCTGCACATATGACCACAGACTGGCCGTTGCACAGCTTGACGCTTAGCCAGATGAGCTCCTGATCAAGCACGTCGATTGTTTCCAGCTCCCGCATAGCGAGGGAAGTCTTAACCCAGACTGCCACACCACCGCCATGGCGAGTCCTGTCACGCCGCAAGGGTGAGTAATAGCCAGGGACCGTCAGCTCTGCTTGCGTAGTACTTTCTGGGGTGAGCTTGGTTTCTGTGATGATGGCGATATCAGGTTGGACTTGATCTAGGGTGTGCTGGACCTCACCAAGTTTGGATTTCAGTCCGAAGGCATTTGTGAGCAGGAGCGTTAGGCTGGGGGGCATCATTTGGATTGCTGCTCAGTGCGTTCCTTAAATCGCCATGGCCTCGCGTACAGGGGCCTTGGCCAGAAATTCTCAGTTGTGACTAGGGTGAGGTCCTTAGCGTCCACAGTTAGGTGGGCAGACACTCTTCCTGCCTCCGTGGTGTGGAGGCTGCAAGTGTGCACCGTTGCCGTACCCCCTGCTGCAACTGCACGCTGCTGGGTGAAGCTTTTCAGTCCCTCCTCAGTGCAGCTTGAGCTTAAATTGCCTACATACAAAACTGCCCTCCTGGACCTGGGAGGCTCTCCTGACACCAGTTGCCAGCTGTCGTCGTCTAAGACCTCCAGGACTGGCTTGGAGCGATGTTTAGCTCTCCTGCTGTAGGGGCCCTCAATGCCAGTGATCTCAGAATTACTGTCTTCCTCACTGGACGCCTCAGGCTCAGGGTCACTGCCAGTGTCACCCACGCTACGGGGATCACCCGTACTAGCAGTGCACGCGGCAGCCTGGCCTGTGCGGGTACTACAGGTACGATTTATTGACGATTTCGTAGATCTACGCTTCGTACGCTGGCTCTGCTGAGAAGCTTGAACATTTGGGAGAACACTTGCCGTGGCAATGGCGGCTTCCTTGAGGGAGACAACTTCGCTTCCTTGTCATTGGACATGTTCAGTCCGTTCGGTTTGCGAATTTAAATAAACACAACCACCCAACCCAACTTCCTGAGTCAGGCATGACACTTGCCGCGACAGGTCATTGATTCTTTTGTTGAGGCGATCCTCGCGATCGGCCGACTCGGACGCTAAAATCGCCAGGGTCTTGATAACCTCAATCACAGACGACTCAATACCCGGGAGGGAGCACAGCAGTTTCGTCTCGACCTCTGAGAGCCCCTTGAGGGCGGCCTTTGTAGCTGGGGGCATGGCCGCCAGAGGTGGGTCAGCCATACTACACGACACTAACTGACTAATACTGCTAGTGGCCCTCTTGGCCACGCCGACGGGCTGCCAGAGACTGAAAAACTGCGGAGCTCAAAAATTTGCTTCCACTTCAGTAAACTTCGCTATTGCCCACGGAACAGGCCCGAGCTCATACTGCACTAACGTTCGCACGTCGAATGTGCGATTCTTTGCCATTATGAGGAGCTGTGTGAACAGCTGGCGGTCAGCTTTCACGGCTTCGAACTTGGAAGTGGACTTTGCCTTCTTCTTGCTGTCTGTGAATGAAGGCAGCTTCCTCGCTGGAATCCGGTCAAAGAAACTGGCTTTGATAGACTGTAGGCGCTCTTTGAGAAACAGCTGGAAGGCTACTTCTCCTTCTGCCTGGGCCTGCAACAACTCTGTTTGAGCAGCTGGCGTGCACACCGTTCTTGTTGAGAGGCTCACCAGCTCCTTGCCATCGAATGGACTGCCCCAGTCCAGTAGCTGGTTGACGATCCTTACCACAGATGTCTCGTCTCGGGAGATGCTGGCCACTTCTTCGTCTGGGTGGCGCGACACATCTCCAAACGCAACACCCTCATCCATTCTGGCCAAGTCATGGCACGCTCTTACAGTTGCCGAACGCTCATGGATGGTTAATATCCAGCGATAGACAGCACCAGGATTGCGGCTGAACCCGATAATACCACCCATAGTCTTACTATCACGGTTCAGAGTCTGCTCAATAGCTTGATCCACTGGGACCTATGCAAAGTGCCGTTCCGACCTTGCGACACAGCAGTCTCCGGACTGAAGTGCATCATGGGCAGAAGGATTTCTTGTAGAGGGTGTGGACATGTCGGCCCAGTAATAGGTGCCATAGCGCGCATAATTTGTGTGGTTGTAAGCATAGAACCATGGCAGCATGCGGCGAATGCAGGCCAGGTGAATGCTCCAGTCTTGTATCCTCATCGCACGGAGGAACAGGGGAAGAAGCTGGGCCATATCCAAGTATGAGAGCTAAAGGGTCGCCATGGGCGAGGCTTTGCGCAAATCTGTAGAGTGCTTCTCAAGACGACTGGACAAGCGGGTAAAGTCGTTGCTGTTCACCATGCTGGAAACTGTTGCAGTCGCCTTCGTCTCTTGCACTTTCCGGAGCACAGCTGAAAGTCTGTCCCATTCGACAGCATCATCACCGGAGAGCGACTTATTCAGGTGCTGTAAATTCATCCGTGTCAATGCTTCATACAGCAACTTGTGCACACGTATGGCACGTTTGTAGTGCTTTCAACTGACTACACCCTTGACAGACTGACTGTAGACCAACGATGCCTGTCATGGTTAGCAGATCAGTGAGGCCAGCTTCTGCAAAGCGCTTGCCAATGACAGACAGAAAAGAGCAGGTGGTGTGGAATGCACCTAGTCGAAGCACCGCATCTGGAAAAGCATTTTTCTGCTTCCACAGCACTTCCAAGCCCTTGGCATATACAGCTTGATCAGCAATGATTACGCAGTGCGGCTGGTTAAGCTGGCGCGATATTGCTGAAGACCGCTTCAACACCTCCAGCACTACACCAATATCTGTTGGAGGTGCTGGAATGACGGGCAAGTAGCCAACAGCTGTGGACTTTGGTGAAGTACTGATCATAGAGTTGAATCCTGACCAGCTGGGCACTGTTTGTTGAGCTTCGTCTGATTGCTCTGATGATGCATCTGGCACTACAGGACAATTGCGCAGCAATACCCATAACATGTCAGTTTGTGCACCTATGTGGCTCGATGAGGATGGTGCTGGGCCCAGTGCTGGAAGCTGGGGTGGCTCTCTTCTCGGTCCAGACACATACTCATACTCTGCTGGTGGTGGTGCAGGTAGTGACCTTGCTGCCCTCTTGCTGCGTGTAGTAGGGGCTGTGGATACAGATGTTGCCGGCGGATTGGTGGATACTGGTGTGGTAGATTCGTGCTGCCTTTGAAGTACAATGCCGTTGGTGCAGTGTGTTGTGCCTTCTCCGGTAACCGTTTCCTCACAAAGGTCATTGTTGTCCCAACAAAAGAAAACATTCTTTGTCGGGTCAATAACGCTGGGCACAAACACGTCGGTGGCCAATGCCTCTTTTGCCAGCGATGTCTCGATCTCAGAGAGCTTAGTGTCTGAAACACCGTGTCCGAAACGATTAAGTGTAGTCACCAACTGCTGGCTTCTGGTCAGGTGGCGGACTGTCATAGGAAGAGCAACACTCTTAGGTGTTATGATGCGGCCTCTTGTCGCGGCATACACAATATCTTGCCCCAAGAGACAAGACCTTGGCTCTCTTAGGCGCATCCAGCTTAGCTCTTTTCACCACACTGTCACAATCCTCGATGTCTCCCACACCAAGCACCCATGCCAGGAAGTTGTAAAGACTATCTGGCACGCACCGACTGGCATTCTCCTCAGTGAGGTCAGATGCGTGTGGAATGTCAGGCAGGATGGGGGAGATAGCTTTGATGTCACTTCTGACTTGTAAGGCAGCATGGAAAATGTCATGGGACATTGACATGGATGGCTCATCCACAGCAAATACATCACTATCACTGCTGTCGGTCTCCTGTGATTGGGCACTGCCACGAGTTACAGCTTCCTCCAGGACAGTTGCCAAACTTGGTGGCGTGAGAGTTGCCGGGACAAGTGACTCAGGCTCTGTCACGGACTGCCTGACGAACATGACCCTATCATTGAAATGATCCACAATGATATGTAGGAATTTGAATTTGAAGTCGGATGCAGTTTTTCGAGCTCTGACCCAAAATCTGTTTTAGACATGTTGCCTAGCGGGACCCCTACTCCAGGGGCCGCTGGGAGCAGTGGTGAAGTCAGTGAAGCTAGGGAAGCACCCATGGATCCGCGGAGAAGACTGAGCGCCAGAGAACTGATGGCCCGGACAGTGGTATTTCCCGCAGTCAAAGATATCAAGCTGGCCACCTACGTGCAGTGCCTGGAAAAGCATGGAATCGAGGCTGAGGCGATCCTGTCTGTACAGGTGAGCTCCTCCGGGCAGTGCAGAATAACCTTTACGGAATCATCATTAGCCATTTTGGTGTCCAAGAACGGCTTCGTGCTCAATGAACGGCATATTTCCCCGGAATGTTTGGCGGGTACCCCCAACGTCCAGCTCCATATTCACGATATTCCTGTGTGGGTGAGTGATGGAGCCGTAGAAGCTGCACTTTCCCAGTACGGTACGGTGCAGGGTGCCATACGACATGGCAGACTCAAAATCCGGGATGGCGTTTTCATTGCGACAGGAGTGAGGTTTGCCACCTTCAAACTTGGCAAAAACAAGACCGTACCATCGTACATGAAATCACGGGACGGAAAGAGCAATTTCCGCGTGTACCATGCTGATCAAACACCCACATGCAGGCTATGCAACAAGCCAGGGCACATCGCCAAGGACTGCCCGGAAAAGACTCAAATAAGCAAATCAACCACCAGCAGGATTAAACCAGCACGTGTCTTTTCCGACCTGTATTTCCAGAGGCAACTTGAAGTCCTGCCTCGACGTTGTAATCTCCAACGTACCAGAAGAAGACCTATCTGTCACATCGTATCCCCCTGTCGGAGCGTCAGATCATGTACTCGTCGGAGGACATGTGTCCCTTGCATGCCCACCACAAGCACCAACACCCCAGCAAAACGTCGAAGCTTGGCGCTGGAACTGGGACCCTGATCGCGTCGTCGCACTGAAAGAAGCCCTGAGCTCAATGCAGCTTTTGCCACCAGCTGAGGAAATCCCGCAGTTATCAATGACAGACCTCTGGTCGCATTGGCATGACTCGCTTATCAACACAGCACACTTGTACTGTACTAACTTCGCACCACGACGTACACACCAGACATGCCAAGGTCGGCGACCATGGATGACTCAACAGCTTCTTTGCAGCATTAAACTCAAGCATCAGCTCTACCGTCAGTATCTCAGAACTCGCAGCGCCGAGAACTGGCTCACATTCGTTACTCAACGCAATAGGACCACAACACTACTGAGAGAAGCTAAATCCGCTTTTGTATCCACTACCGCGCAAGGCGACGTAACTGGTGTCCCACAGCGAAACCTGTACAAGTTAATGAAATCACTGCGGTCGTCCCCGAAAAAGGAGCTTCCACCTATTTCAGCGAACGAAACAGTGGCTAGATCAGATGGAGAAAAGGCGGAAGCGTTTAACAATTTTTTCATTTCGGAAAGCCAGAAGTCCGTCTCCGGACCAACTGAAGCCGTGCCAGAGATTGGCGTGTCGCGCATCATCGGAAGCGAACTGAAGGAAATCATCACCACCCAGGAGGAGGTCAGAAAACTCCTTTCCGCTCTTGATTTCAGGAAGTCGGCTGGGTATGATTGCATCCCGACGAAATTGCTCAAGATCACTGCAGACGAAATATCGTGCTCCCTCGCAACACTTTTCAACTAGTCATTCTCGCGAGGCGAGCAGCCACAGGACTGGCGCGACGCCACTATCAGTCCTCTACACAAGAAAGCCTCTCGTGCAGAGGTCACCAATTATAGACCAATCTCGCTCCTAAGCGTTGTCAGCAAGGTTCAGGAGAGGATTGTTCACCAACGCCTCTACACCCACATTGAGCCCCACCTACCGGCCGACCAATCTGGATTTCGATCTAAGGATAGTACTGAACTACAGCTCTCCCGCCTAGTGCATGAGATTTCCGCCAGCCGAGATTCCGGTCAGGCAGTGTCAGCATGCTTCTTTGACTTATCAAAGGCTTTTGACCGAGTCTGGCATGCTGGCCTCCTGGCCAAACTCGAGCACCTTGGTGTCCGTGGCATTGCCCTTACCTGGCTCACAAGCTACCTGACTCGCCGCCGACAACGCGTCAAGGTTGGCTCCGCTTTGTCATCATGGAAATCCATTCCAGCTGGAGTACCCCAGGGCTCTGTCCTGGGGCCTCTTCTTTTCCTGGTGTACACGATCGACCTCCCCCCAGCATGTACAAACTCTCACACTCAATGCAGCCAGTTCGCCGACGACACGGCACTTATCGCGACGCATTACACGAGGGATTTGTCAGCTGCATTCCTCCAACGTGCCGTGGACGCAGCAGGACGATGGTTGAAGGATTGGCATCTCCTCGTCAACACCACGAAAACCGTCGTCCTTTCCTTCCAACCCCAACACACCATCCACATCACGCTCAGCTCGACTCGGCTGCAGCAGGTCCACCAACATAGGCACCTTGGTGTTACACTCCAAGACGATTTGCGATGGACCCAACACATCATAGAAACCACCAACAAAGCCAAAAAACTACTACACCAACTCCACAAGACACGTGGCACAATGAACGCTTCCAGCCTATTGTTAATATACACAACCTACATCCGACCCGTTCTCGAATATGCCAGCCTTTCCCTCTCGAACACCACACAGCAACAGCGGGACACACTGGAGAGAATTCAACGCCGTGCTATACGCATCTGCCTTCGGATTCCCCTCTTTGCACCAGTTCACCACAGCTCCCTCCCCCATCACGCAAAGCTCCCCACCCTTAGCTCACGACTCCTTGTTAAACAAGCCCTACCAGCATGGGACATCCACCACCAAACCTCCCCACCACACCTGCAACAACAACATCTTGCCCCACAACGTCAACACCAACCATACACCCTTCGACAGACAAGGACCTACTCCATCGGACACGCACACACGAACAGGCACCGAGACTTCCCCATCAACAGTGCCCTAACCCTCTGCAACTCACTCCCTATCGACATCACAACCCAACCTCGTAGAAATTCTTTCCGAAACAATGCATCCAGTCTTCTTTTGAGCAGTACCTGCTCCTGCTCCGCGCATTCCCCTGGTTTCTGATATCTCGAACGTGTACTTAACTATCTCGATCACCCCTGCTAACATTATTGCCCCCGCTTGTTTTTTATGATCCATTGCTTCTTGCCTCCCGGTTAATTTCCATCTAGCTGTTTCTGGCTAGTACCAGTTCTATCGCACTTATTAATCATCCTTATTGGCGTCACGCCATCGTGGAATAAAAAAAATAAAAAATAAAAAAACAATAAAAAAAACAATTCTCTTCTTCAAGAGGAATGTGCGATAGCTACTTGTGACACCCAGGTCTCTCGGCTTCTCCTGGTACTTGCTGGTCAAAAATTCCATTCGTATAGCCTTCACGGCACTCCCCGTGGAGAAGAGGTCATTTTCAATGTTTCCAGCAAGCCAGTTGAAAGCCTGCTGGAACGTTTCCCGGAGGGAAATAGTCGGGCCCTTTCCGGCACTTGTGTTCGCAACGGTTTTCCCATGCGTGTAGTTGCGGTAGCACGAGTGGTGGTACAGAAACTCAGCTGCAATGCAATCCGGGCCACCTTCCTGGAACAGCAGCTGAATCCTCTGATCCTGGTACGCCACTGCTGAGACTAGGAGTTTCTCCCCAGCCTCAAATCTGTGGCATTGCGTAAGCTGTTCCACTTTACCTTTGACGCGTTTGTCAGAGGATTTCTGGCAAAACAGACATACATGTAGCTGCATGTCGGTTTTGGGGAGGGCGCTTCGTGTTGAGCACCTCTAACTGGGATTGCTGTCTTCAGCAGACTCACACTCGTCGGTATTCTGCTGAAGCTGCTGGGGTGGTGTTTAAGAGCTGTTCCCGGTGCTGGCGCTGAGCATAATGCTGCTGGCGGGTTCGAACAGTATCAGCCCGTGGTTTTGGGTAGGGCGCATGCGTGTCAAACGGGGTGGGCCCTTGTAGAGATAGGACAGCCCTGCGACCGTCCGTCTGGCCCGCAGACTCTGGAGGACGGTGGTGGGTCCAATCATCTGCATGGCCTTGCGCTGTGCTGTGTCCAACTTCTCAAGGTGGGTCTGGGCAGCACCAAGCCAGGCTAGTGGGGCATCCTCAAGTATGGGCCTTACAAAGCCCTTATAGACGGTTAGGCGTCCAGCAGCATCCAGGATGGGGGCTGCCTTCCGCATGAAATGGAGGCGTTGATGTGCGCGCACAGAAAGCTGGTGAAGGTGTATTTGTATTTTGTATTTTATTATATTTAAGGATTTCCCAAAGGCTTTGGGCCTGTCGAGGGGATCTCCTGCAAGAAGAATGGAATGACAACTTTATGTAGAGGGAGCAGTTAATCGAGGATAGGCTAAGGAAATAGATCGAGGCATACAAAATCTGGTAATTAAGGAGTTGGAATACCGTCAGTGTAATGAATATATCGGCGAAAATGCTGATAGAGAGAATGCTTGAATTCGGGGAGGCTGGTTATAGCGGTAAGAGAAGGCGGTAGGCAATTCCGTAGCATTGCAGCTTTGTTGGAAAAGAGGGAGGAAAAACGCACACCGTGATAATTGATGTTAAGTTTGTTTGGTCTTCTTGGACTTGAAGACAATGAAAGGTGAAAATGTTGGAGGTGTTCTGGAGATATATGTATAATTTTAAATAGAGTAACAAAAGCTGATACTTGTCTGCGAAAGTGCAAGGACTCTAAGTCACAAAGGGCATTTAACTGGGATTTCGTTTCGCATCTATCTACATTGACTTTTTTACGTAGCAAATACTTCCTAGCTACTCTGGCTTGTAAAATATTTAAACGCTCCAGCTCAGCTTTGGTGATGGCATAGGACCAGGCCGAGGTGGCGTGTTCCAGGGCGGGTCGGAGAAAACTTTTATATAGAAGTAGAAAGGCTGTGGGGGCAAGATGCCGTCCAATGAAGCATAGCAGATCCACACGACGTTGGAAGGTTTTCAGGATGGTCTGAAGGTGGATGGTGTAGGACTGGTCGGGTGTTAAATACACTCCAAGATGCTTCGCAGCTTCAACGATGGTGATAGGTTGGGAAGAGAGCTGGATAGGGTGGTCGTTACTGTAGTTACGGATCTGGGTCGTTTTGGCTGGTGAGAACTCTCCACCGACGTTGCTGGCCCATAGTTGGCAGGCTGAAAGGTCGCTCTCTAGACGAGATTGGTTCCACTGCAGGGAATTCTTGTTATCATGTACATACAGGAGGGTGACATCGTCAGCAAATAAGTATGGGGTGCAGTAGGTGATTGATGAGGGCAGGGAATTAACAAATTATAAGAAGAGGGTTGGAGCAAGATGCGATCCCTGCGGGACTCCACATGTGGTGAGGACCTTGGCCTCGAAATATTGTCCTTCCAACCTTACAGACAGCCTCCGCTCAGATAAGAAGCTTCGGAGCCAGTCGACTTCTTGCCTATCAGCCATTTCTTCAAATGCATTTCGCAATGCTTGATGATCCACACGATTAAAAGCTTTCTTAAAGTCGAGGAAAACACAGTCGAACTTCAGCTTCTTGTCATTGCACTCAGCCATTTGATGTGTCAGCAAGAGCAATTGCTCCTCCGTAGATCGGGTTCTGACAAAACTGAATTGGGCGCTGCTGATATAACGAATGTCATGGACGAAATCACGTAGATCATCCGCTAAGATCCGTTCAAATAATCGAGGCACGATTTTGAGCAGGGAAATCGGCCTGTAGTTGCTGGGATCCGATTGCTCTCCCTTGCCCTTGTACAGTGGTGAAACTGTGGCCAGTTTCCAATCCTGTGGGAAACAGCCATAATCTAGGCTCTTGTTGAAGACGTACGCCAGTGATTCACAGAGCTGATCAGCATGATGGCGCAGAACAGGGACAAGTTCTGGGTCAGCGGTAGCTTTCCTCTTGGAGAGCTGTTTAATCCCCCTACACACCTGGCTTGCGCTGATAGGATTGAAGCTGAACTTCTCGGCTAGTGGCAAGGGTTCGGTATTCGAAGAGCAATGTGGATGTATGCTGGATGAGGTACACTGTGCTGAGAAGTGGGAACTGAGCATTTCTACCCTTTCCGCAGGGGTTTCAGCGGTTGCATTATTCATATGAAGATTGGGGATTCGGGAACGTACATTGTTAATCTGGCAGAGTGTTTTTCGCTTTCTTCCACCAGTGGTAAGTGCCCCGACGAGTGTCTTCAAGATCATCAGCCTGTCTTCGGTGTTGGTTTTCTCTGGCTTTACGCAGCTCAAGTCGGTAGGAGTTACGGGCTAGTTTGTATGCTGAGTGGCAAACCGGATCCTGGGGATGCTTCAGAAACTGTCGATATAGTCTATTCTGCCTTGATTTCAGCTTCTGTAGATGGGCATTGTACCAGGGTTTTTTGTTTTTATGCCCAGTAGTAATGAGCCGCCATACTGTGCACTTGTCGAACAGAGCCATAACATGGTTGTGCCAAACAGTCCAAACGTAGTCGATATGCACATCACCCTGGATTCTTTCAAGTGGAGGTTATCTCGGAAGAAGTGTGGTGAACAAGGAGTGGTTAAAGCACCGCATATCCTGGATCCACTTGCTTTCCTTACTACTGGTGACTAGCTCACGTGATGTGGGTACATTTAGAGAGATGGATGTGATGAACGGACAGTGATCAGCAACACGTGAGAGAATCTTAGATGTGGATGGGAGGTCTCGCCGATTGGTTACAGTCAGGTCAAGGAGTGGATTCGAGGTCGGTGTGGGCCTTGTACTATGTTCAGTATTTACTACACAGAGATCGTACTTCGAAGTAGGTGGTAAAGAGCGTGTGAAGGGCTCGTCCGGCTGTATCGGTGGGGTCTGAAGGTTTCCAGTGGGAATGGCGTGCATTGAAATCTCCAGTTAAAATACAGTTTCTATCAGCGATATTCATGAGCAGGCGTTCTAAGCATTGGGTGAACATGGGCACTGGATGCCTAGGAGGACGATATATTCCAACTATATGCATTGGGAGGGAATGGGCATGAAGTTTCAGGACAAGCATTTCACAATGATGTTCCTCCAGGAAGGGAATACGCTCACATTGGATATTATCTCTAACCAGTACCGCGACTCCACCTCCACCCAGCTGGGACCAGGGCATCGACAAGAGCATCTGTCCCTGCGGTATATCTTGTAGCCGGGAAAGACTAGTCAGGCATCAGGCATTGTATCATCTAGGATCACGGGGGGTCTTCTAACCACCATCAGCGTCGAACTAGTGTAACAGGTAGCCGAGTGGTAGGCGCGGTGCAATTAATTAACACGAGTTATTTATTATTATTATTATTCTCTTAGGTACACACCTAGGATATATTAGAAGTCAAAGAAGAAGCAGCAAATAAATGAGTTTCTCTCCGGTGCACACCCTGAGGTTGAATAGCTCGTTATTATCACAATCTCATCTAAACAGAAATGCGCAGCAGCTTTTATGCAGCAGACGCCGTACGCTTACATACGGAGATACACTATACATCAGGCAAAGCTCCGTATTAGTTCCGTACTACTTCCGTATTGGTCAGGCAGGGATACTACACCCTCCCTTCCTACAGATAATCACGCCCTCGTGATTTTCAAAAATTAGTGAAGAGTTATGAACACAGCGTCAACCGGAAGATGGCAAATTATATCGGAAATGATAACGTTTAGAGAAGACAGAAGAAAGGAACTGATAACAAATCATAAAGTAGAAGCACACCAGGTTCACACGATCTCACGGGGTCAAAAGGGGAAAGAAATGTCCTCCAAATAGGACCTGAAAATCCACAGCACTCTTGCTGCACAACGCTGGCACAACCCGCCAGGAACATCGCAGTTCAAAACCCGAACTGAATACATTATAACTATAAGGGGCGTTGTCACACACATTGTCCCACGTTAGCTGGGTAAACCGCGGCTCACCATGATCAGACGCCTACCAAACTATACTGGATTCACACACTCGCATAAAGGAAGACTGAAGAAAACAGGGAGACTGAAGGAAGACAGGAAAGAAAATGCCATACCTGGAATCAGCGTTAGTAACCACGGCGGCGGCTGTAGCTACGGCGGAGGGCAAGCCAGGTTTTATCTCAATCTTGGTTGAGCCGGTCACTCAGAGCGGCTAGCTCGGCGTCAGACAAATGACCTTCCTCCTCGTCTTGAATCGTGGTCTTCACATTGTCGATAGCATCGCTTTGCGCGACGTAAAGAGTGATGGTCTAGCCAGGAAGAGTGTTGACGAAAATCTGCATCCCACCACGGACACGAAGTACCAAGTGAAGAGTGGACTCCTGCTTCCGACTGCGTGCTGGCGAAACTCAAACGCTGCTGGTCTTGGGGAATACCCTCCTTGTCTTGGGCAGTAGCCTGCCTGTTGTCGTCCTCATCAGCTTCGACATAACCACCGGTAGTATACATGTAGGTAGCGGGTCGCTTGGAATCGCCATCGGAGTCTCCAGTGGATGCCATGCGGAGGGAAGGGTGATCCACGCTACCACCCTGACTGTGCTGCAAGCTAATAAGTAGGGCCAAGCCCAGGAAAGCAAGAAACATGATTCTCATCTTGATTCGTCGCAGGGAGCTGCAGCGGGTTGAGCCATGGGGGTCTGGGGTCGAATCACGTTGTTTTATTTAAAAATTTACCGCCGCCACCAATGTAACAGGTAGCCGAGTGGTAGGCGCGGTGCAATTAACACGAGTTATTTTTTTATTATTCTCTTAGGTACACACCTAGGATATATTAGTTAAAGAAGAAGCGGCAAATAAATGAGTTTCTCTCCGGTGCACACCTGGAGGTTGAATAGCTCGTTATTATCAAAATCTCATCTAAACAGAAATGCGCAGCAGCTTTTATGCAGCAGACGCCGTACGCTTACATACGGAGATACACTAACTATTATAGCAATAAAAACTGCTTTATGGCAGTTTTCTAAAAAAAGTTATTGTGTTCTAGTCCATGGACCCCGTCTAAAAAGTAAGAAATTAACGAAATGTGATAGCTGAAAATTAAAATTTCACACAAAACCTCACAATAATCACAACACTTGAAATGCTGCTTTCAACACTAAACTTGTACTGCACCAACAATTGGCAACATGCATGCATAGGAAAGAGGATCACGAGGGGAAAAGGTCTTCTGCATGTAGCTTTTCATTCTGTGTGTGATTATTGTGAGGTTTTGTGTGAAATTTTAATTTTCAGCTATCACATTTCGTTAATTTCTTACTTTTTAGACGGGGTCCATGGACTAGAACACAATAACTTTTTGTAGAAAACTGCCATAAAGCAGTTTTTATTGCTATAATTTCTTTTGTTTTTTCTGTCACCAACCAATGGAATGCCCTATATCAATATGTAAATGATGGCCTTCACATCATATCAATACCATATTATACGCATTGATGTGCAAGCCTTTTCTTGCCGAAAATGGCACTAGCATTATTATTATTATTATTAATTCAACATCTCATGGCTCGTCAGAAGACTGCCAATATATATGAGAAGTCGGGTGGTAGCCAACCACGGCATAATGCATGTTCTTGTAGGGGAAACATGTGAGCAGTGGTGGTGATACTTTTTTATACGGAGGTCATTCTGGGCATGTTGCTGTTGCTGAATTTCATGACTTGTCATAAAATTGTCTCGCCTTTCAGATATGTCAGATTTCTCCACCCTCAATCAGATTTATTTGAGAAATGTAGCCGTACGCCAGGTGCGTGTCGCAGATGTTTTTGTTGATTCTGTGTTTATAGTCATGGGTTATCGTGATAAGGTCATCCAGCATCATATTGAAACTGAAATCGTAATCCTGTTGATATCGATACAACTTTTGGAAGTAGTTCAATGACTGCAAACTGTTAGTCCACGATTGTCTAAAACAACACAGCAAAGGAGGAACAATAAACATGTATTAAAATGTAAACGAATACATTGCTGAGTCCAAAACCTCGTTCCAACAACTACACTGATCCTGAGGAGAAAAGGGGCAAGGCTATGGTTGGAGGTACTGAGAGATAAACAAGGCACTCCACAATAATAAAATCTTACACATCTTTTGATGAGTATGAATGATATCCAGTCGAACCGCTTTAGGACGAACACCAAGGGACCGATGGTATTTATTCTGTGAGCTTAACCTATTTTATAACCAGAGAATACAATTATATCTCCAACAGACATACGAATAGATTTCTTCCACAGCGAAAGATTCTAAGCCACACCGACTCATTGACTCGTCTCGTATGAAACAATTGAGTCACTAGAGAGATTCTGCAAAACGAAAATGCGTACAAACTTTCGCTCTACATCATGAAGTGCGAAACTTCGCACCTTTGGACGCGAAATGAACTGTCGTAGGAAATTTCGTGAGATCGTGTCATGGCGTACGTGCACTTGGCCAGCGCAAACTACGAAAATGTGCAGAACGCAAAGTTCGTGCAAAAATTCGCACACACTTTCGCAAGGACTGTCGCGAAACTTCGTTCGAATTTTCGTTTTGCAGAACCTCTCTACTGAACCTTTCTTGAGCAACATGACGGCAACTGAAACAGCAACAGAGAAAGCACGATACATGTACTCCACATTCTTACAGGTACTACAAACAGATTGCAGATCGTAATTCTTGCTTTGGCGGCACGATACTTTATTTGGGGAAGTGCAATCTCGGCGGTACTCACAAATCAAACAGCCCAGACTTGAGTAAACAAATCCAATCATACAAGTACGAGATGTTCACGAGACGAGACTGCACCCATTGGCTTGTTTCGTATGAAACAAACAAGTTACTGAACCTCTCCACAATAGAGATTTCCCCTGATATGCGAATTTATTTTGCAAACTCGGTCAATTGGTACTTGAACCTTTCCCTCCAGATTGCGAACTGCCAACGATAGTATGCCACTGACCAGTGCCTTACTTGTAACGTACCAATGTACAATGAATAATGAGTATTTCGACAACACATCTAACATAAGCCTTACCGTCAAGAAGTTGAACTCGCGTTCTTCGCACACTGTAGACAAGGGCAAAGAGATAAAAATGGATCTAAATCCGAATAAAATCAGCACACGTTTCCGTAAATGAAAGGTGAACATAAGCAAATGAATCAAAGGAAACCGGTCAACTTAGAGATCACCTGTCATCGAGTATTCCGTAAAAGGAGGCCTCGCAGCTCGGCAGCAGAAAAGCAAAATTTAGAAAAGAGATCCTGTCAACTTTTCCATTATTTATTGCATTCCGCCCCAAAATCAGCACACTTTTCCTGAATGAAAGAGTCAACACAAGCAAATGAATCAAAGGAAACTGGTCAACTCACCTGTCATTGAGTAATATTCCGCGAAAGGAGGTCTCAGCAGCGCCGAAACGAAATAAGCCAGGCCATGAGACGAAATATCCGAAACAGCTCATGCAAGAAGCAGTTCCAAAGAAGGAAGTTCCTCGCGCATGCACATCCGAACACGGATCCGCGGACTGCATGCATGCACTGAACACAATGTCTGCCGTGCACGTGCACAGCACACGGCTACCACGCGTTGGTAGATCTAATACCGAGCACCTTACGTAGAGACTTACGTAGCCTAAGTGAAATACCGAGCACCTTACGTAGAAACTTACGTAGCATAGCGATGTCGTTTTTTCTGCCATGTGAACACAATAATAGAAAAGCTGACAGGATCGCTTTTCTAAATACATCAGGCAAAGCTCCATAATGGTTCCGTACTACTTCCGTATTGGTCGGGCAGGGATACTACACTAGTAAGTTGCCAGTAAATAGCCCGTGTCTTGTAGTTGGAAATGTTAACTGCCGGAGTATTTTGCACAACAAGCCGACATCACAGCGCTCCTAGAAGAGAACGATGTGGACATATTGAGCCTAACAGAACGCTGGTTAATCTGTTGAATCCGACAGGAGCCGTTGGACTTCTTGGTCAGAGATCGGTCGACCCTCCATGAGAATGAACGGCAGAGAGCACTTGATGCCTCGCCGGCGCAGTTCCTTGTACGTTGCTACATGTGACCGTCTGTCTTGTTGCTGCTTGCGAGTCAGATCATGCCCGACACAGTCCGTGCGCCAAGTTCAAAAAAGTCGTCTAAAAGTTGCACTTTTATTTGCAACCGCGGGAAATTTGAAGACGAATTTAGTGACATACCGAATTATTCTCAATTTTCGACTATTGGTTACCTCGAGAATACAGGCTTATCCTCCTATATCGATTGCTTTTGCGCCGTTATGGTGTTATAAGGGTGAGCGATGAACACATTTTTCGAAAGTGCACCTCGATATTCGACTCTCAAGTCGTTCCGGTGCCTTTTTGTTTCTCTTCTCAATTTCCCATTTCGTAAATACGTCGCAGGAGATTGTGGGCCGTCTTATTTTGCAAGGCTCTATCTCTGATAAAACTACGCGAATGGGCGGACAGATGGTGTTGCTATAGGCCAGGAGTGTCCGCACTGTGACCAAGTCCAAATGGGCCGCCAAAGCCAGGGCTCGAAACTGCATCCTGACAGGCAATGCGGACCATGTGTACTCGCCTGCCAAGATGTTCCCCTTGATGGCAGATATGCCCACCCCGATACCACGCAATGCTGGGAATATGCACATCACCCTACAATACCACGAAATGCATGTATCTGCAAGAAATGCATGAAAAGGCTCATAAATCATTCAGCAGAGCCAATAGACAGGTTCCGGGGTACGATTTTCCGTGCCAAAATCCGTATGGGCGCTACGGATTTTTTCCAGGCGCGCTCCATACGATTTTTCGGCACGAGAATCCGTGTGGACTGGCTTTCATACGAACCATGCTTCGTATGGAGATTTTGCGTCATCGGGTGCAGAAAGATTTTTCGCGTACAAATTTGGTACGAGAAACATCGATTTTTCGCGGGAAGTTTTGATTTCGGTACAAATTTTCAAAATAAAAAGGCATAGCGCGGGAATGTGACGTGTTTGCGATCGTAACCTAGGCAATGACGGCAAACACATAAGTTCCGTACCCCGGAACTTTTCACTGCTCGAAAACGACGTATAAAAAATCCGTAGAGCCTCCACGGATTTTGGTACGAAAAATCGTACTCCGGAACCTCCCTATTGCCTGTCACTGACAACGTGCATGCCTGCACAGCATGTTGCAGCACCGGCACCAGCACCCGCAACAATACCAGACTGCTCAGTAGATGGTTGTGATGGTTATGAAACAAACAAGTTACTGAACCTCTCCACAATAGAGATTTCCCCTGATATGCGAATTTATTTTGCAAACTCGGTCAATTGGTACTTGAACCTTTCCCTCCAGATTGCGAACTGCCAACGATAGTATGCCACTGACCAGTGCCTTACTTGTAACGTACCAATGTACAATGAATAATGAGTATTTCGACAACACATCTAACATAAGCCTTACCGTCAAGAAGTTGAACTCGCGTTCTTCGCACACTGTAGACAAGGGCAAAGAGATAAAAATGGATCTAAATCCGAATAAAATCAGCACACGTTTCCGTAAATGAAAGGTGAACATAAGCAAATGAATCAAAGGAAACCGGTCAACTTAGAGATCACCTGTCATCGAGTATTCCGTAAAAGGAGGCCTCGCAGCTCGGCAGCAGAAAAGCAAAATTTAGAAAAGAGATCCTGTCAACTTTTCCATTATTTATTGCATTCCGCCCCAAAATCAGCACACTTTTCCTGAATGAAAGAGTCAACACAAGCAAATGAATCAAAGGAAACTGGTCAACTCACCTGTCATTGAGTAATATTCCGCGAAAGGAGGTCTCAGCAGCGCCGAAACGAAATAAGCCAGGCCATGAGACGAAATATCCGAAACAGCTCATGCAAGAAGCAGTTCCAAAGAAGGAAGTTCCTCGCGCATGCACATCCGAACACGGATCCGCGGACTGCATGCATGCACTGAACACAATGTCTGCCGTGCACGTGCACAGCACACGGCTACCACGCGTTGGTAGATCTAATACCGAGCACCTTACGTAGAGACTTACGTAGCCTAAGTGAAATACCGAGCACCTTACGTAGAAACTTACGTAGCATAGCGATGTCGTTGTTTCTGCCATGTGAACACAATAATAGAAAAGCTGACAGGATCGCTTTTCTAAATACATCAGGCAAAGCTCCATAATGGTTCCGTACTACTTCCGTATTGGTCGGGCAGGGATACTACACTAGTAAGTTGCCAGTAAATAGCCCGTGTCTTGTAGTTGGAAATGTTAACTGCCGGAGTATTTTGCACAACAAGCCGACATCACAGCGCTCCTAGAAGAGAACGATGTGGACATATTGAGCCTAACAGAACGCTGGTTAATCTGTTGAATCCGACAGGAGCCGTTGGACTTCTTGGTCAGAGATCGGTCGACCCTCCATGAGAATGAACGGCAGAGAGCACTTGATGCCTCGCCGGCGCAGTTCCTTGTACGTTGCTACATGTGACCGTCTGTCTTGTTGCTGCTTGCGAGTCAGATCATGCCCGACACAGTCCGTGCGCCAAGTTCAAAAAAGTCGTCTAAAAGTTGCACTTTTATTTGCAACCGCGGGAAATTTGAAGACGAATTTAGTGACATACCGAATTATTCTCAATTTTCGACTATTGGTTACCTCGAGAATACAGGCTTATCCTCCTATATCGATTGCTTTTGCGCCGTTATGGTGTTATAAGGGTGAGCGATGAACACATTTTTCGAAAGTGCACCTCGATATTCGACTCTCAAGTCGTTCCGGTGCCTTTTTGTTTCTCTTCTCAATTTCCCATTTCGTAAATACGTCGCAGGAGATTGTGGGCCGTCTTATTTTGCAAGGCTCTATCTCTGATAAAACTACGCGAATGGGCGGACAGATGGTGTTGCTATAGGCCAGGAGTGTCCGCACTGTGACCAAGTCCAAATGGGCCGCCAAAGCCAGGGCTCGAAACTGCATCCTGACAGGCAATGCGGACCATGTGTACTCGCCTGCCAAGATGTTCCCCTTGATGGCAGATATGCCCACCCCGATACCACGCAATGCTGGGAATATGCACATCACCCTACAATACCACGAAATGCATGTATCTGCAAGAAATGCATGAAAAGGCTCATAAATCATTCAGCAGAGCCAATAGACAGGTTCCGGGGTACGATTTTCCGTGCCAAAATCCGTATGGGCGCTACGGATTTTTTCCAGGCGCGCTCCATACGATTTTTCGGCACGAGAATCCGTGTGGACTGGCTTTCATACGAACCATGCTTCGTATGGAGATTTTGCGTCATCGGGTGCAGAAAGATTTTTCGCGTACAAATTTGGTACGAGAAACATCGATTTTTCGCGGGAAGTTTTGATTTCGGTACAAATTTTCAAAATAAAAAGGCATAGCGCGGGAATGTGACGTGTTTGCGATCGTAACCTAGGCAATGACGGCAAACACATAAGTTCCGTACCCCGGAACTTTTCACTGCTCGAAAACGACGTATAAAAAATCCGTAGAGCCTCCACGGATTTTGGTACGAAAAATCGTACTCCGGAACCTCCCTATTGCCTGTCACTGACAACGTGCATGCCTGCACAGCATGTTGCAGCACCGGCACCAGCACCCGCAACAGCAGTATGTGCAAATGTCAATAGGAAGGTTGGAGCATTTGTCCACGCAAAGCAGAATATCAGCATTTTTGGCAAACGACTTTTCTATTTATCGATCATTCAGTCCACATTTGAGTTTGGCAGCACTGCATATATTCATTGCTTATCACAAGCCCTATATGACAAGCTTCTTACTGCCAGCCGCGTAGCATTAAAGAGAATATTTTCGTTGGATAGAATGACTCCCACCACTCTTCTATACAGTCATACTAACTTGTACGCCCTTGAGAAACGCCTCAACTTCAAAACCTACGTATTTGTTTACCGCTGCCTGAATGGACTTGCTAGTCCTCTTCTGCGAGACCGCTTTACCTTGCGCGCCCATGGTGCTCGCACTGCAGCCACCACCCGTGGCCAAGTCTCTGCTGCTCTTGTTCTGCCCCCCGCTAACACCCGATATGGCTTTAGTGCAATTTCTTATTTGGGCGCTGCCAGGTGGAATACACTTCCACCGGCTTGCCGCATGTCCAGTTCACCAGCTGAATTTCGCTCATCCATCAAATTATACCTAGGGTTCCCTGTAAAAAGGCGCTGACGCCTGTTGGGAATTCCCTAGTAAAAGAAGAATAAATAATAATAATAACAATACCAGACTGCTCAGTAGATGGTTGTGATTTGCCACGGCATGTCACAGTTTACCATGATTACAAGCAGTAGAGCTGGCCGAGAAGCGCGCGAGCGTCGTACTAGTACGACGCACATGAGTTGCATGCCCCACGGCCGTCGTACTGGTACTTTTGCTCACCTCACAAAGATTCACCAAGGGTTCCCTGCAGTCCTTCCCCAGACGCGCAAAAAAAAGACCTCTCCCACTCATCCCGATATAACAGATTCTTGACTGATTTTTGCCGCGAAAGCGAAAAAATGTTCTCAAATTTGAGAACTGTCCTAAATTGGTTCTGAGAGATGGAAGCCGTTTTACATGGCCTACGTCGTTTTACTTTGCACCACCTCGTTTTATTTCACACCATGTATTCTTGACGGGACGCTCTTTCGGCAGATATATTTTTAGTGAAGTTTCGTAGAGGAGACGTATATCGAAAATGTTGTGAACGAAGCTGAAAATGGCATTTTTATGCACCTAATTTCAAGCCGAATTATCGCCAGAGCACGCAGCGTTTTCGGCCAGCACGAAGGCGGCAACATATAGAGGTAAGCAATACCTATCACTTACAAGACAAATCTTATCTGTTCACGAGCTCCAAATACCTAAAATTCAGAACTTGCTGTGCTTGCTTGGCCCTATCTACATGTATGTTACATAGAGTATCACACACATTTGGCAAGTACAATGCACAACATTATAATACCGTCTTCTAAGCTGTAGTCTTCACTGGTTTACAGTTTTGGATATGTAGAGTAAAGCCTCATTCACACTTCGCTTTGCGTAAGGGAAACACGTCACAACGGCCGTTTGCGGCGAGAAAGTTGACTTGATCTTGAGTTGAGTTACTTGTTTGGTCGCCTGTGCGCATTGCGTTCATGAAATATGAATCAGTCTTGAATGTGCCAGTCCATTGCTCAGTTTTACCATGTTCTTGCTTAAGTCTGTTGTGATTTATCTTGAATCCGTAGACATTTCGCCGTATTGGTACCATCCGTTCCATAAAAATGCTGGTTCTTGTAATGGCATGCACCATAAAATGACATCTGTTCTATAGCCGTAATCATCTGCCCGCCATATCTTCTACATTTAGTGAGATGTTCCCTAGGGCTGCTGCACTGTATGCATGCAGTTGTAGTTCCCACCGCCTTGATGCTGGCGGCGTATTCAACATGACATGTATGCATTGTATGCACGCCTATGGATTCGTCCTTTTTCTCGTGTAAGTGTACACTCAAGATTGTTCTGTCTAATTGAGTGATCTAGACTTGTTCTCACTTTGGTCACCAATATTCTTGTATGCGAATCGTTCATCAGAGTATAACTTCATTTTCAGGCTCTCTGGTGTGGACATTCTCTCTTGCTGTCCAGGGTTGCTGCACTGTATATTTGTAATCATCGCTGACTGGCTGTTGGCAGAGTATTTGATGTGTGCACGTGTATGGATCCGTCCCTTCCTCATGTAAGTGCGCCAGCATTTGTGATATAAAGTTGAGTGATATAGAACTCGTTTCAAATATAACACCATTTGCCAATCAGCGGCCGTTCTAAGCGGGATATATTCAGCGATATATCCTGCTCGGTTCACATGGGTCACTTCGAGAATAAGGAAACTTTAAGCCTAGTTCACATTCGACGTAACGCTGACAGTATGGGACGTAAGGGCCTGTTGGGACGGCCGGGGTGAGCTGTAAAATCTTGTACGATTCGTAAGACACAACATGTAGTATGACACGACATGTAGCAGCTATTGCAATTTTCAAGAAGTGACACGAAATCTTATCTTCCTAAAATTTGAATCAGTTGTGCTAGCCATTCGGCGAGTTATCATGGGAAGCGTAGTGTTGACCGTGTTTCAAATGTTAAAAAACCTAAGTGTGCTGTTGTGCGCATCGGGAGGGGTCAGCGCACGACACATCCCCTGTTCACACTCGAATGCAGTTGTTTTGTACGCTTGCGTCCCCGTCTACGGTCTGAAAAGTTGAACTGATCCAACTCTTCCCCTCGCTTCCCAATCTGTAGGGTAGAACGGTTGCGTTCCCGTTCCTGGTGTTCACATTGGACGCTGTCTGTCGGCGTCATAACCGTTTCGTCGGTTCCCGTCAATCCTTACGTTGCGTCCCGTTGAGCCCCGTCGAATGCGAGCTAAGCTTTCGTGCTGGTCACGCTCTGTATATAGGAAAGTACCATGCAAATGGATTATACCATTCGCACTCTGTGTATACCGAATCCCCCAATTGTCCCTCGTCCTAACGCACTCTCGAAAATATTCGCCGTATACCCCTCATACTCATGGTATAATCCGTACCTAATATAATATTATATATAATCAGTATCATCTGCTGTTTATTTTCCATTGCAGGTTAACGTCTCAATCAAGCATCGTCATCAAAACTTTGCACAGAAGAGTGTTTGTCAGCGGTGTCAGTCATCCTCTGGGATCCTCTTTCTGTTATTACTGAAGCTCAATTCCCAATACATGAACTGCTTTCCACAATGCGCAACATGCAACACCTGCGATGAGCTGCAATCGCGACAGACGATTCACAATCTGTTTTGTTTCTGCGGCATCTAAGTGCAGTGCGTAGTACCCTCACGTGCACCCAGCCTAGTGAACTGTACAACGCGCTTGGCAAGAGTTATGCTTTTGCCAACTTCTTGGACAGTGGCCCTACAACTGCTTGCGACAGTGCGCGACAGGCATTTCCTCGCCGCAAGTATTACTTCGCAGAAAGTGATACATGTAATTGTGAATTGTAAATACCTTTTAATCCAATTCAACTTTTAGTATGTGCTTCTCTTTGTTGAACAGCAATGGGTAACCAACTCTTCTCCTGTCCATTCATTCTCCTGCTCGTGTTTGTATGGTGGTTGTATACTGTATACCCATTGAATGATAAATGTACTACAGTATCAGGTTTTGTGTGGTGATATATTCACGTCCAAATATGTTCAATTTTCACTTGAGCACACAAGGGTTAGAAGCTTAGAAACACTATACATATATTCTTTAGGGTGTTCTCCATTGATATATTGAAAGATCTCACCTGTTCAAGACGTCCATGTCGACTTTGAGGCCGACTTTCGCATCGATGTCGGCTATTTTCTAGCACTTAGAAAAATGATCCCTACCACCCGGGACGCATTCTATCGCGTTGTTTGCATTCTCCTGGCGGCAGGGCATTGCCAAACTGATAACCTTTCATATGAAATAATTCAAGGGATGTGGAATAAGCCTTCACTGCTCGACCAGGCCGATAACCCTATTTCATACATACCCCAAAACTAGACAAATTCGAAATTTCTCAAGCTTGAGAACGTTTCCCGGCAAAAAAAACCCTCGAAATCTGTTATATCGGGATTGGTCGTTTGGGAAAGGACTGCTGTAACAAGGCCATGCCTGTTGGGACTCCCCTAGTCAAATAATAAATACTACTACTACTACTACTACTACTACCACTACTACTACTACTACTACTACTACTACTACTACTACTACTACTACTACTACTACTACTACTACTACTACTACTACTACTACTACTACTACTACTACTACTACTACTACTACTACTACTACTACTACTACTACTACTACTACTACTACTACTACTACTACTACTACTACTACTACTACTACTACTACTACTACTACTACTACTACTACTACTACTACTACTACTACTACTACTACTACTACTACTACTACTACTACTACTACTACTACTACTACTACTACTACTACTACTACTACTACTACTACTACTACTACTACTACTACTACTCAGTACGACGCGCGCTGTACACTGTACAGTGAACCTGCATCTCATAGTCGTGGGGTCCGTGTTGAGTCCATAGTGACTTGTTCAAACTATCGTAACTCACTCAATACTTGGTCGATTCTCACAATCGAAACATGTATCTGCGAGAGAAAACTCTCAGCTGGCGATAGAAACAATCGCCGAAGCGATGCGACTACCGGTTGTTGAGATATGCGACTCGACACGGCAAATTTCAACTCGATTTTTTTGCGCAGTCTGCAGAACGCGTATTTTCCATCATGGATCATTTGTGCGCTACCTGCTGCCATGGAAACAAGATTCAAATGCTGGTAATGGATCCCGTGAGTCCTCACAAAACATTTGAGCTCGATACGAGCAAGGAGACCGAAATGGCAGCTAAATATTTGAGCTTGGTTAGTCTTGGCCGTGCTCAAGTCTGTCGAGCGCGTGGATGAAGTTTGCCAGACTGTAGCACGGGGTTTTGGTTTCGCTCCGAGCTAGGTTTGACACCAGTTTGTCACTCGTCTCAAGACCTTTCCAGGAAGCTCAAGATCGTGGAATTCGTCCAAGGGAAAGTTATCGATCCTTGAGCAGCTAGTACTTTCATGGGAAAATGCGACTTTTACAGGTGTTGTCGTGGGGCGCGCTCAGGTAGCGTCGTGCTAAAGAGGTTAACGTGAAAGTAAACGCAAACGATCAGCCAGCGGGTCTCTGCAACCGGCATAACATGCAGCTACATGACAGCAACAGGCCCACATGCACCATGTGTGGCGCACAAATAAGGGGTGTTAAGCGTAAATGTCCGAACGTCGGAGCAGTTCAGCGTCAGCTGCACACTGAGCGTGGTCTTACGGTCACCGCGGATAGTGCTTTTTGCCTAGCCTGTTATAAAGGCCAACTGGATATGGTGGACAGTCAGACTACTGACTTCAAGCTGGAGAGCCTGGTGCAGAGTATAACAGACGAAATGCACCAATGCACCTCACCCGAGGAGTCTGCATTGCTGGCAACAGCAAGATTTGTCTGTCTTGCATTCCTCGAGAACCGTTCTCTTCTTCTGGCAACGGCTGCTGATTTCTTCACCATCCAGCGACTGCAACAACCGGTGGCTACTGTCCAGCCTTATTTCGAAGCTTGGCGCTCATCTCAGTCATGGGTCATATGGTACCAGTAAGAAACGAGGTACGCTCCTGTATCGTACAGGGTGTGACACAGTTCTGTGCTTATACAATTCCCTCGCCGTTGCACGATCCCAGACCCTGAAACACAGAGCACAAAATGAAACCCAGCACACACAGCACACAAGCCAACCCAGTGGCCCATCATCCTTCGTATCAGAGCTGTCGGCTGCAATGCACTCATAAATCAAAAGTCAAGCACAAGAATTCAAGCACAAAGAGCATAACGACCTAATTTCACTGTCGGAAATGAAGCTGGACGCAGTGGTGGATAGTGTGGACAGTGAGTTGTGGGGAAACATTTGGCTGATGATGTACGGCCAATCGGAGTCAGAAGGAAGTCAAGCATCCAACCACCGTGCAAAGATGATCCGGTGCTTGTTTGTTCTATCATGCATGATGCATGCAAGCACACCAGCATGCACTTACCCTTTCCAGCTTGTTCTTTCGGACTTTGTGGATGCACATAGCAATTCCAGCGAGCTCATGCGAGTACTAGCTCGAGTCGGCGCAACAGCAGGTGGCGACTCCTACAAGCAATATCAAAAGACCATCATTGATAAGAAATCAGAGCTCGGAATGAACAGTGAGATACCTCACGCAAAGTTCTCCATTGCAACAGTGGATAATATCGACAAAAACGAGCCAGGCAGGCGAATGTACTACGGAGACCAATCAAGAGGCTTTCATGGTACATGTACATCTATTCAGAGCATCACACCAAAGCCCATCAGTGGCAATATCGTCGCGTGCAACAACATAGACCGAGTGCCACATCAAGGATTCCACTGTGCATCACAGCCTGCCGACACAAGTGAACCACAGGGTATGCGAGGCAGGCTGAGGTCCCGTGCAAGAACAATGATTGAAGGCCAGAAGCCACAAGTCGACCACCAGAGCACGCAGAGACACTTACCTACACCCCAGTCACAGCTGGATGATGCCATTCAGCCTGATTGGCCCACTGGACCTAGTGCTGTTGATGACGAGCGCGCAAGACCATCTACAGAAAGCACAGAGAATCCAGAAAATACGGCAAAAACCTGTGACACAACTATCACACATGATCAAGAAAAGGCTGCAAGTACAGAATGTTCAGCATGCAACACCCAGCCCGCGCCAGATGACGCGCGCGTGTCTGTGTGTGTGTGTGTGTGTGTGTGCGTGTGTGCTTCTATGGCTTCTGCTGTAGCATCTTTATCATCGCCTCCGGCGATGGGCGTCCAATGGTCCAATGGTGTGTGTGCGTGTGTGTGTGTGTGTGTGATACGTGTTTGTATGTGTGTGTGTGTGTGTGTGTGTGTGTGCACGCATGCGCGCGTGTGTGAGTGTGTATATGTGTGTGATGCTGAATTCGAAGACACATGCTCTCACAATGCATTCGCACATGCTGCGGACCCTGCGTCTCCAGCACTTGCTTTTCTTTCAGGACCTGCACTTCTGTGCGGTTGTGCTAAACTATATAAAAAGTTTCTTTGACTATGTACTCCATCTATAATTATGTAATGAACGTCCTACCATGGTACATACAAAAGAAACTGTTCCACAGACTACCTTCAGCCAGAACTTTAGCAAACTAGATCAGCAGCCAGGAATACTGCTGGATTTTGATTAAAATCTGGGCCCCAATCACACGACTTACATAGAAATTCCGTATAGATGTCGAAGACAAAACAGCAAGGGGACTAGTTTGCAATGTAGAGGTGCCCAAGGAAAATAAGCAGCCAAAACGTCCCTGTTCAAGCACAATTACTTTAGTGCAAAATTCCACACAATTCGACATACCTCCACGAAATTGTGGACCGCTCCATTTTGCATAGCCTGATTGGGATGTGCTTTGGGAATCCAAACCCAAATATATCTACCTTTGGCTTAGAGCATAAGCCGAGAGTGTCCGCTATATGCTATCCACTCCAGCACGACAAGCAAGTTGATGGTACGATTACGACGAAAAAATATGTAGTGCAAACACAGGTCTTCATGGTCTACAGTTGGGCGCAACGAACCTCAGCTAAAGTGACATAGGTGACAAAGGGACATACCTCAGCAGCAAACCAAGTTATGAACAAGGATTCCTCCAGCACACGCCAGTTCAGATCCAAATAAGGTTGCAAATTCCCAACAAAACAATTGTGTCGTCGTCATCTTTTTGCACCTCGATTTTTCCCGCGGTTGCAAATAAAAAACAGGCTACTCAAGGGCTTGGCGCACGGACTGCGACATACAGAGGAGCTCCATCATCAGGTTTCAAATCGAAGCGGCGCTTGTATATGTCAGATTTCGAACCCGCAGTTCTCAGTTGTACTCGTACTGGGCGATATCCACGTGCAGCGGCGGCCCCAGCTGCACCGGGCGTGACAGTCTTGAGAGGTTCTCCAATCCTCTCAACAACTTGGATGAGGGATGGTTCCACGTGGAGGGTCTTGCTGCATTGCTGCAAGAGTTGCTCATTATCTGCCTCAGGAAGGCCACGTACAATGATGCGAGACCCTAGGTCGGTGGAGCACATCAGACCCCGTCACCACGTCCACGATTCATGCCTGCGATGCTGCACCGCTGCTTTGCACGTCATGATTGGAAGCTGTGGCCTTAGTAAAAAAAAAAAAATGCTGTTCTTGCGCTGTTGCTTGTCGACTTCCTCCTGCACCACTGCAGCGAAGTCAACGACTTTGTCTGCGGGCGGTTCCATGACAGTCCAGGCTGGTGTAGACTGTACGGAGTCTGGGGTCAGAGTTCCGTACCGTACTTCAAGCGAGGACAGACGGTTCTCCAAGCTGTCGATTGTCTTTTCCATCTTCAAGTTTTCCGCCATGATGCCTTGCATTTTCGAACCAATTTGCTGGACGATGGCCTCCATGCTCTCCCTGGAGTTCGTCTGCTCGCTACGGATTTCCAGAAGCAGGTCGTTGATCTTACCAAGGTTATAGGAGTCAGCAGATTCGCTTCTCTTCTTTTGAACTCCCTCCGACGGTGACGTTGGTTTGGTTTTTGGGCCATCCGTTGAGAAATCGTACTGGGTGTTCTGCTCTGGGTAGCCATGGCCTACTCACAGCTATGTTCACTCTCACACTACAAAATTAATGATTGCTATGTGCTAAGAAGCTAGATACAGATAACTGGTTGGCCGGAAAGATCCAAAGTGTGCGCTGAAGTTGAGCTTCTCGTCGAACACCACCCCAAGGAGCTTCAACTGGCTGCTGACAGGAACAGGGGTGCCAAGGAAGTGGACAGGGGGGAAGTCTGGAGGGGCCAGCTTCCTGGTCACAGACATCAGCTGTGACTTAGAGGGCTCAAAGGTAACCCTCCAAGTACTTCCCCAGGCTTCCAGCTGGTTTCCGCCTGTCTGACGTGCAGCTGCGGCGGCCACTGTGGTCTGTCCAGGCATGACAGGCGTGTATAACGTAGTATCATCAGCATACACGGCAATGGAGACGCTGGCAGGCAGCTGATCTTCGGCGTCGTTTATGTATACTAGAAACAATGTGGGCCCTAGGATGCTGCCCTGAGGGACGCCTGACCGGATGGTAGAGGGGGTAGAGGTCTGTCCCCCAACAACAGCTTACAGCTTCCGGTTCTGGAGGTACGATGTTAACCAGGCCAGCAGTTGCCCACCAATGCCATAGCCTCGGAGCTTGCAGAGGAGCCCAGGGTGCGAAACCCGGTCAAACGCGCCTGCTATGTCTATGGCGAGGGCCTGAATGGTTCCGCCCTTACTGGTGGTTAAAGCCCATTCATGCTGGAGTGACGTTAGTAGGTCAGCTGTGCCGATTGATTTCCGAAAGCCAAACTGGTTGGCAGACAGGAGGGTATTTCTGTTGAGATGGTTGATGAGCTGCTGGTTGACTATTTTTTCCATCACCTTGGATACTACACAGAGCAAGGAGACTGGTCGATAATTACGGACATCGCCCTTGGTCTTGCGCTTGTGGATGGGAACCACATTGCCTACCTTCCAGGCTGTAGGCTGGTAACCATGGGAGAAACAAGACGAGAACAGCTGCGACAACGGCTTTGAGAGCTCAGACGCACACTCCTTTAGAACGCGGCAGGAAATGGAGTCTGGCCCGGACGCTTTGGATACTTCGAGACACCGGAGCTGCTTGAGCACTGCTGATTCCCGGAAGCGGATTTGACTCAGGATGGCGTCAGTGCGTGGTGGGAAAGGCGGGAGTGTGTCTTCAGTGAGATCGTTTGGGATGCTGCACTTCTCTGCGAAGAGTGATGCGAAACAGTCAGCCTTGGAGGAGGCCGTGGGACATTGCTGACCGTCGGCCCCCTTTAGGACAGGAATATCAGATGTGCGGGATAGACCTCCTGGACGCTTCGTGTTTGACCACCATGCTTTGTCACGTAGGTTTCCATTCGACAGCTTGTTCCGCAATGAAGGTACATGAGCCTGCTGCGCTGCATGGAGCACAGTGGCAACTCTCAGGCTGGTTGCAGTGTAGGTATCTGACAATTGCAGATCAGCTGGGTGTGCACGGGTGTGTCGCCAAGCACGGTTTCTTGCAGACACAGCTGTACTACATTCAGGAGTCCACCAGACAGGGTCACACGTTCTGACTGACAGATGCTTCGATGGGATGAAGCGATCCATGCCCTCCTGGATGCGGAAAGTAAGTTGTACGCATGCGTGTTCTGGGTGGTGGCTAAGAATGTGCTGCCAGTCTGTCTGACGAATAAAATGACGCATGGGGCCCCAGTCAGCCTGGTTGCAGCGCCAGACGCGGCGTCGAGACACGGGCTCAGTATGGAGCGTGACTGGGCTGAACTCAGCAATAATCACACAGTGGTCTGAATTGCCGGGGAGGGGGGTGGAAATGCCTGTACTGTGACGGGGTGTGGCAAGTTTGACAGGATGAGGTCAAGAGTGTTCTTTCCTCTTGTTGGCTGATCAACATGTTGGATCAGTCCGTGCGTCGCACATATTTCTTCCAGGCGTTGCCCAGCAGTGGTAGTCTTGGTACTGCCAAGCCACTCAGTGCTGTGGACGTTGAGGTCGTTAGCCAGGATGACTTGGGCGGAGGGTGGAACGGCATCCAGGCAGTGGTCTAGGTGCTCCAGTAGGGAGACGTCAGAGTCGCCACTCGAGCCAGAACGATACACAGCTCCCAAGGTGATATCGCTGCCGGACTGGGACTGGATGGTGCACCATAGAACTGCGTTCTTAGAGTCCACAGGAGTGGCATGGAGGTCGATCTGTGCAACTGCGAGAGTAGACTTGCATCATATGGCAACGCCTCCACCCTGAGCAGTGCAATCCATCCGCAGGGGCTCTCCGTAACCTGGAATGGTAGACTCTGAGGCGGTACACTTATCTGGAGTGAACTTAGTCTCACTCTCTGCACCTCTGGCCTCTTGCTGTCCTGGAGGGCTGGTGGCTAGGACCGTTCATAAGAGCAAGATTTATCCAACAGCCGGTGTCAGTGGAGGTGGCTGGTGTCGCACCCCATTGGCAGCATCCTGGCCAGCTGACTGGGTGGCTGCCTGCAGAACTGACATGGTCCGCTCTGCATTGTCAGCATCCTGGCCAGCTGACTGGGTGCTTGACTCCAATACACTGGGACCCACCGCGTTTTGCGCAGGGGAGTTCTTACGGCCAGCGTCAAACTTCAATGGCCTGCAGTACAGTGGCCGGGGCCAGAATTCCGGGCTAGTCAGGAGATTCACAAGAGATGCATCCACGGCTACGCGTGCTGACACCCGGCCATGTGGAGAGGTATACATACTGCACGTGAGCACCGAGATGGACTGTGGCTCGGGAAGAGCAGCTGCTGTGACTTGAATGTATTCTTTCAGACTAGATTCGGTGCAGGATGTGCTCAGGTTACCAATGTACACCACGGCACGCGCTGTCTGTGGTGGCTCTGCAGCAACTAGCTTCCATGCGTCACTGTGGTTCCGGGGTGTGGTCCGCCGCAAAACTCGTTTGGACACCACCTCCCGGAAACGTCACTGTCGCATTCAGGAGTACTCAAATTGCTGCTTGTCTCTGCATCAGCAGGAGGGTTCGGGGTGTGAGGCTCCATGTCGACAACTTGCTCGGCATCAGCAGATGAAGCACTGTGCATGTGGTCATTTTGATGTTTTTCATGTTTTCCTTGGCCTTGTTGATCCCAATCGGATGCCTGACGTCTTGAGTAGTCTGGGCCAGTTTGCGGACACCAAGCAGTTCGTCTTTCAGATGACAAATGCTGTCAGTAAGGTCGCTTATCCGAGAGAGCAAGCGGGCCTCCCTGCCTTTGCTCTCCTCAATCTCAGCACGCAGCGCGTCCACAAGAAACTGGAGTTTGTCGTCCATGGCGGAGAGGAGCTCATTACTTCGGGTACTGCTGCCCTGACCACCTGTGCCCCCTGTAGGCACGACTGAATCTTGTTCGCCGTCCGGCATGGCTGTATGCCGCCTGGGCAAACAAGGACCTTCGGGAGACAAAATACTCAGCTTTTCGAAAAATTCCTAACTGCAATACCAAGCGGATGTACGTGTGGTTTGTATTAGTGTTGTATCTGCATAATTTCAAAATTCAGCGTCGTCCTCTTCTTCTATGCATTCAAATTCAGCGTCGTCCTCTTCTTTCCTGCTCAAAATGACCTCAAATGCGAGACTGCGTGTGCGTACTCGATGCTCATATCCTTTCCCAGCCTGGAAGAAACCCCTTATTAAGAAGCTGTCGCAATGTTGACAAGTAGCCAACAGGTCGGGCCATGTATAGAATGGGTTGTAGGAGCCATCTACGCTCGAAGTAGGTACTCGGACCTACACTGCAACGCAAAAACGACGAGATTTCACTTTTGGCAGCTGTACTACTAGCTGTTGAGAGCTTGAAACATTCGACATAGCAGCGGCGAGTGCGGCGGAGGCTATGTCATCCGCTGTGGTTGCACCGGACACAGGCGTTCTCTGATTGCTGTGTAGGGAGGTTCTGCTATACGTGAAACGTAGAGAAATCACCTAGAGGGCAGGTGTCTGGGTTAGAGTCTACGGCTTCGCGTGTTTTGGCTCCAGATTTCTACGCGGAGATGAGGTTCTCTACATTGTGGCACACGCATTCACGATGGAGGACGGGAGCACTTCTGGAGCTCCTGCTCTTGCCTCATTTATGTTTAGGGTCCACAAGGACTGGCCTTTGGACCATGTATTTTTTATCAAGGAGCTGTCTAGACTGGGTGTTCAGCCCTCCGAACTCAGCCAACTGGACCTAAACGGGAAGCCTGGCTGGTGCAATGTCACCTTCGTCACGCAAGGAGTGCGCGACCGCCTGTTGACGTCAGAGGAAGAATTCGTATTTGCCAGTAAGAATGTCGAGGTTGTAATGGGAGGCATGTCAGTTACGACTTTCCATGTATTCGGATGCCCCGTGTCATTGCAAGATGGTGCTCTTGTGCATGAAATTTCACTCTATGGTCGGGTCCATGGTCCTCCAAAGAGCAAAATTGTTAACCATGAGGGCTTTGCAGTTGACAAGGGGACCAGGTATGTCAAAGTTTCCCTGCGGAAGGCTGTGCCTTCTAGCCAAGCCAAGAACATATACATGAAAGCCCTCACACAGAAACTGTAGCAGTTGATGTTGGCGCCAGTGCGGGCCAGTCCACCGTACCTGACAAGGTCAATGGGACGCCTAGCACAAGATCAGCTGGGACGCGCAAGAACCAGACCCCCGCAAGGACGGACATACACAAACTGTTGAAGATGAAAACAGTTGCGACAAGGTCAAGTCGTCGGCGGATGAGCTCCCGGAAAATAGAAGCTGGGAAGATGTCGGCTCCTTAATGGAAGACGAGAATGGTGGCTCTGATTCTGAAGCTTTCACAGATGTTCGTACCAGGAAGGAAAGGAAAGCCAAGAAGCCCATCAGAATCCGCTCACAGCCGAGGATCTGGCGCCGTAGCCCATAGATTGATTCTTCGCTCGCACGATTGTTCTTTATCTTCGTTTTGATTGCTTTGTATTGTGTCACGCAAGTTTTCTCCTATGCATCACCATTTTCACCAGGCACTGTACCCCACAAAATAGGTCAACTCCCTTGACAATTGCATTCCTAAATGTTTGCAGTCTGCGACACAAGACACATGAAATTAAGGCACTCCTAGATAGCTCCCAGATCGACGTTATTGGCCTTGCAGAGATATGGCTGGATGAGACTATCAGTAATGGAGAACTAGTCATCCCAGACTACTCCCTCATGAGACTTGACCGTGGGCGCCCAGGAGGCGGCGTGGCATCAGTCTACTATCGCTCATCTCTTGCTCTCCAACCTCGGCTGGACCTTGCGCAGGATGGCCTGGAAGCTCTTTGGTTACAGACAACGAATTCTGGGACAGCCCACCATGTATTTGCTTGTGTCTACCGCCCACCGACTGAGCCTATCAGCTTTTGGACCCAACTAGAGAGAGCGCTTGACGGAGCCTCACGGATAACCCCATCGATAACTCTCCTCGGCGATTTCAACACGAATGCCAGACCGCCTGGTATTGATACCAGCAGGACACTCTATCAAACTCGCCATCTATTTGACTTGGCAGTTGCATATGGTCTGGCAAACCACGTGGATAGTGCCACGCGCGTGACGCCCGACTGCCCCCAAGGTACCGTAATCGACCTAATCCTAGCCCGTCCCGAAACAGTAGCGATGTGCCATGTCATTCAGTGCACGATCAGTGACCACTTTGCAGTTCTTGCCAAGCTGAACATTTCCGTGCCCAAGCAGTCGACCAGTAAGCCGGCTACATCCACCCGAAATCTCCTCAACATCAATATAAATGACTTCCGAAATGACCTTACTGCTGCAAACTTGTATGCTTTTCCTGCGCAGGCTAACGTGGATGAAATGTGGCAAGACTGGCATTCAAAGTTTATAACTGTTCTGGATCGCCATGCTCCATTCACTTGCAAGCAAAGCCGGAAACGCCCAAGCGAACCACCGTGGTCGGACAGAGAGCTGAATCAGCTCACTATGCGGAAGAACAGGCATACCCGTGCCAAGCTTCACCAGTGCCCGCTACCTTGGCATCATCTTGGATGTACGCATGTCATGGCAGCCCCAGGTCGATGCGAGCATCACGAAAGCCAATAAGAAAATTGAAACTCTGTGGCGGACACGAAAGTCGCTAACACTTGCTAGCCGTGTGCTGTTCTTCAAGGCAGCTATCATGCCGGATCTACTGTATGGGTCCGTTGCGTTTAGCCCAGGTCTCACTCAGGCCCAGACCGACCAGCTCCAAGTAGCACAAAACCGTGGGGCAAGAGCAGTTTATGGCCGGCCGGTGTTCTCTCGTGCCAGTGATCTCCTGGAACGCATGCAGGTGTTCAGGATTGGAGAAGTACATCGGCAGAAGGTCCTGGTCTTTGTCTGGAGGTGCATACACGCCAGTGCGAGTCCATCCCCAGTGCAGCCCCTGTTCAGTAGCTGTTTGTTTTTGTCCACATAACTATTTATTTTACGAGTTGGGTTTGTGAATAATAGTTTAAAAAAAAGAAAAATCCCTCCAGGGGCTCTTCGCACGCTGCGCGGATCGTAGGAAGCGCCTGGATCTCGCCCTGGGACTCGGTCTACCAGCTACACGAACCCGCGCCGGACGACCTCGCCCTGCCTCTCGAGGTAGTGCCCTTTGGAACGTCCTACCGGATGCAGTTATGTAGGCTGTGTTTACATGAGAAATTTCAACCCGGGTCGAGTTCAGCCCGGGTTGAAAGTCTGTACGACAAACAAAAGAGGTGAGCGTTTACATGAAGACAGTTGACCCGGGTCAAATACTGATATGCCGCCAAAAGTCCACTTTTTATTCATTTTTTATATTTTTTATATTTTATGATTCGATTATTAACAGAAAAATAATAATATGTAGCGCAAAATAAAGAGAAGGAAAATAATAATCGGTCAAGCGCTAAATACAAACAGAAGAAAAAGAAATCATAAGCCAATACGCGCTAAACTGCGCTTAAATTATAATGAAGGGAGAAAAACTGGAATTCGCGGAAATTATAACATACAAAATGATACAGAGAGAAAGGGGAAAAACTGCGGGAAACAGACAGGTTGTCTACAGATGACACTCGGAGACAGCAAGTGTGGCAGAATATGCATGAGGGTCATACCTGCTCGACTTGTGTCGATGCCCACGAAGGCATGCCACGGCCGCCTTCACGAGAGCAAAGGACAGCTGGGCTCTGATCAAAGCCATTGCCACAGAGAAAGGCTCACCATTCTTCTCAGACTTGATGCCTGCAATGCGGCCAAAGAGAGTGGAGGCTGCCTTCCCTTGGCCACCAGTCGCACTGAACACCACGGGGATGAAGGAAGCGTGCTCAACGTTGAGAATGCGACTCTCATAACTCCTCCGTTTATCCTCTTCGTGCTTTCTGTAGCTGCCAGCGATCGTTGGTTTCCGATTTGAGGGGGCAAATGGGTTGAAAACCCGGACATCTAGAAAGGTCCTCTCAAACCGTCCACCGTGTAGACCGCTGACAACTACATCCAGCCGAGCTTGTTCTGCCGTGATGGTGGACCGCAGCGGAAAGCGCTCACCGGTCACAGGCTGGAGGTGCGGCTCAACATGAACATCATGTGCGACGTCGCGTAGCAGTGCTGCTGTTAGGTCTCGGACCTCGTTGTGCCGTAACGAGGGATAGCCACCGATGGCACATGACATGGCATGGGTGGTCAAGAATGGCTTTCCACACGCGCATGTTGCAGGTAAGCGATCAGGATCCCATCCATACCTGAGGCATATGGCATCGCGGAAGGCGCCCTTGTGCAGGGTGAAGCCATGCCTTCGCAATGGCCGACATGTCAGCCAACTTGAGGCGCCTTTCTCCGAGGCAAGCTGTAGGGTGCGTTGCAGGTCTGGCTCGAGAAAGTCCACTTCTACAGTCCTGTATGGTCACGTGAATCCGTTGGCGCGAAATTTGCATCTGCAGTGCTGTTCCATCCTGGCGCGAGATACGCACAGAAGTACGTTTGTTTTTAATGACTGATAAAATGCTTTGTGACGGATGACGGATCGCGGATGGGAGTTTGAGGTCTCACTCGGACCTGGTTTCTGGCGCCCCGTTCGCAACTCACCCTGATGCAGAGTGGCCAGTGTTGCCGGTGCAACGGCAACGGCACCTGCGTCAGGTGTGACTGCACCAAGGAAATGCTGGAGCTGCCTTCCGTCAAAGAAGGATTGTTGTAAAAATTCCGCCATCCCTTCTCCTCCCCAGCCGGAGCTAGCTGTCAACGGCCATCGACAACCTACGGTGCAGGACAACGCTACGGGAACAGTTCTAACCGTACAATGCGATGATGCCAGCGTGGATGCCAGTGCAGCCACAGCTCTCATCGCCACCCTGCCTCCCGTACCCGTAGATCTGCCGTGCAGCGGTGAGGTGGCGGCTGACCATGAGGCCAATCAATCCACTCGATTTACTGGCGATCAGACCGCTAGCGCCGCCTCAGACTCCCAACAGTTTGCTTGGAGAGCACTAGATCAGCTGCAACCAACCACCGTGGTTACGGAGGGCGGAGCGGACGAGCCTCCTGCCGGCGCTCAGTCGGACTCCCAGCAGTATGCGTGGAGGACACTGGACCAGCATCAAGCACGCACAAGTGCGTCCCAGGAAAGCCCTGTGCCCACCCCAGAAGAGGTCGACCTCGTAGCCAATCTGGATCAGAGCCAGCTGCAACAGACCCCGACACACTCAGATCAGGAGCTGGAGGAAGGCCTACGGGATCTCCCGAATTTCCCTACTGCCCCCACTACGGGATTCCTTCTGGGCGAGAATACCAACTTGGATTCTGTGCAGGCTGTGCAAGACGTGTACGAAGAAGTGGTACACTGTAGACCGAATGCAATGTAGGTACCCCGAGGAACCACTGGCAAGCTCTTTGTTTCCCAACTCTACAATTACATTGTGTGCTTTGGAACCAGTGGGCCATATGAAGCAGGGAGTCGTAAAATACCGGGAGGCGACACGAGATGCACAACCGCGTCGGATGATTGCCTCAGCTCGGGCACGAGTGCTGAGACCTCACGCGCTGCATGGCGAGGGACTTCCCATGAGGTCAAAGCGGCGCAGGTCATGCAAAAGGACGCGTTCGCTGTTTGGTCCAAAAAATTTGAAAACTCAATAAAATTATCCTGCACACAACGAATCCAGTGTCAGCAGTTCGTTTTGTTTTTCTAAGTAATAATACTTTGTGCCTTGGCCTTCGAAGTAAAGGATGATGGAGCTTGACAGAGATGACTGCCAAAGTGATGAGTCCACCGTGGAAGATGTAGATGACGCCACGTATTCACTTGGTGACCTGAGTTGTGGGGATGTTCAGCTGTGGGCTACAGGTGAGATTCTTTCGTTTGCATGTTTTTGTCTCTTCCTAGTGGACACGAATGTATAATCTGTAGCATACCGAAGTGCCCGAACTGACCCGATAAATTAGGTGGTCGACACCATCCTTTTCATCCTAGTCTGCCCACGATGCATTGTCTGTTCACTGTGACAGGATATTTATTGAAGTCCTGAAAATTTACGTGTGTACCTAGTATGTATCATCACCGTAGATGATGTAAACCTCCATCCTCAAACCATACTTTGTCTATGTGCAGATCGATGTAAGAGTGGTAGTGCCATCATGGTGTACAGGCCTATGGAAGGTGCAGTGATCCATGGAATTTGCAAACTGCTGACAATGAGACAGGCGAGTGTTACTGAGGCGACGGAGTCATTCCTGCATGTTATTACGACACGGTTACACAAGGCATCAGGTACTGCAAATCTGCTATGCCAGGAAGTGTGCCAGCTGAATGCATGCAAGGGTGCTGATATTTCGCAAGCATGGCAACAAATGCTGTCCGTCATCGCAACAGCTATTCCCGAAGTGAAAATCAATTGTGAAGGTCAGTGCGTTTTGCATGCATGTTGGAAAAAGATTGGCTTCTGACTAGGTATGCAGACTAGGTATGCAAACGCTGGCTTTTGAATACTAGTACAGTCTCTGCAACCACCAGTCCTTATATGTTGTCTTTTTCTTTTCTCTTCTTCAGATTTGGAAGTTACATCTGCAGTGCTAGCGAATCTGATAAGCTACCTGCATGCCACGGCTGCCGCTGCTATCAGGAAAGCGTCAATAGCTACATCCAAAGCTGTTGAAGCCATCCCCGAACCGGTGATTGACAATTTGTCTCACCTTGCTGAAAAGTACCATGGTGGTTGGTGCTTGGTGGCCGTGCGGCGTAAGCTGGAAGGAGCAAGGTGTCGCAACGACAACTTGCTGCAGCTTATACCTTTATTTGGCAAGGATGCCGTGACAAGCCTTCAGCCTTGTTTGGAGAATTTTGGAGCCATTCTCCAAACATCTGAGCATCAAGCCTTGCCCAGAAATGACCAACCGCTCCGTGACCATGGCTATGCAGCACCCATAGCTGCAACACAGCATGAAGAGCAGAAGCATACGTTTGTACTTGTGCCTGCTGCATGCTCCTTGTTTCACCAGCTTAATTTAATAACCCATTCCCAGTTCCCCAGCATGCTCAACACACACAAGCAACACGCCGTGAGTGCAATGCAAGCTCTGTATAAGACAAAATACGACACAGATAAAAACAACTGAACCAGTGATATGTGAATTTTGCGCTTGTGTGTGCACGAGCATGCATGTGTGTGTGTGTGTGTGTGTGTGTGTGTGTGTGTGTGTGTGTGTGTGTGTATGTATGTGTGCTTGTGTGTATGCTACTGTGATAAGCGGTACAAGCAGTATACAGGATATTGACGGGTATTCACCTTGAGTGCATTCGCCGATAGTGTGACTTTCGTCGCAGAGAACTTTGCTCAGTCGGTGAGGCGACTCGGCCTTACGTTTCCTGAAGGCAATGTGTTCAGAACAGTTATGAACAGCTATGAACAGTTAAGAAATGACAAATATTGTTTGCAGTTCATGGGCCATATAGATGTGAAACACTTTGAATGCAGAAGAATGAGGATAGTGGCATCAAATACTGCATGGATTCTGTTTGATATGCTACTTTTTTTTCCCTTCCATGGAAAGGTGAGTACATCGTCGAACTTCATCTCGAAACTTCACACAAACCTAGAATGGAACTTGGACAACATGAAGGGGCCATGGGCATGGTGTGTTTAGTGGAGAACTATTCCGAAAACAGGGTGTCATTCGCATTGACTCAAATCAAATTTGAGTACATTTCGTGAATAACTTACCTTGACATTCCGTCGTCTCCAAAGCAGTGAACTTCCAAAAAAAAATTAAAAGCCACGGCTCAACCTAAGGTAATGCGTGGTACGTATCAGAAACAACCAGCTTTCGCTCTGGAGATCCAGAATAGCCTCGAAGCATATAGCAAAAACAATTGAGAAAAAGAAGATGACGACGACGTTTCAATCACGCTTCAAATTTCGCGGGTCGAGTGCGGCAATCCTCGGATCGTGAAATGTGTGGCGTGTCGCCTCCCGGTATTTTACGACTCCCTGATATGAAGGCATAGCTCTGAAAATAGCCATGGTATTCCAAATGCTGATGCTGCAGAAGCCGCCAGGTCCTGCAGAGAAATCCGCAGATATCCTGCAGCGCTGCCTAGCAGCATGGCACAGAGGGGACCTACACGACCTGCTGCACGAATGCCGAACGATTCAAGAGGAGCTCACAGCACCTAGCCGGCCCCACCGCGGGGGTAACAAGGAGAAGGATGATGCACGCCACTTTGCAAACCTGGTGACAAGTGGGAAGCTTTCCAACGCCCTACGATCGCTAGCCCCCAACGGAAATGCTGGAGCCCTGGCGCTGGATGACAGCATCGGTGACAAGTCAGTGCAAGAGGTCCTGCAAGACAAACACCCTGACCCTGCGCCCCTAGCCACGGAGGCCCTGATACAAGGTGTTCCCCCTCCTCAGCCTCATCCGGTCAGGTTCTCTGGTCTCAATCGTGATTTGGTGAGAAAGGCGGTACTCAACACTCATGGCGCAGCCGGCCCGTCAGGTGTAGACGCTGAGGCATGGAGGTGGATGTGCACAATGTTCTCCGATGCGTCTGACTCGCTATGCGATGCGCTGGCAAGCTCTGCTCAACGTGTGGCGACCGAATTTGTCGACCCCCGATCGCTGGAAGCGTACCTGGCATCCCGACTCATCCCCCTCAACAAGAACCCGGGGGTTAGACCCATTGGGATTGGCGAGGTGATGCAGAGAGTGGTGGGCAAGGCCATCCTGTACGTAATTGGTCAGGATATTCAAGAGGCAGCTGGCATCCTTCAACTCTGTGCAGGCCAGGACTGCGGGATCGAGGCGGCGATACATGCCATGCAGCAGGCGTTCGACCAGGAGGATACCGAAGCGGTCTTAATGGCAGATGCCACTAATGCATTAAATTTTAACACGCTGAACAGGGAAGCATGCCTGCGCAACATGCGTCACCTATGCCCTCCCTGGCGACAGTCGTTATTAACAGCTACCGACAACCCGCAAAGCTGTTTGTTGGGGGCAGCGTCATCATGTCGGCAGAGGGCACCACCCAAGGCGATCCCATCGCGATGCCGATGTATGCGCTGGGCATTCTACCCCTCATTCGTGCTCTCTCGGCTGAGGGAACGATCCAGATGTGGTTTGCAGACGACTCCTCCGCGGGCGGCAGAGTCCAACGACTACGCGCTTGGTGGGATATCCTGCGACAGAAAGGACCGGCATATGGGTACGCAGCAAATGCTGAGAAATCAGTCCTGGTTGTCAAGGCCGTGTCCTTGGCCAAGATTGCCGAAACCCAGCCACAGGCAGCCTATGCAGGATTCACGCAAGGCCTGAAGCATCGCTGGTCCTTCCTGTGCAGAGTCATGGAGTGTGCTGCTGAAAATCTTGGCCCTCTGGGAGACACCATCACCAATGTCCTTATTCCTGCCCTGTGCGGTAAGCCAGTAAACTCACGTGAGCAAAGGGTCCTTGCTTTCCCATGCCGTGAAGGAGGCCTCGGCTTAGTCGACCCCACCACCTTGGGCGACCAGTTTCGGGCATCAGCAGCGATAACCTCGGCGCTCGTCCGCAAGATTCTGGACCAGGACACCCAGATTGGCCATGTGCTGGACCTGGTACGGTCCACGAAGAGGGTGATGGCAAGTCGTACCCGCACTTCAACGGCCCAAGCAGCCAAAGAGTTCATCCTGACGCAGAACACTGATATCCAGCTCTGTGTCGGTCTGGCGGCGGAGAAGGGTGCGTCGGCTTGGCTGACCTGTACACCCCTGAAGGCCCATGGCTTTGCCCTCTCGAAGGGTGAGTTCCGGGATGGCCTTGCGCTCCGCTATGGCTGGCCGCCAGCCCACCTTCCATCGATCTGCCCGTGTGGTGCATCGTTCACCGTCGCCCACGCCTTGTCGTGCTCTCTGGGTGGGTTTCCCTCACTGAGGCACAACGAGGTACGAGATGTTACGGCTGGTCTCCTCAAACGGGTCGCCAACAACGTCACCACTGAACCACACCTGCAGCTGGTAACTGGGGAAGCATTCCGCTACCGCTCTGCCATAACGGACCCCCACCCTAGGCTGGATATAGCAGCTAGTGGTGTCTGGGGTGGGTGTTTTGACCGCACTTTCTTCGACGTACGGGTTTTTAACCCTTTCGCGGCTTCAAATCGCTCCACCTCAATACCCTCCTGCTACCAGTGCCACGAACGGGAGAAACGCCGCTGCTATGAGGAGCGTGTTCGAGATATCAAACATGCAACTTTTTCACCTCTCGTTCTCTCCTCAACAGGCGGCATGGGCAAGTCGGCAACAGCCTGCTATAAGCGGATTGCCGTGCTCCTGTCCGACAAGACGAAGGAGCCGTACAACCGTGTAATGGCGTGGATTCGCTGCCGCCTTGGCTTTGCTCTGGTTCGCTCCAGCATGGTTTGTTTGCGTGGTGCTCGGCGACGCCCCATGCGCGTCAGCGATGTGGCGGATGCATCTGCTACCTTGGCCGTTGCCGAGGCCCGCTGCCCTGTGTAACTGACTGCAAGTGGTTCCTAAATCAGTTCCTATTCCTCATTAGGGAGGTTCTGCTCTACGTTTTGGGAACGCGACGCAAAGAATCACGCAAACTTTCTTCGCGTTCCCGTAATGTAAAGAAATTGTGTTCTGCTCTACGTTTCACCTAGAGAAGTCACGTGGAATGTGTACTGGAAATTTCCCCTTCCATATTTGGCAGTTTTCTGCATGCAGTTGATCGATACCCAGCAAATCCGTACGCATTTTCTCTGCGTGTGCCACAACGTAGAGAACCCCATCTCCGCGTAGAAATCTGGAGCCAAAACACGCGAAGCCGTAGACTCTAACCCAGACACCTGCTCTCTACGTGATTTCTCTCCGTTTCACGTATAGCAGAACCTCCCTATTGTTGCTCCTTTTTCCCCTCTAGTTTTCTTTTACGGTATTATAATTTCACGGAGAAGGCGGAGAGCCCGAACGTGTGCAGTTTTATATTTATTATTTGCCATGGCGACCCCCGTAAGTCCAAATAACTGCCAGGGCAGGGTTGGGCCTTTTTCTTTCTTCTCGGATTTATTTTCATGACATGCTCACAATAATAGGGAGGTTTAGTTCCCACGTAAAAAATAAAATAAAAAAGTTTTTGGAAGTTAAAAAAAATGCTACACCTGTGAAGCACCGTTCATACATGTCACGTGCCTGTTGTCAGGTCGTTGCTAGCATTTGGCCAATCAGAGCAGCACCGTACCAGGGCATTATCAGACGATAATGCCCGGGTACGGCGTACCCATGCCCATTAGGAATGACCCCAGGCGTACTACGTACGCTGGTGCACTGCCAAATATGCACCAAGCCATGCCTTTTGGGCAGTGACCTGGTACATAATTGGCAGCACTCCAGCGCACATAGAACACGTGGGACCATTCCTAAGGACACCACATGCACTCGCACACACCACAAAAAACGAAACAATTATATTTTACTAGCAATGTCGACATAGGAGAAGTAATTTATAACAACGTGACAATAACACACAGCATGTCATTACCATGCATTACTAATTTCAAGTCAATTGAGACGAACAAGACGACAGGTGAACATGCATCACAAAGTTACCTATCTGGAAGAGATCAGATTGTATCTCGAACTCCTACAAAATATACAGTTACATCTACATGAACATGTACTTCAAATGTACCTAGCTACATGATTGTCCAGTGTACATAATGGACCTCAAGTAAACTGAAAGCAATGCGAACAAAATCTCAGATGTACATTTGTGTGAAAAAGTATCATTGTTCCGAATAAGAACACTTACAATGTACTCTCAAAGCTAGTCTATTTACTAGTGCCACTTGGTCAAGGATGTTTGCGGCCAACGTTAACTCCAAAGCAGCAGCGAATCAGCTAACTTTCGTACCGCCCAACAGGCAACACTAACACCAAAATGCAAGGACATATTCCTGGTACTGCAAGTAAATCTGACACAAAACGTTCTATCATTCCACGGAGAAAGCTCCTTCCGATCTTGTCGACCCTTCATACATATGACAGCTGATTGGAACCTTCCTCCTCCCTTGACCATGTTTACCTTATTTGTCTACAACTAGGCACGTGGCATGTATGAACTATAATAAACACATGGTGCGTCGTGCATTATGGCTGATTGTATGCCCTAGTGCGTAGCCCTCGGTCGTGCACCGTAGCCCTTGGGCTACGGTGCACGACCTCGGGCTACGCACTAGGGCATAAATCAGCCATAATGCCCTCCGTACCATGTGTTATTATATACGTACATGTAAAAGAAAAAGGCCCAACCCTGCCCTGCTAGCTATTTGAAGTACGTTTGTACGATTTTCTTGACCCCCAAGGGGAGGGTTGAAACCAGCTCGGTCAGTTCGTGGACCGGCCGGCCCTGCTCAATAGCAGCCCAGAGCGCGGCCAGGGGACGGAAAACGTCCGTAACCTTTTGTTGGATGTTGGCCAGCATTCTATCCGCTCTCTTGGCATTGGCCAGGCCCTGGACATCCGACAAGAACAGGTCCACGCGTGGACATCGCGTTTCCTCCACGTACGGTCGGGGACACAGTTTCCGCACCCGTTGACGCTCAGCGAAGGACAGGGAACCACGGCAGTGCTCCCGTAGGTACGAGGCCATGTGCGAGGGGGGAGACCATACAGAGTCGTCCACTAACCCCTTAGGATCGAAGCCCGCACCACTACCACGGCGATGCTCGTGGGCAGCCGAGTCGTCGGATGACGGACATGTGCCACTAGGACTGTCGGAGTCACTATCGGCAGATTCTGACGTACCAGAGCTAGAACTAGTGCCAGAACTATCTCGGTGCCTGGTGAAACGGTGCGACTCGCGGCGTCTGGGTTACCCATGTCGTCCCCGGGCACTCAGGCGGGACTCGTGCGTAGCACCCGAGCGTGACACTGACCGACATCTGTCCGCAGATTGAGATCTAGATCTAGATCTACGTGTACGTGTAGCACCAGCCGGTCTATGGCGAGTACGTGTACGTCGTTCACATGATGCAGAACGATAACGAGGGGGAGATCGTGAGTGGGGTGGAGATCTGTCCCGTAAGCATGATCTAGATCTATCTGTACGTAAATCACGTGACCCAGATACGTCAGTGACGTCACCCCTAATACATGTATGGCCCCGGCCGCCATTGCTGGAATGGCGGTCCGTGGAAAAACCGAGGCTTGCCGAACGACGTTCGGCCAATGAGACAAAATGAAAAGGCTCCCCGCCATCTACCCGAGAGTCATCCTGGTTCCCTTCCCTTTTGGAAGAGTTCCGAGCCTTTTGGAGAATTCCGAAAATATTACACCAGCGAAAATTTCTGCTTTTACAGTACACAGATTGGATCCATGGAGATTCTACATGATCTGTGGTTTATGCAACTCGTGATTGCGGACTTGACTCACTGGCCCCAAGCATGGGTCAGTCAAGCGATGCTATATGCGAGCATGTATGTATCGCACTTGCCCCTAAGGCAGTTAGGGCAACTGTCACTGGCAGCCCAGGGTTGAACCCACATTATCAATTTTTGAAATTTTCTAGGGTGACACGAAAAGCTTCATGCACTGGGTGGTCACTCTCTATTCATGTATACCACTCTGCCAATAGTGCATAGAGCTCTCTTTTGAGCTGCCCAGCTGGCCCTCGTCATGATTTAGGCTGAAAGTCTACCGTGCCGTCTCCCTTATGCTATCACTCCATAATGCATATGTACAGAAGAAAACATCCCGGGACTCCGTTGATGAAATTCTGTTTTGTCAAGTGGGCATTTTTGATTATTGTGAATGGCGTGTAGTGCCATAGTACAGTTCCTTTTGCTACATAACGTTTGCACAAGTCACCTTTCAGCAATTGAACTAGGAAGGTCTAGGTCTCTGATCTTGTCATTTGGCCCGGCTGGTGCTGTGCACTAACAACCATTGTCAGGCACCCTCGAAAGACCAACAGCGATGAGTTCATGACCCAAGCATTATTTGGGCCGACTAAACGGGAGTGTAGCAAGCTTTGATCGGCGTGCTTGTGAAATGTTGTCCGAGCTGAATAGAGTCTACCTCCTGCGGTTTAGTACAACAGTTTCACACCTAATACTGTAGATTCCACGTCTCCAAGAAAAACCTCCATGGAGACTGGAAACTATAGCAGATCATAAATGATGCAGCAGCTCAGCTGATTCCTCAGCTCGTGTCTAGGTTCATGTACTTTGGTAAACGTGTTGTGGCAGACTCCATGTGCAAAGCTGCATACTCTTGGGGTTATTGATTCTTGCTGATAATTCCATTAACGTTATTGCATAGACATGAACATCATATTAATTGAATGTTGGCAAGACCTAACAAGGTGTCCCTAATGACTTACATCAGATCTTCACAAAATGCACATACTGTAAGACATGATTTTATAATATACAATCATGTCTTACAGTATATATTATAATATAACGAGGAAGCAAATCTAACGTTTTAACGGATGACATTTCTTCGTTATAATAGATCCGTTGAGGCCGTACTGCTTCATATATGCTGTGTGTGGATATGGCAGAATACTGCAAGATTGTTAACATATCTTCTCGTTAACCTATGAATTTTGGACAATCGTTAAATTTGCGACTCGTTATAACAGCATGTCTCACAGTACATCTTGAAAAGCCATATTTTGGTTTCACATACACGTCTCATTTCTATCACAGAGATCAGTAGCCATGGGCCATTGGTGGCAATACTGGTAGGAGTCGCCCGAGGCTTAGCCAATAATTTCCGTTCTATACCCAATATACATACCCGAACTGGGCACAAATCTATCCCATTCCTTGGTGCTGACCCCTTTGATGCGCCCCCGAATCCCTTAGCATTATTAGCACCTCCAATTCATTTCATCATCAGCTCACCGCATGCTCAGTACTGTGTTGTAAAGTATGCAAATTTTCGACGCTTTTAAATTGCAGCCTCCCCAGGGCAAAAACACATCTCGGCCACATTGAAATTTCAGCCTGTACTGCTGATGCCTGTATACACTGTCACATTGAACATTGCGAAACAAATTTTAGGCTACAAATGCCCAGTACATAAAAGGGGAGAAGGCACTGAACGAAGTGTCAACCTACGAATACAACCTCAGTGCAACAACATGCTCTTTCTCTTTCTGCTTTTGTAAGCAGAAAGAGCACGTTGTTGCACTGAGGTTGTATTCGTAGGTTGACAGTTCGTTCAGTGCCTTCTCACCTTTGGTTACGTAATCTTGTTACCTTTTGCGTTTCCTCTAGTAAATAAATGACAACCGCTCTATTCAGTTGCTATTCACTCCTGGCGCATGCGCTGGACGCAATATTCTTTTATTAGTGATGTCGAAAAAGTATGCGGTTGTCAGTTGACAAACCTCCTTATATTTACAATTCAGTTGCGTGATGTCCACCACTTTCCGAATTAAAAATGCACAGGCCGATATTAGCCGAAAATAAAATATGCGCTGAATATGCAGTACCTTGCGCACTCTGTTAGAAGACATTAGGGCTACTGGGAATGAATGCTCAAGTAAAATGATGAAGTACAGTAATACAATACTATAGGGAGTTCATTTGGCATGAATACACCAAGCCAACTCTCCTATACAAACAGTATAGTGTTGCTGCCAAAAATATGATTAGCTAAAGTTGCCTTTTTGCATTATTATGGTTGAACTTTTTTCCTGTAGCTTCGTTCCCATGCTGTGGATTTAATCACGAAATTTGTAAGCAAGACGAAGAGGTTTTATGTGAGCTTACTATTATTCTACCTGCACTTGCTTTTATCTTTTTTGTGCAGGACTCTGAGAAGCTGGAGGGACCCCACAAACCTCAAGCATTGAGGATACAACTTTTAACCAAGAACCAGGCAACATGATGTGCATGTATCACGTTCGCTGTGATTGCATCGTTTCAGGGTACACTGACAACATACTAGTACTAGGAACTAGTCCTTGATTAGCAGCAGTGGTCTGAATTATTGCCTGGCCGCTATTCATATAATCCTTTGGTGCTTACTCATCGCCTTGTTCTGTCTCTAAAATGGCGTATGGGTGTTCCGAGGCTTGTAATATTTGCTCAAGCCGCGCATTGGCATTGGTGTATGTCGGTAAATGCCAGCCACTGCTGCCTAGCTCAACATGTTTTGTATGATGTAGAATGCGCTCTGTGTATCTACAATCGAGTGACCTGCTTGTGTGGGCTAACTGTAACTACACCAACAGTTGCACTAGTTTGTGCACTGTGCTGGCACAGTGTATCATACTCAGTCTTGTCACTTCTTCTCCCACGTTTACTGTATTGTTTAATTCACTGTACACATCTTGCCCAGCTCCTCTAAGGCCACACAGAATTAGTTTGTTGTTTTGGGCCACTACACTCAGCTGGTGTAAGGTTGGTCTGCTTCTCTCTTCCTTCTCTTGGACGTGTCCAGCCAATCATTCATGTCATGCTTTGCATAACTTAGATCACTGTATATACAGTCACCTGGCTGGAAACGTCCATGGCTGCAAAATCCCATCTTTCTTGAGGGACCCCATTTTATAGAGTGGACGACATTCACTTTCCTGATAGACTCACCTCAGATGTTGGTACACTGTATTGTACCCATCCCTGATTTGTACATGCACCACTTTTTTGGCAACTCCGAACAGTGAGAATGTCTGCTGTGGATAGTTCTCATGCTTTTAAACTCATTCGTAAACAAGTACGGTTTTATACCACCAAAATGTAGTTCATTACAAGTCGTCGATTATGATCCTTTGTTGAGACGAAAGCTTCGGGACCTGGGAGTACTTGTGACATACCCATATCATACTCTGTCAGGTTCTGAAGCTGTGTGCTGTGTGCCAGGGGTTATGGCGATCGAGTGCATGTATGTTCGGATAAGAGCGTGGGAAAACACTCATCTAAAACATACTCATTTACTCATGCATACTTTCATTTCTCATTCTCTTTGGCACACACTCCAGCTCCTCGAAATTATCATGGGATGCATGTTGATGACAGCCTGCTGCCATGCAGCCTGAGCAGTTCGGACAATCAATCATTCGGATAATCAGCATTCTATTATTACTACAGTTGTAGCAGCTGTATTTCATGTACAGTACTACAGTAGAGTCAGGCGCCGAAGAACGTGTTGCCCAAGAATGTCCAGCCTGAAATGCTAAGAACACCACCGCCTTAAGTTTAAAAGAATGGCGGTGTTGGTTTTCCGGTAGCTTTCGAGATACATATTATGATCCTAACATGATTGTTTCTAAGAACATGCTACAAGAGCGCAGCCGGATGGCTGAAAAATAAGAACACCCCAGGCTAACCTCTTGGACACAACGTTCTTGGACGCTCGACTCTACTGTAGTATGGAAGAACACTCTTCGGCAGGGATGTTACATGTTAGAAATCATGTGTACAAGATGCCTATTTAAGTCTGCTCTTCTTTTATGACAAGCTTTGGCATGCATGCAGCTCTTAGTAAATCCCAAAGGTGGAGTGCAATGTTTAATAAGTCCCAAAGGTGGAGTGCAATGACATGCATTTGGAACCGTGATCACTAAAATCCTGCGCTTACCGGTAATTCTAAGATTTAGAACTATAAGTGATGTTGCACACCAAAGAACGTCGTTCCGAGGGCCTAGGTCGGGGGCGTTCTTGGAAGAACATCATGCTGGATTGTAGATAAACTATATAACCCGCATGTGTGTGATAACAAAAGCTGCGGTACAGTGCGGAGAAACTAGTATAACATACTAATATCACCAGTAGGTTTTCTAAACTTCTTGTTCTGTACTGGAGAATATTCCAGCGAGTGAATCCAGAGCAAGTGCTATGGAAATGGACTAGCGAGAGCTCACAATAGCCAGACAGACCCACGAGTCCTTTCTTGAACCGAACAATAATCATCTATGGCATTCAATATGCAGTTTGGGAAGCCATGCAGTCCTGGGACAAATATCCAAATGCATTCTTGTCTCCAGACCAAACAACGATTGTTATCATACTTGACAATTTCGAACTCTACGACCACCATGCCAGCTCAAGCAAAAAGAAGTAAAGGAAGACGGAGATTTCTACTTGTGCAGCCATTCAGGGAGGAGCACGAAGGCTGTTTTAACATTACATGATTCGACTGTGCACGCACTTTCCAAAAGTGTACTTATCACACACCACGTGAACTCTTAGGCTGTTTGCAGTGCGATATACTTACATGTGCATGCCCTTGCCGCACATTCACACTCCAGTACAAAACATAATTATGCAAATATGTAATGCACATAATGTAACATTCTACGCTTGAAAGCAGATCAGCATTCGAACTTTTTCATTGCCTTCAGGCTGCAACAGCATATTGCAAGAGGGCACAATGGTCCAACCCAACATCTTCCAGTGAACACCATCGGCCATGGCAGTACAGACCATCTGACATTCACTCACACCACCCACATAGAAGAGAAGCAATGTTGATACTTCATAGTTAACACGTTACAAATACTACTGAGGGTGCATATAGGCAGTACACCAGGTTCAGGATGCATTGATCCATTCTTCTGATTCAACTACCTCAGCTGCTCATTTGATCTATGGCTATGCATGCTGTCGTCAGTGAGCCACATCATTGCGAAAGACAGATGACGGAGAGATCATTGCGCGTGCGTAGTCACAATACTATCAGAGAAATACGTTTGGCAAATATAGGAATACTGTGGACAAAATTGTACACAATAACCTGCCTTGAAGCAAATCTCAGAAAGAAAGCGCTGTGCAGATGCATGTCAGCCGCTTCAGATTCAGTCACTTCGTGAGATCCAATATTCTTCCAACTGTACTGTTCAGCCTTCGGTGATCCACAGAGACAGACAAACAATCTGTTCCGTCCTTCCACATGAGAAACAGAGAGTGAACATGTTCCAATTCATTCCAGTATGAAGGTGGCGGATACAGGCAATGAAAGTCATCGTTGGGCCAACATGACCAGCCTTCAGACATGAGTTCTCAGAGACCTTCGCTCATGATAATGGTATTCACCCTTGGCTACAATCCTGCAAAACACGTGAAAAGATTGCAGCAAAACAAACTGGATGTTATAAAGAAGCAATTTAGGAAAACTAAGCCTATCGTATTTGTAGTACAGTGAAGCTAAGATACAACACCCAGCAGGCAGGCAAACTTGCTAGTATCCGATGAATTAGCATGCCGGGTCATGGCACACCGGGTAAATATGCAACCAGCATAACGTTTCCACCAGTATTGATAATCTATCGTAACGTTATTATCAAACTACATAACTGCTAAGAATGTACAACTACTAACATAAGGTGCGATCGGCTTCGAAATCCAATGATTATGAGCAAGCGCGCATATATTTCTACATGTGCCATGTAGATAGAGTGTTTCATCAGGTTCAGTAGGCATGGATCCACAGTTCATTGTTCTGCTTCAACTACCGTAGCTGTGATGTACAAGTTTTGATCTCTGGCTACGCATGATGGTATTAATGAGCCCAATGGCCCACAAAAACCGAAGTGATGAAACTTTCTGCCGTGGGCAGAGGGATCATCGAGTTGCCCACTCTTGGTTATGTACTCATGCCATTACCAACTATCAGTGCACAAGTACTGCTACGCCCTCACTATGATCCATTGCAACAATATCACCAGGCACATGCATGCTACTGCACCCATTAAACCAAGAGTCGCAAATAGGAAAATCTTTGCTGTGAACCACAGCTAGCTATAAGGTGCTTTGAGTCCAGTTTTGTGGGAAAGTTGCACTGCATGATGCACAATACCACATTGAGCGAAATTCTTTTTTTCACATAGCGTGAAGTGTCTCTCGAGAAATGCAATGCACAATGCATAGCACATCGCAGAAAAATCTTGTATTGCACCTGCAGTCTAAATCTGCTTGCCAGCCAGAGCTCTTGAGTCACATGCACCAGCATGCAGGAAGTGATGCCCATCACGTGTCACCCAGCCTAGAAGTGAAGCTGGACTCAATTTCCCGTGATACGACCTGTGATGGAGCTGCAACAACCAGCGATGCAAGTTTGCAGTCCAATTATTTGAAACTGGCCCGCTATGTTGCTGAGAACGTACTCAAGGCAACATTTGAGAAATTACCTTTCGAAAAAATGTTCGGTACAAACATGGCCGGATATTGTTTAAACTTTACGGTACTGTGTGAAGAAAACAACTATTTTATTGCATAGACTAAAGGAGCTATCCAGCATTATCGATAATTTTCATGAAATGAAAGAAGGACCCTCCTCCACCCCCCCCCCCCCCCCCCGATTGATGTCTGTAATATCAATATTTTTTCGAAACGAAACTCCCCTTGACCCACCCACAAACGAAACTTTTTCTCTTCGTGTAAAAGATCGACAATTATGGACCCGGCATTATCGATAATTTTCACGAAATGAAAAGTTTAGTTATGAGTAACTTGTGACCGTCCCCCAACCCCACCTACTCACCCCTCAACGAAAAATAGCTGGAATGGACTAGTGTTTCAGCTATCAATATTTTTCATTACGAAACCCTTCTTGACCCACCCGCCCATGAACGATTTTTTCTCGTTTCAAAGATACTCAATCTGTTAAAGATAGATAATTATGGACGGCCCCTAACGTGCCAGGTTAAAAATGAATGGACCGTAGAAGATGTGATATCACACGATCAGAACAGGTGACAACCAACACTACATGGCTGTATACTTGATGTGCTGCATTTACTGGGCGCAACGCAGGGAGTTGTAGCATCTAGGTAGACGGCACAGGCGACTGTAAAGCTAAATGACATGGGGTTCGACCCAGGGGTTCCTGTTTCAGCCACCCTTGGGGCACCATTGGGCAGATCTATACACGCTCGTACATGGTATTGCTAACCTGGGCCGTTCTCAGGGTCAGTAGGTCAAGGCCGTGATCGCGGGTTGCACAGATCACGGAGAACCTCCAAATCCTGAACCAAAATTCTATAAAGTATTGTGTAGTCTCCCTACAGTGTAGGTGCTATGACTCCCTGGTGCGATGTACCTGCTGGTAAATAGACAAATTGCAACCAAGCCATAATTCGGATAGAGCAGACGATCCTGTCCTGGACCCTGTTCCACATTCAAAGTATCTAGACTCATTATAGTGAGGGAGGAATATTGTGGTACTGACTCCGATTTTCATGCGCTAAGAAATTATCAAGTACATTGTATATGTAACTGTAAGTGATAATCACTCAAAGTACGAAGCTAACAGTAATATTCACTGGTTAGAGGGAAAGGCACAAACGGGAAAGGTCTGAAGAAAAAATTGACTGTCACCACCAGGATTCGAACCAGGGACCTTCGCTTGAGGCCAGCGATGCTCTAATCACTGAGCTAAGGTGTAGCCGTCATCCCAGCCGAGATCGTTCAACATTTTCTTCAGACTTCGTAATGCACACTAACAACATCAGCTAATGGTATATGTACTCTTTTTCGATTGTACATGCAAGCTCTACCTTGTGATGTTGAGCTCTCTTCGTTTGGTGGGGGTACTCCGATCGTCTAATGTGAACCACAGTCCACCTAAAATTCTACATTTGCAATGTTGTCCAATGTGCATCGGCACTCATTGTACATAACTGTTACAGCAGAGTGTAGATTATCCGCACCCCTCGGGCGCACGCTTTCTCCAGGGGGTTCGGATGGGGAAAAATTCTGATAAGGGAGCAGTCACACATCCATCTAAGACTTGCACATTCCTTCACGTTTCCATCATTTCTCACATTCTCTTCACAGGAACTAGGCACACTCTAGCTCCTCAATATGACTCCACGGTGATACATTGTTGCTCCAACCTGTTGCAAACTACCTTGTGCACCGCTTGAATGGTGCTTGGGGTTGGGCAAAATGAGCAGAAGCTCATTTTCGTCCCTTCAATTCAATGGAAACTGGCATTTCGAATAAGTGATTGTTCGGATTATCGGCATTCTCCTGTACCATAAAGTCGCGGATAAAAGCCGGGCTTATAAGCACATGAGCCGCTTTCTGCATCAGGCTTTAATGCAAACCAGGCTTGTATGCAAACCATGCTTATATGCACCACTGATATTTTTGCCAGACTTGTATTCCAGGCTTCTACGCGCGACAAGCGTAGATCTACCACTGACTACCAGTATGGCGGCAGTTTTACTATGCACCGTACATAGCGCATGCACTCTTGACCCACCCGATCCGCGCTTGCATAGAAGCCAGGCTTCTACGCGCGACAGGCTTATATGCATTTAACCCGTTTGATTTTCAGGCTTCTATCTGCGATGTGCTTGTATGCAAACCCGGCTTTTATCCGCGACTTTACGGTATTCATATTCACGCTTTCGGTACAGTCTGGAACAGGAGATCCTAGTTCGACTCAGACTGCCCTTTCCATAATACGTTTCCCATGTACTCGCAGTTCTTTTATCGGAACATCTTTTCTTCCCAACCTCAAATCCTGTGCAACACCGGTTGGCTTTCCTCAGTTTCCTGAGTGGTGTTACCTCTCAATAGAAGCATGAGTGGCCATTCAATATACCGGTATAGTAAAACATGTCCATAATTATCGGAGAAAGGATCGGATGTGGCTAAATAATTTGAAACTGTTCACCTCTCCTCACTGCGCTCTTGGCCCACATTTACCACACCATAGCGAGGAAGTTCGTTCTTGGATAGATGCTCTACATCCTCCAGACATCTATCCAAGAACAAACTTCCTCGCTATGGTGTGGTGAATGTGAGCCAAGAGTGCAGTGGTGGACAGTTGCAAATAATTTTACTACAATGTGCTAAGCAGAACAGAGGTACTCGCACCTGGGTGGAAACTATTCTGAATTTTGAATGCCAGGGAAGGCTGAAGGATACCCATGAAACCACTGCCAAAGCAAACACGAATTTGAAAAGCAGTGCATGCATGGTGGCGGTGGGAAAAAGCAGCCAAGGAAAGTGTGTACATATTTTTGTTGAAAGGATGAGAATTCAAAGAAAGCTGGCTGCTTCCTCTACATGTATTTCCATGATCGGCCAGTGCCTACAGCACGAACAGTACATTGTAATACATGTATGTGCATAGACAGACAAATAAACACTAACCTGAGCATGGGTACCGCTTGTATTCGTGGTCAGGAAAGTGAAAGTACGAACGAAGGAGAAGAAGATTGTTGACCATGGCGAACAACTGCATATCCAGAGGGCACACGGCTCGCCAGAATGGGTCGGCTACATCTTCGCTAATTTTCTATGCTAACAACATTCAGCTTCGAGGTCAAGGACGACGGCATTTTTGGAAGGAAATTTCGAATTTTGGAGAAGAAGCTTGCTTTCGGAAAAATGTTCCTTTCACGCAAGGCAGCATGCCAGGCCAGGCGTGTGAACCAGGTGAACTGTGTCGGCAGATCGACGTTTACGTTCCAGGCCGACAGTTTTTTGACCAAGCCGTGAATCGCCCTCGCTCTGACTCGCCCGGCTACGAAGGAGTAATTTTACAACTCTTCAGGCCAGCTGCAGGTCTCTGATGCAGAGCTGCAAGTGACGGATATCGGTCATTTGCAGCCACTACTTAGAGCCTCCTGGTCGTCGCAATCTGATACATAATATACCTCAAATCCGAGTTGCTCAGGTGGCCCTGCCCCCGGCTTGGCTTTGGGTACGGTACTAACGGCTGGCTCTTCTCGTACTGTTAAAGGGGAAGTATACCCTAAAATCAAATTTTCACCAGTTGTAGTCTTCTGGGTGCTGAGTCGAATGGTCGTGGTCCGAGGAAGCTGCGACGCTCCCTTCCTACTTGAATCCCAATCGAACTCGCGCACTTCCACCGAAACTGGGTGACTGCGCCCTACTAGATGGGGATTTGTATGCAAAATGTCACTAAAAGCGCCATTTCGTTCTTATAAAAGCACGGATGACCGCGATTGGCCCATATGTTGTAGTCTTTTGGACGCTGAGTCGACTGGTTTTGGTCCGAAAAGGCTGCGATGCAGCGTTCCTCCTTTATTCCCAATCGAACATGGTTGAACAAGCGGTCACGTGCTCCTGGGTGCCCAAATCACCTGGTCACCGCGCCAGCAGGCGACAACTTTCACACCAAGGTTCAACTCGAGTTCAACTCGAGTGACAGGACTGCACCCAAAAAAGGTCAAACAGGCTAGTAAGTTGTACCCTGCAGGCACGGTGACCAGGTGACTGGTGTACGCAGGAGCACGTGACCGCTTGTTCAACCATGTTCGATTGGGAATAAAGGAGGAACGCTGCATCGCAGCCTTTTCGGACCAAAACCAGTCGACTCAGCGTCCAAAAGACTACAACATATGGGCCAATCGCGGTCATCCGTGCTTTTATAAGAACGATATGGCGCTTTTAGTGACATTTTGCATACAAATCCCCATCTAGTAGGGCGCAGTCACCCAGTTTCGGTGGAAGTGCGCGAGTTCGATTGGGATTCAAGTAGGAAGGGAGCGTCTCAGCTTCCTCGGACCAAGACCATTCGACTCAGCACCCCGAAGACTACAACTGGTGAAAATTTGATTTTAGGGTATACTTCCCCTTTAACATGTTACGGTGTTCTTACAGTTCGACTTCCGTCCTGACGCGCAGCTCGTGCACTTACCGTACTTCCGCACATACCGTGCTTATATTTTTTCAACACCCCTCTACCCCGTGCTTATATTGGAGACCGTGCTTATATTGGAGACCGTGCTTATATTTTTTCAACCAATGCATCCATACAGAGCAAGAAGAAATACATGCTAGATATTATGCATGCAGCATTGATTTCCACCAAGACTGTGCTAGTAATAGAGACTGTGCTTATAATGTTTCGAAAGGTGCTCACAGTGTGCTAGTATTAGAGACTAGACTGTGCTAGTAATGGAGACCTGTGCTTGCAATAGAGAATATACGGTATAAGGGCGCGCTCACACTGCGACCATGAGCACGCGTCCATGCGTCAGCAAAACGCAGAAACGTGGCAGTCGTGCTCACACTAGGCCTCGTACACGCGTAGACGTGAAGTTGTCACACAAACTTTACGAATTGCAGTTCGTATCCAAAAGAGTTCGTGCGTTTCCTAATAAAGTTGTAGTGATTTGCGATAAGCCTCCGGTTTTAACGATTTGTTTTACGGAGATTTTCCATGTGTTTTGAAATTAAATTATTTGCATTCTTTTATGATAATATGTTACAATCGGATCCTGTTCCTCGTCCTGAGACTGTATCAACCGTTAATTTGAAGATTCCACCCTTCTACATTCAAGACCCAGCTCTGTGGTTTCTTCAGGTAGAGTCTCAATTTATCACACAACGAGTAACTAGTGAGCGCTCCCGTTTCCACCATGTGGTTGGTGCACTGCAACCGGAGATGGCCATGCAGATAAGGGATTTACTGCTGAACCCACCCAGCGACCACCCTTACACTCACCTGAAGGAAGCATTGGTCCAGCGTACTTCTGCCTCTGCTCAGCATCGGATCAACCAGCTCCTATCTGCTGAAGAGCTTGGTGATCAGAAGCCTTCTAACCTATTGCGCAGACTGCAACAGCTAGCTGGTGATACTCCAGTGGATAGCCAATTCCTCAAGGAGTTATTTATGAAGCGTCTGCCTGATCAGTGTAGAGTAGTACTTGCAGCCAGTCGTGAGTCTGATATACAGTAGTTATCTCTGCTAGCTGACCGTGTCATGGAAGTCATGCCACCCCATGTCCGTGCTGTTACGGTGCCAGAACCCGTTGCTGAACCTCTGGCGGAGTTGCGTGCCGAGGTCGCAGCCCTCCGCAGAGAGATGCAAGATTTGAGTACTCGTGGGCGTTCAGCATCTCGATCGCCCACACGAAACTACGGCCGTTCGCGCAGTTCGTCGCAGTCCCGTAAGTCTTCAGGATTGTGCTGGTATCACGACAAGTTTGGCGACAACGCTCGCCGCTGCGTCCCACCCTGTGCCAGAGCAGCTACCTTTGTGCAGCCGTCAAACTCCCAGGCCGGTCGGTGAAGGCGACCACTGCCCCCGGCCCTGCACCGTCTCGTCGCCGATTATTCATTCACGATCGCTTCACCAAGCACAATTTCCTCGTGGACACCGGCGCAGAGGTCAGCGTTATACCACCATCTGCCACTGATTCTCGCCATGCAGTTGATTATGCGTTACAAGCAGCGAATGGTTCTCGCATACCGACGTATGGTACACGCTCAGTAACGGTGGATTTCGGCCTGCGTCGTAAGTTTCAATGGGTGTTCATTATTGCTGATGTGACATCACCTATTATCGGTGCAGATTTCCTGGCACACTTTCGGTTAAGTGTAGATCTACACGGTCGTAAACTGTTAGATGGCATCACCAGTCTGAGTGTGTGCGGTCTAGTCTCGTCCTCCGCTGAGCCGACGTGTTGTTTGCCAGTCTCTGGTGATAGTTCGTTCAACGCTCTTATTAATGAGTTTCCATCTGTCACCCGCCCCTGCAACTACGACACACCTGTGAAGCACAACGTCGAGCACCATGTGGTCACCACGGGCCCACCGGTATTTGCCAAGCCTCGTCGTCTCCCTCCCGATCGTTTAGCTGTAGCTCGTCGGGAATTCGACCACATGCTCGCTGCGGGCATCATACGACCATCGTCCTCCCCATGGGCCAGTCCATTGCACATGGTTCCCAAACCAAATGGTGACTGGCGCCCATGTGGTGATTACCGTGGCCTGAATCGTGCAACTGTGGCTGACCGGTATCCGATACCGCACATCCATGATTTCTCTGCCAATCTTCATGGCGCCTCAGTCTTCAGCAAGATAGACTTGGTTCGTGCATACCACCAGATACCAGTGGCAGAGGATGATATCCCGAAGACGGCCGTTACAACCCCATTTGGTTTATTCGAATTTGTCCGTATGCCCTTCGGACTCCGGAATGCAGCCCAATCATTTCAACGTTTCGTTGATCAAGTGTTGCATGGCCTGGATTTCTGCTTTGTGTATATTGACGACATCCTAATTGCCAGTTCGGATCCTGAGACGCACCGCACGCACGTCCGCTTGGTCTTACAGCGTCTGCAAGAGCACGGCCTCGTCATTAATCCTGCAAAGTGCGTATTCTCTGTTTCTACCATTGAGTTCCTCAGCCACAACGTCAGTCGTCATGGTATTGAGCCGACTTCCCAACGTGTTCAGGTTATTCAGCAGTTCAAACCACCAACTTCTCTCCGTCAGCTTCGTGAGTTTCTAGGTATGGTGAATATCTACCGTCGTTTCCTACCTAACTGTGCCGCCGTTGTGAAGCCTCTCACGGATCTGCTCATCGGCAAACGTAAGCATGACTCCTCGTTCTGTTGGACTGAAGCTGCTGAATCTGCATTTGATCAAGTGAAATGCCTTCTAGCTACCACTACATTATTATCGCACCCTAACCCTGAGGCACCCATCAATGTCATGTGCGATGCATCTGACTATTGTGTCGGAGCTGTGCTTCAGCAGTTTGTCGACGGTGCATGGCAGCCGCTAGCTTTCTTTAGCAAGAAGCTTTCCCATACTGAATGCCGCTATCCTACTTTCGGTCGCGAATTACTGGCTATGTATCTAGCTGTCAAGCACTTTCGCCACTATGTTGAGGGCCGGTCATTTCATATCATGACCGATCATAAGCCGCTGACCCATGCCATTCACTTGCCGTCAACTCGCCATTCTCCCCGTGAGGCACGACACTTGTCCTTCATAGCCGAATTCACCACTGATATCCGCTTTGTCAAGGGCACTCGGAACGTCATTGCCGACACGTTGTCACGACCACTGGATGCTATTGTCCAGCCATCCTCAGTCGACTTTGCTGCTCTCGCTACCGCTCAGAGTAACTGTCCTGAATTCATCGCTCTCCGAAATAATGATTCATCCAGTTTAGTGTGGTAAGAAGTTGCTTCGCCTGTCTCTTCTCAGTTGCTATGGTGCGACACCTCCACTGGTTCACCTCGTCCGTACGTACCTCCCGACTTCCGCCAACCCGTATTCAACATGCTGCATAATTTGTCTCACCCTGGTATTCGTGCTACACAACGTCTCGTTACCGCTCGATACGTCTGGCCTTCCATGAACCGTGATGTGCGCAACTGGTCTCGTTCCTGCCTGTCATGCCAACGATCGAAAGTGCATCGTCACACTAAGACCCCTTTTAGTCGCTTCATGCCACCATCTGCTCGTTTCGACCATATTCATATTGACCTGGTCGGACCACTCCCATCTTCACAAGGTTTCACGTACCTACTCACCTGTGTTGATCGCTTCACTAGATGGCCGGAAGCCATTCCTCTCCATGATTGCACCGCGGAAACCGTCGCATTAAATCTGGTCTCTGGTTGGATTGCCAGATTTGGTACGCCGTCAACTATCACGACAGATCGTGGTCGACAGTTTGAATCTGTTCTCTTTCAGTCAATATGCAGTCTTCTTGGCTCTAACCGCATTCGTACGACAGCATATCATCCACAGAGCAATGGCACTGTGGAACGTTTCCACCGCCAGCTTAAATCTGCTCTGACCGCTACCCAATCAGCCAACTGGTTTCACCGTTTGCCGCTCGTTCTCCTCGGTATTCGCTCCGCTTTACGCACCGATCTAGATTGCAGTGTTGCCGAGCTGGTTTATGGTACAACCCTCCGTTTGCCTGGTGAATTCTTCACATCTTCATCTGAGTCTCTTCCGTCAGCTGCTCCGTATGCCATTGCCCTACGGACCATGATGCGTGACATCCGCCCTGTCGAGCCGCGAGATGCTCCTGCTACTCGAGCTACTCACGTTGCCCCTGCTCTTCAGTCCGCCACCCATGTCTTCATTCGTACCGATGCTGTGAAGAAACCACTGCAACCCCCATATACTGGCCCACACCCAGTCATCAGTCGTGCTGAAAAACACTTTGTGGTTAATGTCAATGGTCGACGGGATACCATCTCGCTTGATCGGCTGAAGCCAGCTCATATGCCTTCGCCATCAACTGTGTCCCCTCCACCTGTTCCTGTTCAGTCGCTTCATGCCCAGCGACCTCCTCACCCTATCCGGTACGTACACTTTGAAGCTCATTGAGTGACTGTGGATTCTGTGGCTATGCTATTTGTACATTACTTGTAAATATTCACTATGAACATTCTTGTATATAACAGTTATCACTATTCTTACATTTCACCATTGTCGTTTCTCTCTCCTCTCAGTCTTTTCGTGGACTTTATTTGCATTTCCGTCCACTGGTGGGGGAGTATTGTAGTGATTTGCGATAAGCCTCCGGTTTTAACGATTTGTTTTACGGAGATTTTCCATGTGTTTTGAAATTAAATTATTTGCATTCTTTTATGATAATATGTTATTTGATATTTCTTTGCATAAATATGTAGCGTACGGTACTCGATTAGTACCACGTGGATCTACGTTAGGTTTGTCCACTTTTGCTAGGGTACTAATGCATGCACGTGTCTTCCTTTGACGACAACAGGTGAAAATTGGAAATAACAGAGGAGACGAGACACATTGTACACGAGGCGTTCCGCAAGGGTCGGTGCTAGGGCCTCTGTTATTCTCTTTGTACGTGCGACATGTCCCTGGAGTACTTCGCCACGCAGAGTCCCAACAGTATGCTGACGATATCGCCTTTTATATACACTGTCAGTCTACTGGAGAACTTCAGCACAAGTTGACAAGTGAATTGAACAGACTAAATACGTACCTTGGAAGCATTGGTCTCATCTTGAATGCCCAGAAAACGAAGTTCATGGTGCTTCGGAAGAAGGCTCTGCCTCTTCCGCCGGATCTTACCATTGCATGCGGTGGTGTCGATATTCGACCTTCTGCCACAGCGCGTTATCTTGGCCTCATTATTGACCAACACCTCACCTTTGAGGATCAAGTCAACCATGTGTGTACATCTGTTTATAAGAAGATAGGAGCATTCCGCCGCTGCCGCCGTACAGTAGATCACACAACTAAGCGAATATTTTATTTATCCCTCATCCAATCCACTATTGAATACGCCAGCAACTCGTATGCTCACTGTCTTACACCATCTTTATACTCTCGCCTTGTTACTTTAAGTCATATCAGCATGAAACAGGTTTTTGGTCTCCCTCGCCGTACCCCGACTGTCTTTGTTTTGCGGCACGCTAAGTTATACTCCCTCGAATCTCGTCTCAACTTGAGGCTTTTTATTTTTGTTTTCCGCTGTATTCATCAGCTTACAAGTCCTCTTCTTTCCTCAATGTTCACCCTCCAGTCGGCTGCTACTTGCACCGAGAGGCGCACTAGAGGGCAATCATTCTCTTCACTTTCTTTGCCCGCTGCTACCACTAGATATGGCATGTTCTCCATTTCTTTCCTTGGCGCTGATAGGTGGAATTCTCTGCCTGTCTCGTGTCGTCAGGTTGAGCATCTATCCGTTTTTGTTTCGCTCTGTAAAGAGCACTTAAGCGGGATTCACAGAAGCTTTTTTGCGATGCGACACGCGATGCGACAGGCGCGAAACCGGGAAAACCCCAAATCGCAGCCATGTCGCACCCCACGCAACTGCCGCAACAGGGCCATCGCAGGCCATCGCAGAAGTTGAGCTTGGCTCAACTTTTGCGATGCGATGCGATGCGACAAGCGATTTGGTGTACGATTTTGACCTTTTCTACAGCAAAGTTGTACAAAGGTGCAAGAGTTGCCTTTAAATTTTTACAAGTTGTGTCAAACCGCGCGAATATCATGGTGACGTACCCAAATCAGCAAAACTTTGTCGCATCGCTGACTTCTTCTGTGAATGGTATTTCGCGAGTTCGCATCGCACGCATCCATCGCAGATTGCGTCGCATCGCGTGTCGCATCGCAAAAAAGCTTCTGTGAATCCCGCTTTAAGCGGGATTCACAGAAGCATTTTTGCATTTTTTCGTGTCGCATCGCAAAAAAGCTTCTGTGAATCCCGCTTTAGGGTTCCCTGTAACAATACGGCAACGTCTGTAGGGCCTTCCCTATCAAAATAATAAATTCTACTACTACTACTACTTTACCGTACACCATTCGTGTCCTTTGCCGGATATTTGTACTCCTTTTATTGCGCGTTGTAATTATTGCATGTTTGTAGATACGCTAACCTTGGCGCACTACACATTCTGTATTTTCTCTTTGTTATGGCACAAGGATTCAGAGAATCCTTCAGTAGTCTAGACATTAGTCTTCACCATGCGGTTTGGCCTTTCGGTGTTCTTTTGCAATGAATAATAACAGTGTAGTCTGAGTAGTTTTCCTGTGGATTCCCGGTGGATTTTAGAATTGAGATGTGCTAGACGCATCAAAGTTGTGACCCGTTTTGGATGTAATTTTTCGCATGTTGCATGTTGGAGGAAGTGCCTCGTGGTTCGTATTCTTGAAGTCGATGAAAATAATTCATACAATCAGGTAGATTTGGACTCTTGAGGGACTGCCGCTGACATCGAAGCGCTTTCGCTTTCCTGACCTCGTGGTCAGAGCAAGTGCCAGTGCAGTGGAAATTCCGGTAGTGGTTTCTTTCGTCTGTTGCCGAGATGAGAACTGTATTTTCCGATGATATGTAACTGAAATGTCTTGAGGTATGGCATTCCATCATCGCAGAAAATTAGAGAAAGATGATTTCCGAAACCGAAGAGCCAGACCAAGCTGCCATCGTATTGAACGAGTACACTGTAGAAATTGGTCACTGACCCGATCACAACGAAGCAACTACAAAAAAATCGACATCGTCCAAAAAGGGCAAAGAATGCATATTATATGGCGCGGTGCGTGCGTGCAGGACCACAACTACAATTTTTTATGTGCAAATGTCGAGGTGACATCGACAACCGCCGATTTTCATGAATCAACACACCGGAATTAGATCGGATAGAGCGAAACTGAGCACCCTGGGATGCGAGCAGTTTTTTGTACTCCCGGGTCCAAAATCTCATTTGGACCCGGGAGTACTAAAACTGCTCGCATCCCAGGGTGCTCAATTGACGATTATACAAGGAACTCTGTTCTGATGTATAATCATAATTGCATGAAGAGGTGAAGGGAAATGTAACACTGTAGTGGCCCTACATTTTTACTGCATAAACAACCAGTTTTCGAAGCTTTTTTTTTTTTCTTTCTTTCTTTCGTTCCTACACCATAACACGCATGCTCGGCCAGTCCTTCCTCGGCCTTGTTTGAACGCGTCAATGGCCAAGATAAAGCCCATGGGCACTCCCCGGTGCATAAGTAAATGGGATGGGCGGGAGGGACTACAGTGTTACATTTCGCTTCATCTCTTCATGCAATTATGATTATACATCAGAACAGAGTTCCTTGTATAATCGTCAATTGCACTTCAGAGGCTCCGCTCCATGTAACACTGTAGATTTCAACGCTCAAATCAGAGGTGAAGCGAACACCACAAGACCGGAGAGAGGGACCAACGCAGGCCATGAAAACCCCCAACCTGGCATGCAGCACACCATGCACACCACCAAATCAGTAAGGAACAGGGTAAACCGGTGCCACGGAAACTTGCCGCAGAAAGTGACAAAAGGCCTGTCCAGAATAAGGACACAGGCGTAATGGCAAAAGGAAGAATAAAATTTGAGGAAAGCCGTGTACTATACATATGCACAGATAGAACGGCATTGAGAAAGCCAGGCACAGACAGCAATCGGATTGCTGAGGTAGACACAAAGTCACAGACTCAGAACCTGGCCAGGCCAACATTGGTAGCGCTACGGCGCAAGCACGGAGCGGCAGAACTGCTGATGTGCCGATGGGGAAGAGCCGCTGGTCTCACCCTCCCACGGCTTGAAATAGAAGCGCTGGAACACGGATGCGCAACTCCAGTCAGCACATTTCATGATGTCCACTGTCGACATAACTTTACGCTTCGCAGCAGACGTAGAAGCGGCACGAGTGGAATGGGCACCAAACAATGATGTATCCACACCAGCCTTGGACATAACCTGCTTGATCCAACGAGCAATCGTTGCAGAGGTGACAGGGTGGTGCGGACGCTTCGTGCTGAGGAACAGATGTGCAGAAGATGCCTGCCGCAGGTCGGCGGTCCGACGCAAGTACTCCCTGAAGCACTCCACAACACAGAGTGCAGGAGTCACAGGAAAGGCAGCAAAGGTGACAGGTCGGGCTGGTTCCGAACCAGGGCGATGCTGCTTAGGGGGTGTGAGATAGTCAAACGCCACGCCCTCGGCAGAGAAACGATGAGAGTTGAGGCTTAGCCGGTGGAGGTCCGAAGAGCGCCGAGCAGCAGTCAAGGCCATCAGAATGGCCAACTTGCCAGACAAGACAGGGAGAGACAGGTCCGTGTTTGCAGGCAGTTTAGAGAGCCAAGAAGTGACAATACCCACATCCCAAGTATGTGAGTACCGCGGCTGCGGCGGACGCTCTAGGCAGATACCACGGAGCAAACGCACCACCAACGGGTGCTGGCCAATGGGTGCACCATCCAGCTCAGGCAGGGTAGCAGCCATCGCTGACCGATAGACATTCAGGGTACTGTAGCTGCGGCCGTCCTCAAAGGAATCGGCCAGGAACTGGAGCACCATAGCTAAAGATGGGCGAACGGGATCCACTGACCGTTGACTGCACCAGCCCAGCCACTGCTCCCATGCCGATGCGTAAGCGGCATTGGTTGATGACCGCCAAGAGGAGGAGAGGAGTCGCACGACCTGTGGAGAAAGTCCTGCTGCATTGAAGCGCTGCTGGAGATAGGCCATGCGGCGAGGCGCAGGTGGCGGGATAGTACCAGTGGGTGTGGATGGCCCGAGGGTGAGAGTAGCAGGCGAATGTGGGCAGAAGCATGGGGAAATCGACCAACACCTGCAGCAAAGTCGCGTACCATGGCTGCGTATCCCATACTGGTGCGACCAGTATCATCCGGCAAGTATGGAGTGAGGCCACACGATGAAGCACCCTGTCCAGTAGGCAGAATGGTGGGAAGGCATACACCGCGTCCTGATGAGGGAGACTCCAATTCTGAGAGAACGCATCTAGAGCGAGAGCCCCCGGATCCGGCCTCCAAGCATAGAAGGCGGGAAGTTGCGTGTTCAGTCGAGATGCGAACAGATCTAGCACCAAGGTCCAAGGAGCTGCCCTCTGAATCCTGCGAAACAGAGCAGGGTCAAGGCGCCAGTCGCCGGACTCGGAGAGGGAGCCCCGAGAAGGATGGTCCGCTGGGTTCTCCTCGCTCGGCACATATTCCGCCTGGAGGCGGATATCGTGTTGGACCGCCCATCTCCAGAGGTCGCAAGCGATCTGGGACAGGAGACGGGAATGCGTGCCGCCTAAGCGGTTGATGTAGCTGACGGCTGTCGTGTTGTCGATCAACAACTTGATGTGCAGAGGACGGTACGAGGCCCGGTGATGAAAGGCTTTCACCGCGAATGAGGCAGCGATCAATTCCAGAGCATTGGCGTGGAGATTGGCCTCGGTTGGGGACCATTGACCCCCAGTACTCGTTGTGCCGCACACCGCTCCCCAGCCGAGCAGGGACGCATCGGAGAATATGGTGAGCTGAGCGGGAGGTTTGAGAATCGAGCGACCGTTCCAAGTTTCTAGATCTGCTGCCCACCACGTCAGCTCCGTCCTGGCTTCCGGCGTCAGGCGTACCGTGGCAAGGTAGCTCTGATGGCGACGAAGGGCTGCAGTCTTCAACTGCTGAAGGTGGCGGAATTGCAGTGGAGCCAGAAACATGCCTGGGGAGCACGCAACCATCCTGCCCAGGAGTGAGGCCAATGCGCGGATGGACAGGTAGGGCTGGGACAGGGCTCGGTTGCACTCCTGCTGGAGTTTCCGCGCCTTGTCGATCGGCACAGACATCGTCATGGCCACAGAGTTCGACTGAAATCCTAGGAACTCGAGCTGTTGCGTAGGCTCGGGAATGGACTTCTTCCGATTGATTACGAAACCCAGAGATTCTAGGAGTTGAATGGCCTGCTGTGTCTGCAGCACGGCGGCCGGCCGTGACTCGGCAATCAGGAGAAGGTCGTCGAGATACAGGATGAGATGAATGCCCTGACGACGAAGAACACTGATCGGGACCTTCATCAGCTTCGCGAATACCCGGGGGGCGCTGGACAGGCCGAACGGTAGGCACTGAAACTCGTAGAGTTGGCCCTCCCAACTGAAGCGCAGGAGCCGGCGGTGCTGGGGATGGATCGGCTCGGTGAAGTACGCGTCCTTGAGGTCTAGCTTTGTGAGCCAATTGCCCTCTCGGACGGATAGGGGAACGAGGTGGAGACCCTCCATCTGGAAGTGCTCGTACCGCACGTGCTCGTTCAGGTGGCGGAGGTCGATGACTGGACGTTCGGCGGTGGTACCCTACGGTGAATAACCGGCTCACGAACTGGCCGAGAGATGGGCTCACCGGTCGAATTGCACCCTTGGATAGGAGATCCTCTATCTCCTGGTGGACGGTGGCGCATTTTTCGGGAGGGAACCACATCTCTGTCGGAGTGGACCGCTGGCAAGGAACGGTGTGGAGGTCTAAGCAGTACCCTGAGACGGTCTTCAACACCCACACATCCTGCGTTAGGTCTCGCCAGGCTGCCGCAAAATGCTCCAATCGGCCCGCTACCTGGGGGGTAGGGGCTTCCGTGAGGCAGCCAGGCACGGGGGAGGTCGTCAACGACCTCAAGGGCGCCCGCGAAAGGGCTGGCCCCGGCCGTTTTTTGCTGGCTGGCGGAAATGCTCCTCAGGCCGGCGGGTGACATGACCCCGTCCTGCCCTGTCGTAAGGGCGGAACCGCCCTGGATCTGACCGGTACACGGTGCGACCAGAAAAACGGTCAGGACGGGCAGGCTGCGACCGGTCCTGTGCGGTCCCCGGGCGCCGCCCAGAAGGCCGTGGCTGGAATACGTCCATTTCCTGGCACTTCCGTTTATACTCCCGGGAAAATCCATCACCGAAGAGGAGATCACCGGAAGGACGCAAGCCCTGCAGCAGGCTCTTCGGGCATCTCTTTGGCAGCGCTGCCATGAGGCGCTGACGGCGTGTCTCCGACAATACATTTGAGGCGTCGCCCGTCATGACGATCGCCATCTGGACCAGCTCGGTCAGTTCGTGGACCGGCCGGCCCTGCTCAATAGCAGCCCAGAGCGCGGCCAGGGGACGGAAAACGTCCGTAACCTTTTGTTGGATGTTGGCCAGCATTCTATCCGCTCTCTTGGCATTGGCCAGGCCCTGGACATCTGACAAGAACGGGTCCACGCGTGGACATCGCGTTTCCTCCACGTCCGGTCGGGGACACAGTTTCCGCACCCGTTGACGCTCAGCGAAGGACAGGGAACCACGGCAGTGCTCCCGTAGGTACGAGGCCATGTGCGAGGGGGGAGACCATACAGAGTCGTCCACTAACCCCTTAGGATCGAAGCCCGCGCCGCTACCGCGGCGATGCTCGTGGGCAGCCGAGTCGTCGGATGACGGACATGTGCCACTAGGACTGTCGGAGTCACTATCGTCAGATTCTGACGTACCAGAGCTAGAACTAGTGCCAGAACTATCTCGGTGCCTGGTGAAACGGTGCGACTCGCGGCGTCTGGGTGACCCATGTCGTCCGAGGGCACTCAGGCGGGACTCGTGCGTAGCACCCAAGCGTGACACTGACCGACATCTGTCCGCAGATTGAGATCTAGATCTAGATCTACGTGTACGTGTAGCACCAGCCGGTCTATGGCGAGTACGTGTACGTCGTTCACATGAAGCAGAACGATAACGAAAGGGAGATCGTGAGTGGGGTGGAGATCTGTCCCGTGAGCATGATCTAGATCTAGCTGTACGTAAATCACGTGACCCAGATACGTCAGTGACGTCACCCCTAATACATGTATGGCCCCGGCCGCCATTGCTGGAATGGCGGTCCGTGGAAAAACCGAGGCTTGCCGAACGACGTTCGGCCAGTGAGACAAAACGAAAAGGCTCCCCGCCATCTACCCGAGAGTCATCCTGGTTCCCTTCCCTTTTGGAAGAGTTCCGAGCCTCCTCCATTTCTTGACCGCCAGAGGCTGCGGTGGTGCCACGACCAGTTTCTAATCCGCCCGTGGGTGCGGAATTTGAGGAAATTTGTATGCCGTTCCCCGAAACGGTGCCTCCTATTTGTTTTCCGCGGGAGTGGGCGGATGCCGCGATGGCAGATTGTACCTCTGGCTGCGCCAGGGTATGCAGCAAATCCAAAACAGCGTCCATCGTGGAGATATTTTGGAAAAACTCGAATAGGCATGCAATGCAAACAACTACGCAGAAAATGCAGTAAAAACAAGGCCGAGGAAGGACTGGCCGAGCATGCGTGTTATGGTGTAGGAACGAAAGAAAAAAATAATAATAATAAGCTTTGAAAACTGGTTGTTTATGCAGTAAAAATGTAGGGCCACTACAGTGTTACATGGAGCGGAGCCTCTGATGTGCAATTTCGCTCTATCCGATCGAGTAAGGCTTCCAGAAAGGCTCCCAGGTGCGCGGCCTGCGGTGCCATAATATACCTCGCCTCGTGGGTACGTCTCTTTTTTTGCGCTTGCCACGTGCTTATAATTATGCGGCCCGCCTTACCTGGTACATTCTACATGGTGGGCTCTCGCACCTTATTTCCCATATAAGCATGGTGGTGTCTGTCATTGTGGACCGGGCGGCATCCGGGGACTTCGCCTCTTCCATACTAATACGTGGTGTGTTTGCTCCACCACACCGGCTGTTCTATCTTGCGTACTCGGTTAGTACTGTACCTTGGCTGAGGCTTAGTACGCGTGCTGGAGTCCTTTCGTGCCATGAAAGGAACTGCTTCCTAATACTGTACTGTATAGAGAACACAAAATAATAGAAACCTGACAGGATCGGTTTTCTAAATTAGGCGCCATGAGCCCTGCTTGTATACGTAGTAACAAGAGTACATAACCCCCCCCCCCCCCCCTGGGGTTATGTACTCTTGGTAGTAAACATGGGGTGGTCTCGCCCGCGCATAAGGGCGCACTCGTACTGCGGCCTGGGCTTTCCCGTATACGGCTGCCCGCCATTGCAGGCCAGACACCCTATTGTTGCGCGCCTAGCCAAGCGCGTGGCTTTTGCCTGCTGCTCGGTTGTCAGCGATAAGTACGGTTTGCCGTACGCTTCAAACCAGGGAGTATTGTACTACTCCCTGCTTAGCGCTTCAAGCCAGGGAGTAGTACACGGTATTGTACTACTCCCTGCTTCAAACCAGTACAGTCTTCTTCTTCCTGGTGACAGTGAATTTTGAATCGCGGTGTGAGGAAGATTTTAGCTTGCCTTTGGCCCTCTGTTCTCGTGTTGAGGGGTAAGGACTTGGACCAAAATCTGAGCGCTTTGGTAGATTGACAACTGAAGAGGTGCTTTTCTTTGCTCCGCGCACTTCAGTTCAACATTCGAACACGCGGAGAGCTGTTTTTCCCAAGCTGGGCCAAGCCCTTCCAACTTCTGCCAAAGCGCTCTCGCCAGCCGGAGATCACACAAGAATCATGCTAAGTGTGCCTGGCAAGGTAAGAGAGTGCACATCTTTGGACACCCGCGTAGTTAGGTAGGGGGTCGGTTAGCAATCTGGGGTTTCGAAGGGCCACACTGGATAATTGTTGTTGCTTTTTTATTTGAATTCGCAAAACCAAACGGGCAATAAGCCCAATTACAGGTCTACTCTCCATATAACGTAATCTCTGGGACCACGCAAAAATTATGTTATATCGAGAGTTATGTTATGTAGAAAACCGTGTGTAAAATACAAGATGTACCTCAAAATGAAGGCTTTTACAAGGTGGGTTTAACCGTGCAAACATATACACACTGTACCACCATCGACATCAGATACTATCAATGCCGCAGAATTTATGCACAATAGGACTACACTGGCTAGCTACGGCTACAGCTTGATCGTACCGCACACGTGAATCTACGTTATATCGAGAGTGCGCACGTCGTGGACCGCGCCACAGGGTGCGTTATGCCGAGGTTTACGTTATGTAGGACTAAACTGGTCTAAACCGCCTAGCAACAGCTACCGCTTGATCGTACCGTGCACGTGAATTTATGTTGTATCGAGAGTGCGCACACCGGGGACCGCGCCGTAGCGTGTGTTATGTCGAGGTTTATGTTATGTAGGATTATGTTGTGTAGAACAAAATTTGTATGGGAGTGATGCTGTTTCGGCGCGGGATTTGATTTTTTTACTTACTAGCGAGGTTTATGTACAAGTGAGAGTTGTTATATCGAGAGCAGACCTGTACATGGAAGCGAATAAAAGAATGCTGAGAATGAGGCATTTTGGTGCATATTATTTCAAGTGGAAATACTGATCCGGAAGGTACTGCAAATAGGTACTGTACAATGAAAATCTGAAAAGACCATGATATTGAAATCGAACAAATCGGTCGAATGCCATAGTGTGCATGTTCGGCTCCCCGTTGTGGGCCATTTGACTTGCAGATCATGTGTGTCGGCTTGTCAACATTACATTTTTGTATTGTGCTCGGAAGTATGATAGCTTTGCGCCTCGTCATAATTTACTTTCTCTTCCTCTGTTCCGTCAAACTCTTGGCAAACACTTGCAACAATATGCTTTTCGTACTGGGGGAATCCCCCTATAACTAATTCTTATGATTTTGCACTCATTACCACAATACTGTTATACTTCCCAATCCGTTGCTCCCAAAAATGGCCACTTTGTCCGGTTTACCCTATCCTTGGCCATGTACATACAATTATCCCTTCACTGTGCATAGTTCGAAACTCCCCCCCCCCCCCCCCCCCCGCACACAATGGTTGCCTCTTTGCTTTGTCATACCACAACCATTCAATGCGGTGAACCTCTCGATAGGCGATTTGCCTTCGGGTCTTCCTAATAAAGTTATTATTATTATTATTAGGCCAAGTAAAATAATTGATTGTTTATCGTCCGCGCCCGCCCCAAATTTTCACCCTCCCTGCCGAACTATTTTATTTTTTAATACTGGTAAATGTACTGTATGTACTGCGGTTGAGATTTTCGAAGGTCAAGTCCACAGACTGAACCGTAACTTAGTTGCTATGGACTTGAAAATTGAAACTGATCATAAGCTGCCTGGTTTTCTTCTTTTTTCTACGTAACGTTGGTTGTTCCACTTTCCATTATCCTCTGGGGTTGCGAACACCTGCCCTACAGCCATAAAAGCATAATAAAAAATAAAATTAAAAACCTCCCGTCCGCCCCGATTTCTCGAGAAAATCTGACGATAAACAATCAATATATTTTACATGGCCTTAATTCCCGAAACAATTGATTGTTCCCAAAAGACTCACGAGATATTTCCGTCTGAAACAAGCCACTGGACCAGTCGACTACCTCAGCTGACCAGCCACGTATTTTTGTTCACTTCTGTTCCACAGTGCAAACGTTGTACAGTGCAGCCAAACATATGTGTTCCCGTTCGTCTGCCCATGTTGTGCAGTCTGTCATGATTATCTGAAGCAATTGACTGTGTTGCACATTGCTGCTCAATGAAATTCAGTCATGTCGCACAAGTTTGCGCCTCGCACAATTCACAGCCCAGTGTTTGCAGGTGTAGGGCTGTGCAACACCCCGTACATACTTGAAGGTTGCGACTGCATTCTATTGAGCAGTGCTGTAGTTGTCTTTACTCTTTAGTGCTATCGACTGGCTTTTCGCACAGTCTCTGTTGATGTCTAGATAAATGAAATCTAGCCTTCCCCTAGTGCTCTTATTGTTACACTACCCTGCTATCCAGCCGCTCTCCAACAACCTCTCTCTCTCTCTCTAGCATGCTCTACTCATTTTCAAACGCTATAAGCGTGTGTCTCACAATAAAATCAGTACCGTGACTGAACATTTCGAGATCAGAGAAAATTGTATGAGCAGAGGTTATCCCTTTGTGGACGGACTGTACGAGTTTCGATCTGATAAGTTTCGATGCTCAAGTTTCGATCTGATAAGATCAAAACTTGAGACGCGAAATTTTCTGGGCGCACCGCACGTTTTCGGCAATATTTTTACACAAATCGAAAGACGAAATTCATATCTTTCCAATGGTGCTAAATTCGCCGGGGTCCTTAGTCAAAATGTTGACCAAATCGGCGGCGCAAAAAACAAAATTGAGAGCTTATGCGAGCATGCAGAACTAAAATTGCAGTACGAGTACTGTCATGGCACGACACGGAAACGGCCTTCGCATGGATGCGGACGATGCCATCGGCATGATTCTGAACTGGAACTCTGATGAGGACAGTTCTGGCGACCCACTTGACGAGTCTGATGACGACGAGTTCGAAGTGGACAGTGATAGTGATGATGATATCCCAGAAAGTCAAGAAAACTATTTATCTGATGGCTTTGCTGATACTGCTAGTAGCGAGAGTGGCGGCGAGGAGGATGATGGTGGAGCTTATCGTATCTACTTTCCGAAAATGTATGGTGTTGTATTGGCTAATGTACACCGATTTCGAGTTAGTACTGATTTTCGCATGTCGCTTCTTTCCTGTACAAATTTGCCAGTCCATAAAGGGTTAAGTGAGTATAGGATTATTTGAGGTGATTTGTATTGGGTAGCAATGCCGTTGCGCTTTGGTTTGTGTAGTATGGCGTGCAAATAAAACCTTCATACAAACACACTCCTTGGCAATTTCCACCCCTTTCCAAACCATAGCTGGTTTCATCTCCTCTAGTAAAAGCATTTGAGCTTTGTTTTCCTCCCTGTTGCTTTCATTCCACCGTTTTCTTTGTACTTTTACCATGGCTGGTTATTGCCCTCATCTCTGGGGTTGCTCCCCACATTAGCAATGCGTGCACATGTTACGAGATTGAGTTTAATAATAATAATAATAATAATTTGCGATTTGTATTGTCAAGAGGAAAAGACCAAAAGGTTTACACGTAAACCGCATTTGTTCAACACTGGCGATTATATGGATGATATTGATGAGTCGTAACGTGCGACCGTTAGAATAACAATGACCACTGCAGCACGGAAATTCAACGATCTGACGTCAAGCTCCATTACATTTCAAATGCGCACTCTAACAGCCTTCCGACTTTGAATGTTCCATCATTGTGCTAACTGTTGCACGTTATGGCTTAACAATATCATGCTTCTAATTGCCAGTGTTGGACCATCACGGATAACTTGTAAACCTTTGGCCCTTTCTTCTTAATTCTGATCCTTGCCTCTCAATCCGAGTTTAGTGATTTGTATTGTATTTTATTACTTTACTTGGGCATTCCGAACAGACCGTTATGGTCTTCTAACAGGGTGCCCAAGGTGGTAGCCCCTATGGAACGTAGAAAAGAACTATTATTTGAAAAAAGGACCCAGGCAGAGTGGCAGACAACATTAGTAACATGTCTTGTCTACGCATGAATCTACACCAGAACCCACCACCAGTCAATTAGGACATGCCTAAGAAGTATTGAATGTCTCGTTCCCTTCATCTCAAAATAGTACAGTGAATGATGGAAATAAAACTAAGAGACTACAACTATAAAGATGAGAAATTCAGAGATTATTTATTTTTTTGGACTCAGATGGAGAACAAAGGTTTAATTAATTTTATACAAAGGAGAAAGACCAATTTATAGCATGAGCTGATTGTTTAGTAACTGGTGGTGTTAGTGGACAGTATAGCGTAACTTGTAGTTCCTTGATCAAGAGGAACTCCTTGTGTCGAGACCTCTCTTTCTACGACATAGACATCTGTACCCTTCAAGAAACCAAGTTAACTGCGGGGCTTGACGAGCAGCAAAACGGTTATCGAATTACTTGTTTGTCTGGAGAAAGTAACGTTTCTCCGGTCTCTTCCAGAATCAGCCACACAGTGGAGCCATGTTTTTGATTCCACAAGCGATGGCTACCTGCTCCTCACCGACCAGCCTCCATGACGGTGGTAAAGTCACCAAAAATGCGAAATTTGAACATATTGTGCATGCATGCAATAGAGAATTTGTGCTGAGTACGTCGAGTGGCCATTCCAAAAGTACAAAGCCATTGCGCAAGCTGTGACCCTGAAATCTTGTCCATTGGTAGCCAGGGCAACTCTGAGCTGGAAAGTGCAAGTGTTGTATGAGCCCTTTAGCCCCGTACACATTCCCGTATGCACACACTTCTGTACACATATACATGTCTACATCCCTGAACACATGCCCATGCATGCATTCCCCGCTGACCTTTGCCCTGCTGACCTTTTGCCTCCCTTTACTGCATGCACTGCTGACCCCTTTACCTGCTCGCCCTGTCTCACTAACTGCATGCACCCCTTTTTCCGCTCACCCTGTCTCATTAACTGTGTGCACCCATTTTCCCGCTCACCCTGTCTCGCTTAATGTATGCACCCATTTTCCCATTCACCCTATTCCCACTTACTGCATGCCCCCCCCCTTTTCCTCCATAGCTTTAGTTATACCCTGAAGGCTGCGCTTGCGCGGGGTGTGCTTCTCCCAGTCCTTTGTTGTAGGCCTAGTCCTTGGATCGATCTCTTTGTGCTATTCTCCTAGTCTAGTCCTTTGTGATATTCCAGTCTCTTTCCTCGAGATAGTAATTATAACCATTCTAAAAGCCCTACGCGTGTACTGAGAGTAGTAGTAACATGAGTACCGTATTTCCCCCTAAGTTAGTACGTACCAATTTTCGAACTTAGCAGCCACATGGGTGACTAACTTTCGGGGGTGGTACTATCTTTCGGGGAGTACTTTTTTATCGGGGATAAATGACACACAGTGGGAAGCCTGCGCAACTCTAGCGTCCGTGCATATGATGTATGTACTGTACGGTGTCTGTACATGTAGGACGGGTACGAACTTACTATCTTTCGGGGAACTGTCTTTCGGGGTGATAACCTCGGCAGTGGAAAGTGTATTTTTTATAGGGGGTACAAAGTCATTGGGGAGAACTAACTTACGGGGAAATACGGTAGTTGTAGTTAGTGGTCCATAATTGACTACATAAGCGATGGCATGCTGCACTCCCCGTATGCCCTTGACAGTACAATTTTAGGCATGGAGTAGTGATATACCAGTATCTTACTACTCCTTGCTACCAAATGCATGGGCGTCGTCATCTTCATCCCGCAGATCGAAAATGTACAGGTGTCGCGTGATTTCGCGCAATGTCAAGTTTCTCCGCGCGCCCTTTGTTCGGTGAGGAGTTGCAACCCCCGAACGTCTGCGACTGGACGAGATGAGCAGGTTTGAAACAGTACAGGATGTACACGATATTTGTCTGTAGGCACCTCGAATGTCCGGTCCCTGGTGGAAAGCTCAGTCCCAATTGAAACTGCAGCTATAAAGTGGGATTCACAGAAGCTTTTTTGCGATGCGACACGCGATGCGATGCGATCTGCGATGGATGCGTGCGATGCGAACTCGCGAAATACCATTCACAGAAGAAGTCAGCGATGCGACAAAGTTTTGCTGATTTGGGTAAGTCACCATGATATTCGCGCGGTTTGACACAACTTGTAAAAATGTATAGGCAACTCTTGCACCTTTGTACAACTTTGCTGTAGAAAAGGTCAAAATCGTACACCAAATCGCTTGTCGCATCGCATCGCATCGCAAAAGTTGAGCCAAGCTCAACTTCTGCGATGGCCTGCGATGGCCCAGTTGCGGCAGTTGCGTGGGGTGCGACATGGCTGCGATTTGGGGTTTTCCCAGTTTCGCGTCTGTCGCATCGCGTGTCGCATCGCAAAAAAGTTTCTGTGAATCCCGCTTAACTGGAAAAGTTGTGGAGGATAAGAAAATCGAACGGGTCGCCGCGGAACTTTCGCGTCTGGCTGTGGATATTGCATGTCTTCAGGAGACACATTGGTTTGGTTACAAGTGTACAGCTACGCGTGCCCTACCCGTAAGCCAACAGCCAGGAAGTTGCCACTGCGACCAGTGCGGCAGATGCAGATACTGATGTTGCTGATGTTGCTCGCCAGCAACATCAGCAAAGGCATCTTCTGACACACTTGAGTCACCAGTTACAAACAATATGTTCTGCGAGTGCTGCAGCTTCCACTGCAACCGCTCTGTGCTATCGTGCCAAGGCATGAAGTGTCACTAGTGCAGCCGTGGTTTGGCCAGAGCAACCAACACAGACCGTAGCTCCTTCTGCATCGTTTGCAATTGCAGTCGGCGTTTCAGTAGACCACAGGACCTATCCCGTCATCGCCCCTACTGTTTCAAACCTGCTCAACCCCCCATAGGGTTCGCATAGCCAGAATACCGTGTGTGTGTGTGTGTGTGTATGTTTGTGTGTGTGGGGGGGGGGGGGGGTGCGCGCGCTTGCGTGCGGTCGGCGGGTACACTTATGCCAGATAGTGTAGGATCTGTTGCGAACGGGCTCGGCTGCTTGAAGGTGTATTGTAGTACCTACCACCTTTGTTGGTTTCAGGGTTCATATACTGTCTATTTGAAGTACAGTCAACCTACCCTTATAACGATAACCCCTATAACGATATTTTTCTGCCAAACCAAATCACTCCATTGACTTGTGTATACAACGCCTTACCCTTATAACAATATTGCTGTAACGATATTACCCCTATAACGATATAAAATGGGCTGACCACTCGGCATTTTTCCATTTCATAACAATATCTAGCAAGGAATATGTAGAGGCCCCTATCCAGGTGGGGCAAGCGTCACTTGATAAGTCGCTGGGACATGACGAAATGCAATGAGGCACCAGTAATGCCTTGTTGTGTACACAATGTGCATAGAACATACATGCACTTAGGTTTTGATGCTATGAAGAGTGTAAAAAATGAAAAAAATCATGCATTATGACGTACATGTATGAAATGAACCAGTAACCTTATAACAATATTACCCTTATAACGATATTTCTTGGTCTGACGCAAATATCGTTATAGGGGTAGGTCGACTGTACCGTAAAGTCGCGGATAAAAGCCGGGTTTGCATACAAGCACATCGCGGATAGAAGCCTGAAAATCAAACGAGTCAATGCATATAAGCCTGTCGCGCGTAGAAGCCTGGCTTCTATGCAAGCCCGGATCGGGCAGGTCAAGAGTGCATGCGCTATGTACAGTGCATAGTAAAACTGCCGCCATACCGGCAGTCAGTGATAGATCTACGCGTGTCGCGCGTAGAAGCCTGGCTTTTATGCAAGCCCGGATCGGCTGATGTGCATACACACCTGGCAAAAATATCAGTGGTGCATATAACCATGGTTTGCATACAAGCCTGGTTTGCATTGAAGCCTGATGCAGAAAGTGGCGTATGTGCTTATAAGCCCGGCTTTTATCCGCGACTTTACGGTATACATAACTTTTAATCATGGACTGCTTCTGGCTAGATTAACTTTTGTGTAATCAATAGTACTAGAGAAGCTTATAATCAGATCCACTCTGATTTAGCCACCCACACTAGTGCCAAGTATTACCTTCACTGGGGGCAGGGGTAACTGCAGTTGGATTCCGGGACGGATACCCTGATGCCGCCAATCCTTTTTCTGCACCTTGTCCTCACCCACTTACTGAGGTGTTGCGTGGTTCAATGGCCAATTGAGTCATCTTTCCAAGATTCCTTTTGAGTCTCTCTTCCCTCTCCCGGGGAGACCCACGTGACCAGTTTTGGCAGTGAGCAACAAGTACAAGTGTGTGTGTGTGTGTGTGTGTGTGTGTGTGTGTGTGTGTGTGTGTGTGTGTGTGTGTGTGTGTGTGTGTGTATGGCCACGATAACGTAACATTTCTGTGGGTGGGTGTAGCCAGCTTTTATGCCAACATTTATTCATGTGTTTGACTGTTTGTATGTGATTTCAGATGAGGCTTCTCTCAACTATTTTCTTGGTGGTGATCCTAAACGTGTTGACTGGTGAAGTTTCTGCCAATAACCAGAGTACCGCAGGTCAGTTGCAGCAATAAACAGTTTCCTCTGGATACAGCGGCCCTACATACCAAATGTTTGATCATTGCTTTCATTCTTCATTTCTACATGACCAACAATTTACATGTTATGGCTAAGCGCAGCACTGGGGCAACAACTGCCATGCCATCATATAATATCATTCCGCCGTCTTTTTGAGTATAAATTAGAGGAAAGGCTGCAGGGTAATAGCGGGCGATCTGGAAAATACCGGACCAATGTTCCACCAAAAAGGAGCTTAGGATTGCATGCACAGGATAGGCTTTGAACGGGCGTCTCGAGATTTTGATCGATGTATGTACAGTATATGGTTCAGGCTGCAAAGCCAGACAGGCGCACACATGCTTCTTCAAGCAATTGCAGGTGTTGGAAGTTGTGTGTATTCGCACTCGTGACCCTGTGTTTTGTAAACAGAAAGAAAACGTCGTGTCACTCACACTTTTCAGTGGCGGGTTTAGGAGAGAGAGGGGGGGGGGGGGGGGGGTGCCCCCTCAAACATTTCGACCTGGTTTGAAAAAAACGCCAGACAGCTGCATGCACGGGCGGTCGACTCTACGCGGTGGGAAGCACTCTTGCGAATCTGTACACTACGGTGTTGTCTACGGTAGGTGCGTCAGGCGAAATAGCACGTCATAGTACATTTGAGATCAGCGGGAAGAAGATGACGACGTCCACTAATTTAGTATCTGTGCACACGAATCTGCTGTGTGTGTGACTCTGTGTGTCAGCTATGATATCATCTTCTGTGGTTTCATGCCTAGCATGTACGTCTGAACCATCCTGCAAAGTTTGAATGACGTAGGTTGAGCGATCGCTCCGCGAAACATACTTTTTGAAATTCTCTTCATAGTATATCTTCCACCATTGAAATTTCGAATTTCTTCAAAAAAAGTGCTGAGAGGGGTGGCTTGCAACCTCGATATGGCTTGTTCCAGGCATGCTTTGGAGCATCTTCTGTTGAAGTAGTGGCGGGGATCTGCGCTGCAACTGCTACAACAAAAAATGATTCGATCTGAGAAAGGGTGAGACCGCGAATCTCGGTTGAATATTGAGTATTTCAAGCCTTTTCACGACGAAGATGGAGTTCTTTATGGAGACGGACGTCGCGGCAAAGGACATGGTGTCCGACTTCTGGCGTCTGGTGAAGCCAGGGATCATTTGTCCAGTCAGGTCGGCAGCCTAACCGTCGGTAAGCTTGTGTTTGGATCCCGTTCTGCTCGATGTGGTAGATCACAAACAATTTGATATCGCACAAATTGATCTCAGCATCGTGCGTACGGTGTTTTATATTCAGAAAATCCCGAAGTGTCTCTGTGTGGCCGTCCTATGCCACGAGAAACTCCAATCAGGCTCCTATGTCCTCTGCCTTCATGATTGAATGTCCACTTCGTTTGAACAACGAACACAACAATCGAGGACGGCTTTGCAATGAAAAATACAGCTATACTGGAGCTGAAAAAAAGAAGAAAAAAACGTGTTCAGGATGAGACTCGAGTACACGCATACTCTCCCAGCGCGTGAAACGCAAATTTTGTGAAAAATGCGTGTCGCCGACTGACCAGAAAATTTCGCCTGACGTGGCTGGGTGATGTCCTTGAGCCACAAGAATCTCATCACGCCACGGTCTTGTGTGTGGAGCGACATCTGTAAGAACGCTTTCTCGATGTCGCTTGCTATTCCGATTGGGAACGTTCTGAATCGCATGAGGATGCCAGCTAAATCTGGAAGCAAGAAGGACCGCGATGGAGGCAGTCATTCAGACTGCTTGCTGAACTACTGGACTTCGTTGATGCATCATAGACAACGCGTACCTTGGTTGTAGGTTTGTCGGGTCGGACAACACAATGGACAACACACGTCGGACAAGACTGGGCTGGTCCTGTACCACCATTTCTACAATACCATTGGTAGCTTGTTCTTTCATGGTGCTGTCATACTTCTCAAGCAACTCTGGTTGTTTGGAGAGTCGGCGTAGAAGGGACCGGAGGCGTCCGTACGCCAGGCCCCAGTCTTCCTGAAGATCTAGCTGTGTAGGGTCAGAGCGCCAAGGCCATGATACCACATACCTGCCGCCTTCGAACGTTACTGATTTCTGGAAGGCTTCGTGGGCTTTGTCATCATCGCTGAGTTCACTTTCGGGAGCAATTCCAATTCCTTCCAGGTTCCAGAATTGCTTCAGATCGAATTCTGCCTCAAGTTTGTTGCTTTCTGTAGCTACGACAAAAGTTGCTGTTTTCAGACCTGCTATCTTTGCAGCAATATGCGCCACACATAGCGCATTTTAGGATGTGGAAAACACTCTGTTCTTGCCATTGTCAACTTCAGCATTTCGAATTCAGGATCTAGCACGTGTGTGCGCATCTGTGTGTGTGTGTGTGTGTGTGTGTGTGCCTGTGTGTGTGCGTGTGACTCCAGAGCTGAGTGGGAATACCTTTTGCCCAGCATCATCGGCCATAACTAGTGTATCAATCCCTTCAAGCCTCTACTTGAATTACACTTCAGCAAAAGCACTGTGCAGCAGGAACAATGGCACAATTCTCTCTGAATCTTCGTTCCAAGCTGGCTGCTCCCCTCGCAATGTCTTTGCATGGAGAGGATTGCCAAATGCCGAGAACAAAGCATTAACCACCTATGGCAATTCACATGTCCTAGCAGCGCGTTTACGTGTTGTGTGTGAAATACGTGAGTCGATGTTCATTTTGTTTTAATTCCCGTATTCAGGTATAATAAGGAGATCATGTATGTACAAAACATGTATTGGTAATAACTTTGGCATACATCAATATTTTTCAACCAAACTGCCTGTATCGATACACTGGGTTAGTTGTCATCGATTTCCGACATCAAATGTCTATTATAAGCAGAATGACGTCATCAGTGCTTCTTTTTATGTTCAGATTTCAACCCAAAATGCGGAGAAAACAAAAAACAGTAAAACCACGATGCCTGGTGAATTGGATAGCCTTTGGGCCCTAGAGAAAGGATATTAGAGGATATTGTACATAGATTACAACATTTCGCTGGAAAACAGTATCGAATTGTTTCACCGAACGCACTGTACATTTTTAGTATACAAAGCTGTCATACCTCCTGGTCTGCTCAGACTCACCACCGCGATTTTTTGTTTTGTTTGTGTAGTATCGATAACCAGCACATTCCCGCTTGCTGGGATGTACAGCTAGCCAATGCAACAACTCTCATTTGCCAAAGGCATTCCCCACGCTCCGCATTTATGGAGGAAGCTGTCATCATGAGGAAAGAATGGAATGGGGGCACTTTACGTCCTGGTGGAGCATCAAGCAGCTTGGTTCTCTTATGGGGGGTGCTGAGGGTATCGACAGGAGATTTTGCTGGCATCCCAGGCATACATTAGCATGTGCAGCCTCTGGCTGCGGCGCAAGCATGTGTCAGAAAGGTCCAGGCTCAAGCTGCACAGCTCGCTTGTGCTGCCTGACCTCCTTTACAACTGTGAGACATGGAGAGTGCCCCAGGCAGTCTTTCAGCGACTTGACTGTTTTCACCGCCGACAGCTCAGAGACCTAAGAACTAGAAAATGAGCCGGAGTCAGAGCCTCCCCTTCCTCCAAAGACCCACATGCAGTTAACGGTCTAGTGTTGATGATAGCAGCTGCTTCACTTAGTACGGTGTCCAGGTGGGTCGGCCATAGACAGCGTCGGCCAATTGACTCCCTCAGCGCCCGCTTAACGACGCAAACTAGGCACTCGTATACTCCTCCCATCCATGGGGCATGTTCTACGATGAACGACCATTTGATGGCTTGGCCGGCTGCCTAGCTTTGGACATCGGCATCTTCTGTGGTGTCTGTCCAAGCTTGCCGTAAGGCTTGGTCGGCTACTGTGGGGCGTTGTCAGACCACATATGAGAAGGACATCCACGGTGCGCAATAAACCGACGGAGACATAGAATAAACTGATCGGCGGTCATATCACTCATTAGCTCCAGGTGAATGGCTCGAGTGACGAAGCAGGTGAATAATACAACCCATGCTTTCTTCACTGAGTATAATACTGTACTGAGTATCATACTGCACTGAGTATAACAGGGCATAGCTTAAGGATTTCATTTAGCTCGGACAAACGTCCTTCCGTTTTGAAATCTGTCCGGACGTGGCCGGACATGTTCGACAACACATTTTCAGGGTGTTTCTTCTTCTTTTTTTTTAGTAGTACTGAAGTATATTCACAATGACTCATTATGTGGACGTATCTCACACATTACTATGTACAATTCGCCAATTTATTTGTATTAGAAACTGAACTAATTTATTGACGAGAAATGTATGTACAAGAAAGCGTTGCAGTTGAGAATTTTGCGAACGCGATATGCTCCTTGACCTTCGAATTTGCGTCGTGCATTAGCGGCAGCACCATCGTCCATCTCGCACAGTGCCTTTGCAATTGGAGCGAATTCGAGGGCATTTCGAGCGGGACACTCTTGTCTGCAGAAAAGATTCATTGCTCGTTTATGCATCTCCGTTCCAGCATGATCCTTGAACGCTGATGTTCTCAGGTTCTTGGATCCGTTTATGGAAGCCTCGCTGAAGTTTTTACAACTGCGGACTCTGTCTACAAACTTGATGCACACGGAACACTTCAAACATTCTGCTAACAGCCGATCGTTCTTCTGCCGGTCATAAATCAGCCAGGCGGAAGAAGTCAGCTCTGCATCATTGTCCGAGATCCACTTATCGCAAGTAGCGGCCTTCACACCACGGACCTTTTTGCACGGCGGCAAGTCCTCTGAATCTCCCTTTCGCTTTCCAGAAATCGGACATTCTAAAAGACGATCTGCATTCTTGGTGAGTGAAATAGTGAAAAATAAAAAGATGACATCTTCCTCTCAACACTGTCAAGAGCGAACAGCTGCACTGCACTCTGCAGTTCAACCCATTGACTCAGGTGCGAAGTCGACACCATGTACCAAAGGTCGAAAGTGTGAATGACTGTAGCAACCACGTTGCTACAGGCGGATCAAGTATATATGTTGAAGTCTACGCCTGAGACTACGGTGTAGACGTGTAAGTTATACGATAATGCAAGTCGCAGTTGGCACGAAGCGGCCGAAGAAAGCCCAACTCTGCATAAAAAGTTCGAAAGGTCTCTGCTCTTTTTTTCCTTTTTTTGACCGGACACTATGTCCGGTGAAATTGAAAACGTCCGGTCAGTGGCCGAAAATGGCCGGAAAATGTCCGATGTCCGGCCGTTAATCTATGCCATGTATAATACTGCACTGAGTATAATACTGCACTGAGTATAATACTGTACTGAGTATAATACTGTACTGAGTATATTTCTTCATGCATTCTTCGCACCGAACTCGGATTTCACCAGCAATGGTCCGAAGTAGTCAACTCCGCAACTAGAGAATGCAACTGCTGGATTTACGTGCTCTGTTGGTAGGGGTGCCATCTGTGGGGTTGCAAAGGGTCCACCTTCGACTTTGCGACACACCCAGGCACGTGCGCAGGGGGTTCCCCTTTGCCCGGAAACTCCCCAAATGTTCCAAACGAGCAACGTTTTTGGGCATTTTTTGGTAGGGCGCATTATCGATCTGGCAAGAATGGCAAAACTTCAAAAGATCGTAACTCAGTCAAATCTCGCTCACATCCAACGTTCCAAATATCCAGGTCAAATAGAAAACTCTTAGCTGTCGGTTGAAACAATTTGCGAATCGCTGCGAGCAATGAATCGTGAGATAAATCATTCGTAAGTTGAGCCGCGATCTCGGCAATTTCAAAAGCGCACAGTGCGACTTGAGTATCGAGATTTTGAGATTTTCGTCGCACTGATTTGCTCAAATTTGCAGGGGCTTCACTAGTGATACTTTCAAGAGCACATAAGGCAAAAAAATCGAAACTCTGCGATCAAGAAAAACGAAATCGTTGGAGCAGGATGCGTTTGGGGCATTTTTCGCACCGTCGCTGCACTCTACCGCTATAGCCTATAGCGCTGGATATGTGCATGACTGTACTGTGTCCTGGCTATCATGGTCAAGCTCCTTCTCATCCGGGTACCTTTCCACTTCCAGGAAGCCCAAGATAATGAAGATTGAGTGAGTAGAATTGAAGTTATAATCCAAACAACACCAAAAAATGCATAATTTTGAAAATTTCCTAGGGCTCTTTAGAAAGGGTTAAAACTTAAAACTCATTGTTTGGATTCGGTTGGAAACCCCCCTAGAGGTGACCCTGCGTACGCGCCTGCACACCGCACATTGTGTAATCACGCTCTTCACAGTTCGTCTTTCACTGGGAATCCAATATATCTGACGTAGCCGTGCAAGAGTGTGCAATCGCCCACTGTGCATTTGCTCCACATGTGCTTGACGAATCACTAGGCTGGTAAGGGCATGTCTTGGGAGCAAGAGTGGAAACTTGGCGGCTTCAGACAAGGTGTTGGAGTTTTCTATTCTGGCATTGCATCTCAGCAAACCGGTGATGTCGACGAACAGTTGAAGCTGACGGATCAAATCATTCTTCTTGTTCTTCTTGATGTCACTGAACATAGGCTGACTGTTGGATATGCCCAATCCACATATCTCGAGCTGCTCTTCGCTCCTAAGAAGTTAGAACTGGCGACTCGTTTTGAGGTGTTCCTGCTTTCGAATTGTTGGCGAACCGGCGTACCCATCCAGTTGTGGAGATCAGCTTATGAAATGACGAGAAGCGGGTAGTGTCGATGTCAAATGGACCACTGGGTGTTGGAGTAGAGTGATCTATAGCAACGCAAGTAGAGGCTTCTTGAAACTGGGTTGCTGCACTTCCGGAGGACCCTCCTCAGGCAAAGGAAAAGAGTGATCTGTACAGGTGCGAAGCCAAGGTGGGCCATGCCACCAAAGATCTGTAGTGTTAGCTGTTGGTGGTTGACCACGCGACGGCATATCAGCAGGCATATCAGCAGGCATATCAGCAGGATTTAGTTCCCGGCTGGCAAGATGAGTGAACTGGACAGTCTCGGGTTCTCGCGGATTTCTGCAAGTCGCTTCTCCACAAATGCTGGTTGTGTCTTCTTGCTCTGGATCCAGCCAAGGACGCAAGAAGAATAGGAATGTAAACAAATTCGATGTACTGGCAGCTGACCTTTCAGGAACTTGATAACACGTGCACCTAGAAGAGCCGCTAGAAGCTCCAGTCGCGGAATTGTGATGGCCTTCAAAGGTGCCACTTGAGTCTTATTGAAGACAATGTCGGATGATGCTTCATTGTTCCCAATCTTGCGCAAATATGCAACAGCACCATAAGCTAGCTGAGAGGCGTCCCAGAATACATGGAGCTCGTAACGCTCTGTGTCCTCAGGGTGTAGACCTGCGGACCTGGGAAATGTGACAGATGATGCTTTGTCCACCTCTATAGCAATCTCACGCCACCTACGAGATAAGCTTCACTGAGGAGATCGTCCCAATCATACTGTTCACGCCAACTATCTTGCATGAGCGCTTTGGCAGAGACCGTCAACGGAGCATGGAATCCAAGTGGATCAAAAAACTGGGCAATCGCCTGAAGAAGCTCACGTTTGGTGCAGACTACAGTCCATTCAGAAAAAGATGATTTCCTAGTTCTTGGCCATAAACAGGTCAAATTTTGAGTTTTCGTCACAGTTTTTTGGCAATCCCCCAAGGAATGCTCTTCCAATTGTGTTTTTGAAGTCTATTTCTCCAAAAAAGCAAGGCATAACAGGAATAGGATTTCGGCCAGGTTTTGCCCCCAAAGCACTGAATTGGGTAAAACCATGAAAATCCAGGCCGTTCACTCCACTTGCATAACAGTACATCTGCGGTTCGAACCTCAGTTGAGGTGCCTTTTTTGGACCCTTTTTCAAGTTTCGAATCGCGCGGCACTGTACAGTGTACCACAAAATCTCCAAGCACGGGAGTTCTCCAGAGCCAGCGCTCGTCTTTTTCTGAATGGACTGTAGTCTCTCCGATGCGTGGGTACTGCTAATAGCGAGAGCAAGAGTCCATAAACAAGAGTGTGCAACGCGCAGCTACATGAAAATGACGTAATGTTGAAAACGAGTCGCAACAGACTATATCTATGTGGTGTTGCTCACTCTGGGGGTTAGTGACTCTCGGCAAGAGTGTCTAGTGCTGTGTCCCAGTTCATTACAAGACATTTGTGGGTGGACGAGGTCGGCTTATCATTTGCTGGTAGGGAGGCAACATATTCTGTGTCGTTGGATGCCCACTCCCTTAGATTCATTGTAGCAGACAAGAAGACTGACTTTGTGTAGGCATAGTAATCCTGCGCGTCGGTGGTGGTGCGTTTGCTGATCAGGATGTTGTCCACGTACGTATTGTCAACGATCTCGCTGGCCTGCTCATCGTTCGACTGGGATGACAAGTGATGTCTGATTGTCTCTGCCAGAAGAAAGGGACTGGAGATCACTCCGAAGCGCACTCTTGCGGATCTGTACACTACGATGTTGTCTATGCTAGGTGGCTGGGTGATTTCCTTGAGCCACAAGAATCTCATCACGTCATGGTCTTGTGTGTGGAGCGACATCTGTAAGAACGCTTTCTCGATGTCGCTTGCTATTCCGATTGGAACGTTCTGAATCGCATGAGGATGCCAGCTAAATCTGGAAGCAAGAAGGACCGCGATGGAGGCAGTCATTCAGACTGCTTGCTGAACTACTGGACTTCGCTGATGCGTCACAGACAACGCGTACCTTGGTTGTAGGTTTGTCCGGTCAGACAACACAATGGTGGGGCAGGTAATGCACTGGGCCACTGGGCTTGTCCTGTACCACCATTTCTACAATACCATTGGTAGCTTGTTCTTTGATGGTGCTGTCATACTTCTCAAGCAACTCTGGTTGTTTGGAGAGTCGGCGTAGAAGGGAACGGAGGCGTCCGTACGCCAGGCCCCAGTCTTCCTGAAGATCTAGCTGTGTAGGGTCAGAGCGCCAAGGCCATGATACAACATACCTGCCGCCTTCGAACGTTACTGATTTCTGGAAGGCTTCGTGGGCTTTTTCATCGTCACTAAGTTCACTTTCGGGAGTAATTTCAATTCCTTCCAGGTTCCAGAATTGCTTCAGATCGAATTCTGGCTCAAGTTTGCTGCTTTCTGTAGCTACGACAAGAGAAGTTGCTGTTTTCAGACCTGCTATCTTCGCAGCAATATGCGCCGAAAATAGCGCATTTTAGGATTTTGAAAACACTCTGTTCTTGCCATTGTCAACTTCAGCATTTCGAATTCAGGAGAGACACCAGTATTCTTATACACTAGCTTGCAAACTTGATAAATGCCCACGCGAACGATGTGGACTGGCAGGAACTCCAGAAAAAAACGATTCGCGCTGTGGGGCGGATTAGTGCGGAGTGCAATGAATTGTTTGGTGTGGAAGAGAGCTCCGACAAAGTCCGAGACCACCACGGCTTCAGAAACAAGGAGACATTGTTCAGGAAGGCTCGCACCAATAATCAAACACAAAAGACAAAAGCGATTCCGACCGTCTCACTAAGACGAGCAAGTCACACACGTTGCGATATGGGAAGCCACAATTTTAATGACACGGAGGAAGTAATAATAAAATCTTTATTAGGATGACCCAGAGGCTTGTCGCCTATCAAGGGGTTCACCAATTTGAAGGGTATTCAACCATGCACAATGCCTCTTATGTACATACACGTGTATGAACTAAGGTAAATGTTGTAAGAAGCCAATCTTCACTGATTGATTCTCAAGATAACGGAAACTTATCTAGAGGGCGAGCCTTTGAAGCTGAACCGCTAAGTAACACAAATATTGAATTAGCACTGTAAATCATATTATTTTAACGACCCGCAAAGTTAACGATTTTCTGATTTTCGAAGGTTAACGGTTTGAAAAGTTAACGATTTTCTCAGACAGCTGCAATAATACTAGGAATTCTCGTCACGGACATTCATTGTTGTCCAACACATGCACAGTATACCTCGATGTCAGGAGAATAAAGAAAATGAAGTTTATCCAGCCGCTTCGTCAAAACTCATCTGAGAGACTTCGGAGTTGTTTGGGCCAACTGCTGATCGTCTCTGCTACATGTATCATCTAGATCTTTCGATTGTTGAATTCCGTTGAGAATTGCCCGAGTTACGATCCGTTGAACACGCGCTGCATGCCATAATGTGAAATGATCGATTTCAATCGTGCGAGGCCCAAATGCATACCACTTTTGCTACCGAACTTTAAAATAACGACAAATCTTTGCTCGTTAACTCGTTAGATTTACTTGTTCGTTATATATTCATGATTTACAGTAATTTTTTTTGTTAAAGAATTCCCCTTTAGCAACGGTAAGCAGCAGCGCAATCATGTAAAATGTACCATTTCTTTTTTTTTTTTTACGTTATTCTGTGCACAGCTCTGCGCTGTAATGTACCTTATATTGCCAATGGTACTGCTGACAGAACAGTGGTGAAAGTCTCCCACAATGTTACATTTTCATGCCAAGAGGGTCAGGGGATTGTGGGTGATGCCACACCAAGTTGCTTGCTTAATGGAAGTCTCACTTCAGTGCCATACTGCGGTGGTAAGTGTTCAGCTGGATCTACAGTACTGACATTTTTTGTCAAACTCAAATTACTGATTAAAATTGTATCAATACTGTAAATGATCGATGTGGAGACAACACTTTTAAATGTCGCACTAATGTAGTTAGTGCGTGTTAGCATCCACTGATCACACTGCCATGTTTGCATTCGCCACGCACCGCTGTGGCAGTGCTTTGCGCACTGCACTTAAACAGCCAGCGCATGGATTTAGGCTCGCTTAGCCTGACGGTCGCGCAACTGGTTCCTTTCAACTTTTGTGCACTGCATTCACACTGCCAGCGCATGGATTTGGGCTCTTTTTCTTCTAATATTGGAGCATGGTGCTGGTTTTTGCGCTCTTAGGCTCCCACAGTTTCTCGCCGGGGTAAAACTGGCATCCGGACGGCCTGGTTTCAAACATTAGGATTTAGGTATTAGCTTGTATTGGTGGTAGTGGTAGTACTCAATTCTATGGTTTCTTTTCTGGCGGTGTTCAAGCAGTTTTGGGTTTAGAGGTTTTTCTTTTCTTTCCTTCCCCTTTTTCTTTTATAAATATTGCGGTTGCCATTAATATTTTTTATTTGAAACTCGGATGTTGAGTCATAAATAAATGTAGAAGAGAAAAGGACATATGGATACGAGTTAAGAGTAACTCTCCATCACTGTAACATGATACTATATACAGTCAGAAAGTGCAATACTTGGAAAAACTTGGAAGGCTGTCGGTTAGCGCTACGGAGATGTGTTTCAGTACTTTGTCAGTTTTGTGCCTAGTTATTGCACTTTCTGACTGTATATAGTATCATGTTACAGTGATGGAGAGTTACTCTTAACTCGTATCCATATGTCCTTTTCTCTTCTACAAATATTTTTTTGTCTTTCAATTTTGCTACAATTTTGCTGCTCGCCTTTTAAATTCTTTGCCCTCCTTGCATTCACGTCTTCAATGCTTTATCTTTCAATAAAACACCTATTAGTAGTAGTAGTAGCAGCAGCAGCAGCAGCAGCAGTACTTCCTCCGCGTCATTAAAATTGTCGCTTCCCATGTCGCAAAGTTTGTGACTTGGCTCGTCTAGGCAGACTGTCGGAAACACTGTTTTCTGTGTTTGAACATTGGTGCAACCGCATCGTTCGTGTCGGCATTTATCAATACTGCAGGCTCGGGTATAAGAATCCTCGTATCTCTACTGAATACTAAAGGCTGAAGTGGACGATGTCGAGAACAAAGTGTTCTCAAATTCTAAACATGCGTTACTTGTGGGGCATGGTGCTGCGAAGGTAGCAGATCTGAAAACACCAACAAATCAGCGAAGCGCTTGCCAAGGAAAGAAGGCGCGGAACTGCTTACCCTATCCCGCTGGAAGTTCGTTACAGTGTCCTCGAAAAATGCTAGCTTGCCTTCATAGCCTGCCCACCTTGCCTTCATAGCCTGCCCACCTTGCCTTCATAGCCTGCCCACCTTGCCTTCATAGCCTGCCCACCTTGCCTTCATAGCCTGCCCACCTTGCCTTCATAGCCTGCCCACCTTGCCTTCATAGCCTGCCCACCTTGCCTTCATAGCCTGCCCACCTTGCCTTCATAGCCTGCCCACCTTGCCTTCATAGCCTGCCCACCTTGCCTTCATAGCCTGCCCACCTTGCCTTCATAGCCTGCCCACCTTGCCTTCATAGCCTGCCCACCTTGCCTTCATAGCCTGCCCACCTTGCCTTCATAGCCTGCCCACCTTGCCTTCATAGCCTGCCCACCTTGCCTTCATAGCCTGCCCACCTTGCCTTCATAGCCTGCCCACCTTGCCTTCATAGCCTGCCCACCTTGCCTTCATAGCCTGCCCACCTTGCCTTCATAGCCTGCCCACCTTGCCTTCATAGCCTGCCCACCTTGCCTTCATAGCCTGCCCACCTTGCCTTCATAGCCTGCCCACCTTGCCTTCATAGCCTGCCCACCTTGCCTTCATAGCCTGCCCACCTTGCCTTCATAGCCTGCCCACCTTGCCTTCATAGCCTGCCCACCTTGCCTTCATAGCCTGCCCACCTTGCCTTCATAGCCTGCCCACCTTGCCTTCATAGCCTGCCCACCTTGCCTTCATAGCCTGCCCACCTTGCCTTCATAGCCTGCCCACCTTGCCTTCATAGCCTGCCCACCTTGCCTTCATAGCCTGCCCACCTTGCCTTCATAGCCTGCCCACCTTGCCTTCATAGCCTGCCCACCTTGCCTTCATAGCCTGCCCACCTTGCCTTCATAGCCTGCCCACCTTGCCTTCATAGCCTGCCCACCTTGCCTTCATAGCCTGCCCACCTTGCCTTCATAGCCTGCCCACCTTGCCTTCATAGCCTGCCCACCTTGCCTTCATAGCCTGCCCACCTTGCCTTCATAGCCTGCCCACCTTGGCTTCATAGCCTGCCCACCTTGCCTTCATAGCCTGCCCACCTTGCCTTCATAGTGTGCCCACCTTGCCTTCATAGCCTGCCCACCTTGCCTTCATAGCCTGCCCACCTTGCCTTCATAGCCTGCCCACCTTGCCTTCATAGCCTGCCCACCTTGCCTTCATAGCCTGCCCACCTTGCCTTCATAGCCTGCCCACCTTGCCTTCATAGCCTGCCCACCTTGCCTTCATAGCCTGCCCACCTTGCCTTCATAGCCTGCCCACCTTGCCTTCATAGCCTGCCCACCTTGCCTTCATAGCCTGCCCACCTTGCCTTCATAGCCTGCCCACCTTGCCTTCATAGCCTGCCCACCTTGCCTTCATAGCCTGCCCACCTTGCCTTCATAGCCTGCCCACCTTGCCTTCATAGCCTGCCCACCTTGCCTTCATAGCCTGCCCACCTTGCCTTCATAGCCTGCCCACCTTGCCTTCATAGCCTGCCCACCTTGCCTTCATAGCCTGCCCACCTTGCCTTCATAGCCTGCCCACGTTGACAATTTTCTTCGGTGGTGAAGTTTTACTACTCAACGGAGAAACACAATTCAAAGTTCTCCAGATTCATGAAGTTCTAGCGAATCCTTTCGGCTCTACTTTGCATGTGCTGTACAACGGTGACTCATAGGAAAAGTCCTCTTTGAGAGATACTGATAGATGCGGGTCGTTGCGCATGCAACCATTTGTCAAAAAATTCAAGCGTATTTTGTGTTTCGCTATTTGGCGCTCCGTGAATCCACGTAGGGCTATATCAAACGACATATCACTGGAAAGCTTTTTTTTAGTGTTCCAACGACTTATCATTTGCGATCATTGGAGAAAGAATACCAGAGTTATGGTACTTTGAACACTGATGTATATGCACTGTAAAAATGTATTCACTGTGACGAGTATTCTCGCTCTCGGGAGTAGACCCAGGTGCTCGAAGTCCGTACACTTTCACAGTGTGTGTTTGCCGAGCTGAAACTCACACTAGCAATGATCACTTGCCAGAATCCTGATCGTAGATGGAAGGTATCTTGTCCAAGTTTGTTCTGAGGCCAGGCTCGATTGAACCAGGCCATCTTTCGATCCGATCTGTTTCTCTGGAGTTCGCTGATTTTTCATATCAAATTTTGGTGTCGCAGAGGGTACCCTAAGTCCGTACTGATCAGAGGTGACTCGAAATACACACATATTTCTGCTAATTGCTAACCTGCAATCCCTCGGTTCCGACGAAAACACCGAAGGGATATGTTTGGCATGTGCCTCCACCAGTATTTCTTGCAAAAGCGTAGTTTGTTGCCGAAATGCAAGCTGTTTTTAGTCGGCTCAGAGAAGAAGCAGCTGCGCTGTGAAAACCGCGGGAAAACAGTGGTGGAGGAGCCAGGAGTGTCAACCTTTCTGCAAGGATTGGTGGTTCTCTGTAAATTCTTCTCCTGTGGCCATTGTCAGCTCTAAGCTGGCTCTTGATGATTGAGTGAAAGTCTGTTTGACGCTGTGTCCGTTCGAAATCGGTCTTAGCAAAGTTGATTTTTGCATGAAATGTAACCTAATTTGTATTTCGTATGGACACTCGAAAACCCACTCACGTGGTATGAGACTTCTGCTTATCGTAGATCCCTGAAAATTGCTACGCGAGGAGAACATACCACACTGTCCCCCCCCCCCCCCCCATAAAAATATTTGCGTCGAATCCAATAACAGAACATGAAATTATGGGCGTACGAACTTAGGATACCATGTACGGACTTCGAGCACCTGGGTCTACTGCGTACATTCTTTGGACGAATTAACTGGTCCTCTGGCCTCAAAGGCTTAGTCAATACAGTATACTCCACAATATGTTTTACTCACACCCTACACATACAACTGCTTTTAGTGAGATGAAGTGTGCTTCAGGTTTGGAGAAGATCCTCACCAGACATGTTGAAAATGGTCTTGGGGCTGAAAATAGAATAGGGCCAATTTCTTTTCTCTTTTTCTCTCTGTTTACCTTGTGCCCAGTTCCCAATTGCAGTGTGCCACCTATTCCATTTGGTATGAGTAATGCTTCACTCGTTCAAGATGGTGCTCCTGTTCAGTTTACCTGTCAGCATGGATACTTTCTATGGGGAAAGTCTTCAGCTACATGCAATAGTGATGGTAGTTTGAGCTCGGTACCATCATGTTACAGTAAGTTAAAAGTAGAAATGTGCATATTACTTTCCTTTCACGGTCGGCTTGCAAATAAGTACATGGTCATTGTAGGGGACAATGATGACGGGTAGATGATAGGTAGACAAGCAACTATCATCATCAGAATCCCATCGCTATTTTCTCCAAGGCGTTGTCATTGTGAAAGTGCGTTCTAGTGTTTGCCACAAAGAAATGACTTTATGCTATTTGTATGTGTGTGTGTGTGTGTGTGTGTGTGTGTGTGTGTGTGTGTGTGTGTGTGTGTGCGTGTGTGCGTGTGTGTGTGTGTGTGTGTGTGTGCGTGCGTGCGGGTGTGCGTGTTTGCATGTGTATAATATTATGTGTTATGTATTTGTGTGTGTGTGTGTGTGTGTGTGTGTGTGTGTGTGTGTGTGTGTGTGTGTGTGTGTGTGCCTGTGTGTGTGCGTGTGACTCCAGAGCTGAGTGGGAATACCTTTTGCCCAGCATCTTTGGCCATAACTAGAGTATCAATCCCTTCAAACCTCTACTTGAATTACACTTCAGCAAAAGCACTGTGCAGCAGGAACAATGGCACAATTCTCTCTGAATCGTCGTTCCAAGCTGGCTGCTCCGCTGGTTTGTCAACTCATCCTGTCTTTGCATGGAGAGGATTGCCAAATGCTAAGAACAAATCATTAACCACCTTGGGCTATTCATATGTCCTAGCAGAGCGTTTACGTGTTGTGTGTGAAATACGTGAGTCGATGTTCATTTTGTTTTAACCCATTCAGCGCTACTGGGCCTTGCCTATGGTACTCTGCATATAAATGCTAAAAACAGGGCCAATAGCAAGTTCTAAAACTCCAGGGTTCTGGCAACTGGGGTCCTCAAATATTTTGGAAATGATTGCCAAGACTATCAAGCACAGGGTGACCGAATCGATACAGTCCCCAAAAAGAATAGCGCATCACAACAGGGGACGCAAGTTTGCTCAAATTGCGTGAAATACGCCAAATGCGTGAAATTGCAGCTGAAACATCGCTGAAAAGAGAAGAAAAAAAGACGCGTAGTGTTTCCAAGCGGGATTCGTACCAACAGCCTATCGTACAAGAAGCAGGATCATGATCCAACTGACTAACAGTCCTTTTACACACCAGAGAGTGTCAGAAATCGCTATATATCCCATGACGTCTATAGACGTCATCCGCGCATGGGGGGCATTTTCAATGACGTCTATAGACGTCATCAGCGTTCAATGGGTTAATTCCCGTATTCAGGTATAATAAGGAGATCATGTATGTACAAAACATGTATTGGTAATAACTTTGGCATACATCAATATTTTTCAACCAAACTGCCTGTAACGATACACTGGGTTAGTTGTCATTAATTTCCGACATCAAATGTCTATTATAAACAGAATGACGTCATCAGTGCTCCTTTTTATGTTCAGATTTCAACCCAAAATGCGGAGAAAAAACAGTAAGACCACGATGCCTGGTAAATTGGATAGCCTTTGGGCCCAAGAGAAAGGATATTGGTGGATATTGTACATAGATAACAACATTTCGCTGGAAACCAGTGTCGACTTGTTTCACCATACGCACTGTACACATTTAGTATACAAAGCTGTCATACCTCCTGGTCTGCTCAGACTCACCACCGTGATTTTTTGTTTTGTTTGTGTAGTATCGATAACCAGCACATTCCCGCTTGCTGGGATATACAGCTAGCCAATGCAACAACTCTCATTTGCCAAAGTCATTCCCCACACTGCGCATTTATGGAGGAAGCTGTCATCATGAGCAAAGAATGGAATGGGGGCACTTTACGTCAGGTGCTTCGTCATGGTGGAGCATCAAGCAGCTTGGTTCTCTTATGGGGGGTGCTGAGGGTATCAACAGGAGATTTTGCTGGCATCCCAGGCATACGGTAGCATGTGCAGCCTCTGGCTGCGGCGCAAGCATGTGCCAGAAAGGTCCAGGCTCAAGCTGTCCAGCTCGCTTGTGCTGCCTGACCTCCTTTACAACTGTGAGCCATGGAGAGTGCCGCAGGCAGTCTTTCAGCGACTTGACTGTTTTCACTGCCGACAGCTCAGAAACCTGATGGGAGTGCGATATCCAGACAGAATTACAAATGATGATCTGTATTCCAGATGTGGCTCGCAGCCACTGTCGGAGCTTGTTGCCAAGCGACGCCGTAGCCTCATTGGCCATGTGCTGAGGATGAGTGAGCAGTTACCCCCTTGCCTTGCGATGTCCTGCTATTTTTAAGCGGGGTCACTTGGACGAAGGGGCTGTCCCGCAGCTACTCTCCCTACCACCATCATGAAGGACTCCTCTTTTTGGAAATTATGGATATAATGCTGAAAGATGAGTGAGCACCACATACAAAATCCTGCAACAGCAAAGAAGCAAAACCATGAGATAGGCTGAGCAAAGAGCAAGCAATGGCAGAAAATCACTTCCTTGCCTTCAAAGAAAATGGATATGAGTGCTTTCTTGGTTGCAACCAAGAATTTCGAACATTGAACGTGATATTCTGACCGTCTTTCAAAACAAAACCAGCCTGAGATTTCTTGTCATCTACACAAGGAAGGTCTGCATCTGGTTTTGGTTCTGGAGTGGGCTGCCGATCGACTCACAAGAATAATAGATACTTCGAAAAAACACTTGGTTCTTGACTTCAATAAATACTGCACTCAGATTCAATAGACGTAAATACTTTGTTTACAATCTTGTACTTGTAGAGATATCAACAGTAAACTTCGTTAGAGAGGGGGAGAGCCTAGAATAAATCCTACTTGTTTCTTCTCTTCTGTCTATTCTAAAACTAAAGTAAAAGACCAGGAAAGACAAGACAGATGTCAAGCGCGCGCCACTTCTGCCACGTGCAATCTATGCATGGGAAATGCATGCTAAATACGAATGGTACTATGTATGGACAGCACAATAGGTCAGAGCTGGATCGGGAGGGTCCTGCAGCGCATGCAGCAAGGCTACTAATGTAGAAGTCTAAAGAGGATGCAGCCAATATATGCAGCATGCTGGGGACAAACATGCACGCGCTGGCTGTAAACAATACACAGGCTGGGAGTGTAAGCATAAGTGTTTGTACCGTTGCAGGACAAAGAGTATAGCTTCGCGACACTCCGGGCCGAGAAATAGCTGAGACGCCTTACAATACATGCGAGAGCAACAAAGGTAAGACAAATTTATAGGTCAAAGAAGAAAACAAAGACAAATTCAAAATAGAACACCTACCAAAGGTGACATGACTACACTGCGTTACTATCTCTCAGAGCACGCACAAATCACCACACTTGTCTGCTGCAGTTCGTTTCGGGCCACGGTCTGGGATGCATTGTCTATTTGAGGCAGTAGATTGTGATGTCGGTTGGGCTGAGGGCTGTTTCTATGGACTTGACTGTTGTAACAGCGGGCTTGACGGGTGTGACGGACATTCGAGCGGATAAAGGAGAGAAACAGGACGGCATAGCAGCTTTCCAGAGGATTGTAGCACTGTCGCTGATCGAACTTGTGTTTTCAGTTATGCGTCCCATGATCCAGCGTCCTCTGGGTAAAACAACCTCCTTCACTAACACCACTTCACCAATCTGGGGCACTCTGGGGTCTTCCTTGCGAAGTGTAGCAAATGCATTATGTCGTAAGCTAACCTGATACTCATTCCTCCAACAGATCCAGAATTGATTGAGTATGTGTTGTCCGACCTTCCACAACTTGCTCAGTGACGGGTGATTGAAATCGGGGTCATCATCATCATGTGCACAATCAATACGAAGACCTAGCCTAGACCTAAGAACTAGAAAATGAGCCGGAGTCAGAGCCTCCCCTTCCCCCAAAGACCCACATGCAGTTAACGGTCTAGTGTTGATGATAGCGGCTGCTTCACCTAGTACGGTGGCCAGCTGGGTCGGCCATAGACAGCATCGGCCAATTGACTCCCTCAGCGCCCGCTTAACGACGCAAACTAGGCACTCAAATACTTCTCCCATCCAGGGGGCATGTTCTACTATGAACGACCATTTGATGGCTTGGCCGGCTGCCTAGCTTTGGACATCGGCATCTTCTGTGGTGTCTGTCCAAGCTTGTCGTAAGGCTTGGTCGGCTACTTCGAACTGTGGGGCGTTGTCAGACCACATATGAGAAGGACATCCACGGCGCGCAATAAACCGACGGAGACATAGAATAAACTGATCGGCGGTCATATCACTCACTAGCTCCAGGTGAATGGCTCGAGTGGCGAAGCAGGTGAATAATACAATCCATGCTTTCTTCATTGAGTATAATACTGTACTGAGTATAATACTGTACTGAGTATAATACTGTACTGAGTATAATACTGTAAGAAAGGGTTTGCTCCCCACACCGGAGCTCGCGCTATTCCGCCGACTTTACTTGACACTTGACACTACTTCGTAGTATAATACTGCACTGAGTATAACACTGCACTGAGTATAACACTGCACTGAGTATAATACTGTACTGAGTATAATACTGTACTGAGTATAATACTGTACTGAGCATAATACTGTACTGAGTATAATACTGTACTGAGTATAATTCTTTATGCTTTCTTCGCACCGAACTCGGATTTCACCAACAATGGTCCGAAGTAGTCAACTCCGCAACTAGAGAATGCAACTGCTGGATTTACGTGGTCTGTTGGTAGGGGTGCCATCTGTGGGGTTGCAAAGGGTCCACCTTCGACTTTGCGACACACCCAGGCACGTGCGCAGGGGGGGGGGGGGTCCCGTTGCCTGGAAACCCCCCAAATGTTCCAAACGAGCAACGTTTTGAGCATTTTTTGGTAGGGCGCATGATCGATCTGGCAAGAATGGCAAAACTTCAAAAGATCGTAACTCAGTCAAATCTCGCTCAAATCCAACGTTCCAATATCCAGGTCGAATAGAAAACTCTTAGCTGTCGGTTGAAACAATTTGCGAAGCGCTGCAAGCAATGAATCGTGAGATAAATCATTCGTAAGTTGAGCCGCGATCTCGGCAATTTCAAAAGCGCACAGTGCGACTTGAGTATCGAGAATTTGAGATTTTCGTCACGCTGATTTGCTCAAATTTGCAGGGGCTTCACTAGTGATACTTTCAAGAGCACATAAGGCAAAAAATCGAAACTCTTCGATCAAGACGGCTTCAGACAAGGTGTTGGAGTTTTCTATTCTGGCATTGCATCTCAGCAAGCCGGTGTTGTCGACGAACAGTTGAAGCTGACGGATCAAATCATTCTTCTTGTTCTTCTTGATGTCACTGAACACGTGTCCATAGGCTGACTGTTGGATATGCCCAGTCCACATATCTCGAGCTGCTCTTCGCTCCTAAGAAGTTAGAACTGGCGACTCGTTTTGAGGTGTTCCTGCTTTCGAATTGTTGGCGAACCGGCGTACCCATCCAGTTATGGAGATCAGCTTATGAAATGACGAGAAGCGGGTAGCGTCGATGTCAAATGGACCACTGGGTGTTGGAGTAGAGTGATCTGTAGCAACGCAAGTAGAGGCTTCTTGAAACTGGGTTGCTGCACTTCCGGAGGACCCTCCTCAGGCAAAGGAAAAGAGTGATCTGTACAGGTGCGAAGCCAAGGTGGGCCATGCCACCAAAGATCTGTAGTGTTAGCTGTTGGTGGTTGACCACGCGACGGCATATCAGCAGGCATATCAGCAGGATTTAGTTCGCTGGGAACATGATTGAACTTGACTCTCAGGTTCTCGCGGATTTCTGCAAGTCGCTTCTCCACAAATGCTGGTTGTGTCTTCTTGCTTTCGATCCAGCCAAGGACGCAAGAAGAATAGGAATGTAAACAAATTCGGTGTACTGGCAGCTGACCTTTCAGGAACTTGATGACGCATGCACCCATAAGAGCCGTTAGAAGCTCCAGTCGCGGAATTGTAATGGCCTTCAAAGGTGCCGCTCGAGTCTTATTGAAGACAATGTCGGATGATGCTTCATTGTTTTTGAAGTCTATTTCTCCAAAAAAAGCAAGGCATAACAGGAATAGGATTTCGGCCAGGTTTTGCCCCCAAAGCACTGAATTGGGTAAAATCATGAAAATCCAGGCCGTTCACTCCATTTGCATAACAGTACGTTTGCGGTTCGAACCCCAGTTGAGGTTCCTTTTCTGGACCCTTTTTCAAGTTTCGAATCCCGCGGCACTGCACAGTGTACCACAAAATCTCCAAGCACAGGAGTTCTCCAGAGCCAGCGCTCGTCTTTTTTTCTGAATGGACTGTAGTCTCTCCGATGCGTGGGTACTGCTAATAGCGAGAGCAAGAGTCCATAAACAAGAGTGTGCAACGCGCGATAGGGTTTTGTCACGGCTCGTTTTCAACATTACGTCATTTTCATGTAGCGAATGTCGCGGCCTGCACGCGCAGCTACATGAAAATGACGTAATGTTGAAAACCTGTCGCGACAGACTATGTCTATGTGGTGTTGCACACTCTGGGGGTTATGGACTCTTGGCGAGAGTGTCTATAGTCCATTTCAAAAAGATTAGCAATCAGGTTTTGGTCTTAAAAAGTATGAAGATAAGGGAAATTTGAACAACAAAGTACATAGAATGGCTTGTTAGGACGCGGCAAATTGTTCTGTGAAGGTTTCGGAACAATTGGACCAGCCGTTAAGGAGTTAGAATTTCGGCCAGGTTTCCGGCCTTTTCCCATGGTTCACAATTTGCCCTGGATGTCAGTATCGATTTTTTTATCAAAACCCACGATTTATCCTTTCCTTTTTGGCCTCGTGGTTATGAATGCTGTCTGCTGACCATGAAGTTGTAAGTTCAAATCCCAAACTTTTTTTCATTGTTTTGGTGATCACGCTGGTACAAAAAGTACAAGCCAAAGAAGGTGGCTGCGCCAAACGACTTGTTGTTGTTGGAGCTCGCGTTTCCTGCCGAACTAACTTACTGACACTTGACTGGTTCATGCCATGTGAACACACCCACAACACTGAAACGGTAGCTGTAGCTACGTGTTGTTGAATACTGTACAACGTTAACTGTACAACGGCACATCGATCGATCGATTTCTCTTTGAGAATTATTTTAGATATTTTCAAGATCGCCAATTTATTTGAATTTAGAAGTCAACGCCGTCTTCTATCAGCTTTCACAGGCGTCTGCTTTTCTCAAAATGTCGTCGAAGTCACACGGATAGCTTTGCCAAGTCATGGCCTTGGGATTGAGTCTGTGTCGATGTCGTTTTCGTCACATCGCGATATCGTTAGAGTAAATTGCATCGCAGCTCAAAGAAATTGGGCACGAAACGAATTGGGACCCATCCCGCCCGTCAACATTTACCACACTTTCGACATGTCCTCTCTGACTCCATGTCGATACGAGGAAGAACTCGTCTGTTGTAAACCAGACGTACATGTACCGACGTAAGTGAGTTGTCATTTTTCATGCTTTCGCGCGGATTATTTCTTCGAGTTCACAGTGAGTTTTTCCAGCCAGCTCTCGAGCGCGCATACGGTAAGACGGCAAACTCCCCGGGCGATCGCCAGGATTGCTAATCTTTTTGAAACTGACTGTAGTGCTGTGACCCAGTTCATTACAAGACATTTGTGGGTGGACGAGGTCGACTTATCATTTGCTGGTAGGGAGGCAACAAATTCTTTGTCGTTGGCTGCCCACTCCCTTAGATTCATAGTAGCAGACGAGAAGACTGACTTTGCGTAGGCATAGTAATACTGCGCGTCGGTGGTGGTGCGTTTGCTGATCAGGATGTTGTCCACGTACGTATTGTCAACGATCTCGCTGACCTGCTCATCGTTCGACTGGGATGACAAGTGATGTCTGATTGTCTCTGCCAGAAGAAAGAGACTGGAGATCACTCCGAAGGGCACTCGTGCGAATCTGTACACTACGATGTTGTCTATGGTAATGCACTGGGCCACTGGGCTGGTCCTGTACCACCATTTCTACAATACCATTCTTAGCTTGTTCTTTGATGGTGCTGTCATACTTCTCAAGCAACTCTGGTTGTTTGGAGAGTCGGCGTAGAAGGGACCGGAGGCGTCCGTACGCCAGGCCCCAGTCTTCCTGAAGATCTAGTTGAGTAGGGTCAGAGCGCCAAGGCCATGATACCACACACCTGCCGCCTTCGAACGTTACTGATTTCTGGAAGGCTTCATGGGCTTTGTCATCATCACTGAGTTCACGTTCGGGAGTAATTCTAATTCCTTCCAGGATCCAGAATTGCTTCAGATCGAATTCTGCCTAAAGTTTGCTGCTTTCTGTAGCTACGACAAGAGAAGTTGCTGTGTTCAGACCTGCTATCTTCGCAGCAATATGCGCCGCACATAGGGCATTTTAGGAATTTGAAAACACTCTGTTCTTGCCATTGTCAACTTCAGCATTTCGAATTCAGGAGAGACACCAGAATTCTTATACACTAGCTTGCAATCTTGATAAATGCCCACGTGAACGATGTCGAATGGCAGGAACTCCAGAAAAACGATTCGCGCTGTGGGGCGGATTAGTGCGGAGTGCAATGAATTGTTTGGTTTGGAAGAGAGCTCCGACAAAGTCCGAGACCACCACGGCTTCAGAAACAAGGAGACATTGTTCAGGAAGGGCCGCACCAGTAATCAAACACAAAAGACAAAAGCGATTCCGACCGTCTCACTAAGACGAGCAAGTCACACACGTTGCGATATGGGAAGCCACAATTTTAATGACACGGAGGAAGTAATAATAAAATCTTTATTAGGATGACCCAGAGGCTTGTTGCCTATCAAGGGGTTCACCAATTTGAAGGGTATTCAACCATGCACAATGCCTCTTATGTACATACACGTGTATGAACTAAGGTAAATGTTGTAAGAAACCAATCATCACTGATTGATTCTCAAGATAACGGAAACTTATCTAGAGGGCGAGCCTTTGAAGCTGAACCGCTAAGTAACACAAATATTGAATTAGCACTGTAAATCGTATTATTTTAACGACCCGCAAAGTTAACGATTTTCTGATAGAGGTAGGGATCTCAGCGCGTGCAGTGCGTAGGGTGTTTGCGTATACATTGCGTCATCGAGTTTTGAGTGCAGCTCGCGGACACAGCAGAAAAATGGCGACGGTCGATTTTCGACACTAGGGGACGCGGTGGACACTAGCGGAATCGTCATCTTCATCGTCGTTCGAACATACTTTGTAATTCCCGCTGAAGGACAGCGTGGCCAAGGCGATATTGCCCCGGTCGATTTTCCTATAATTTTCCATGCGGCAAGAACCCACTTCAGAGAGGATCCAGTCAAAAATTCAGACGTTTACTCCGGTTAGATTGTCCTAACTTCGATTTTCAGTGCATTAGCCATCGCGAACATCGCCGCCATTATCACTCGGAGAGAAGAAAGGGACTGGAGTAAAAGAGCTCAGTAAAAGAGGTGTTCACGCTGCGTCCAAGAGTGAAAGATTGTGCTCTTTGACCCTCCATAGTTCCTCTGAGAGAGTGTCTGGGAGATAGGTAGCTTGGAGATGGCCGTAGAACGTGCTTTCCTGGACGCAATATTCAGCAATTTCTACTGTCTTCTTCAACTTGATTTATTTCGAAAAAAATGTTTTTTTCCACGACTTCTGCACTGGACGCGTTTGGGATCAAAAATCTCACCTGCGCAGACTGGCTGCGCAGTTCACGCGCTGAGATCCCTACTAGATGGCGAGCCTTTGAAGCTGAACCGCCAAGTAACACAAATATTGAGTTTGTACTGTAAATCATATTATTTTAACGACCCGCAAAGTTAACGATTTTCTGATTTTCGAAGGTTAACGGTTTGAAAAGTTAACGATTTTCTCAGACAGATGCAATAATACTAGGAATTCTCGTCAAGGACATTCATTGTTGTCCATCACATGCACAGTATACCTCGATGTCAGGAGAATAAAGAAAATGAAATTTATCCAGCCGCTTCGTCAAAATTCATCTGAGAGACTTCGGAGTTGTTTGGGCCAACTGCTGATCGTCTCTGCTACATGTATCATCTAGATCTTTCGATTGTTGAATTCTGTTGAGAATTGCCCGAGTTACGATCCGTTGAACACGCGCTGCATGCCATAATGTGAAATGATCGATTTTAATCGTGCGAGGCCCAAATGCATACCACTTTTGCTAACGGATTTTAAAATAACGACAAATCTTTGCTCGTTAACTCGTTAGATTTACTTGTTCGTTACACATTCATGATTTACAGTAATTTTCATTGTTAACCCTTTCCGTGCTGGCCCCTTTTACTCCAGCAAACTGACTTTCCAGCGCACTGACTCTCCTGGTGTCGTTTTCGCGCACAGGTCCGAACGGATTTTTCTCTCGGTTCAGTTTACCTGGATGGATTTTCATCATCCTGGACTTGTTGGAAAGATCAGGACCAAGCGAATCCATCCTGGTAGCTCTCAACTCAATATGCATGGCGGTGCAACTTCTATGTCCTGTCGAAACTACTTCACGATGCCTCGGAAAGGCACAGCAACTCGATCTCACATTCTTTTTCGGTTTCTTGTTCCAGGTCAGCCGATTTTTACGATTCAAACTGCGCTGCAAAGCTGAGATCCACGTGCTTCCGCTGGTGTCCATTACGCATGCGCTGTGCCAAAGGGAAATCCCCTGGCAGCAATAGAAAACTGCGATCGCACGAACAAAAAAACTCACGATCGCTTGGTGCCGTGAATTTTGTGTTCACACCGTCGCTGCTCCGTCAATCTTTCTCCTATCGTGAAGAACTTTATATTGCTGGAAAGCTGAGCTCAATACCTTTCCAACGGTGTATCGAATGTCGCAATAGACTTATTTACGGAGTTACGAAAGTTTGTACACTGATCTATGCACAGCGATATACTGCACAAATCTCATGACGTCTATAGACGTCATTAGTCGTTTGGCGTACAGCACGGAAAGGGTTAAAGGATTCCCCTTTAGCAACGGTAAGCAGCAGCGCAATCATGAAAAATGTACCATTTCTTTTCTTTTCGTTATTCTGTGCACAGATGTGCACTGTAGTGTACCTTATATTGCCAATGGTACTGCTGACAAAACAGTGGTGCAAGTATTGCACACTGTTACATTTTCATGCCAAGAGGGTCAGGGGATTGTGGGTGATGCCACACCAAGTTGCTTGCTTAATGGAAATCTCACTTCAGTGCCATACTGTGAAGGTAAGTGTTCAGCTGGATCTACAGTACTGACATTTTTTGTCAAACTCAAATTACTGATTGAAATTGTATCAATACTGTAAATGATCGATGTGGAGACAACACTTTTAAATGTCGCACTAATGTAGTTAGTGCGTGTTAGCATCCATTGATCACACTGCCATGTTTGCATTCGCCACGCACCGCTGTGGCAGTGCTTTGCGCACTGCACTTAAACAGCCAGCGCATAGATTTGGGCTCGCTTAGCCTGACGTCGCGCAACTGGTTCCTTTCAACTTTTGCGCACTGCATTCACACTGCCAGCGCATGGATTTGGGCTCTTTTTCTTCTAATATTGGAGCATGGTGCTGGTTTTTGCGCTCTTAGGCTCCCACAGTTTCTCGCCGGGGTAAAACTGGCATCCGGACGGTCTGATTTCAAACATTAAGATTTAGGTATTAGCTTGTAGTGGTGGTAGTTGTAGTACTCAATTACATGGTTTCTTTTCTGGCGGTGTTCAAGCAGTTTTGGGTTTAGAGGTTTTTCTTTTCTTTCCTTCGCCTTTTTCTTTTATAAATATTGCGGTTGCCATTAATATTTTTTATCTTTCAATTTTGCTACAATTTTGCTGCTCGCCTTTTAAATTCTTTGCCCTCCTTGCATTCACATCTTCATTGCTTTGTCTTTCAATAAAACACCTTTGTGTAGTAGTAGTAGTAGTAGTAGTAGTAGTAGTAGTAGTAGTAGTAGTAGTAGTAGTAGTAGTAGTAGTAGTAGTAGTAGTAGTAGTAGTAGTAGTAGTAGTAGTAGTAGTAGTAGTAGTAGTAGTAGTAGTAGTAGTAGTAGTAGTAGTAGTAGTAGTAGTAGTAGTAGTAGTAGTAGTAGTAGTAGTAGTAGTAGTAGTAGTAGTAGTAGTAGTAGTAGTAGTAGTAGTAGTAGTAGTAGTAGTAGTAGTAGTAGTAGTAGTAGTAGTAGTAGTAGTAGTAGTAGTAGTAGTAGTAGTAGTAGTAGTAGTAGTAGTAGTAGTAGTAGTAGTAGTAGTAGTAGTAGTAGTAGTAGTAGTAGTAGTAGTAGTAGTAGTAGTAGTAGTAGTAGTAGTAGTAGTAGTAGTAGTAGTAGTAGTAGTAGTAGTAGTAGTAGTAGTAGTAGTAGTAGTAGTAGTAGTAGTAGTAGTAGTAGTAGTAGTAGTAGTAGTAGTAGTAGTAGTAGTAGTAGTAGTAGTAGTAGTAGTAGTAGTAGTAGTAGTAGTAGTAGTAGTAGTAGTAGTAGTAGTAGTAGTAGTAGTAGTAGTAGTAGTAGTAGTAGTAGTAGTAGTAGTAGTAGTAGTAGTAGTAGTAGTAGTAGTAGTAGTAGTAGTAGTAGTAGTAGTAGTAGTAGTAGTAGTAGTAGTAGTAGTAGTAGTAGTAGTAGTAGTAGTAGTACTACTACTACTACTACTACTACTACTACTACTACTACTACTACTACTACTACTACTACTACTACTACTACTACTACTGGATTAACAGGATCTTCCCAATCTTATTTATCTGCGCCTGCGGCCCCGTCTGTGAAGTCGCTGCGGGTGGATTTGCCTGTTCCTGTGTGCTCGGAGAGTGTTTCTGATTACGCTGCCGCCTCTTCGTCCGCGGGTGCTTCTTCTGATCCCACTGCAGCTTCCCGGGTACCTGTGTCTGCGGCGCCGGCCTCTGTGGGTCCCGGTTCGTCTGGACAGCCTCAGGCGGAACCATCCTGTTCACCAGCATCGCTATATCAGCCATCGCATGTTCGTCTGGCCCCTCTGCGTCCGGAAAAGCAAGCGTCGCGTGAGCCGAGTACGGTGGTTGAGGGTGGCAGTAACTCATCTGCAGATGAAGGGTTTTGGAGTCAGACTACTGATGAGACTGTGAGCATGTTCGATTCTGCATACCGTGAAGTCATCTCATGGAGAAGAAACGTGTTTATGGTCCCCTTCGGCTCGGAAGGCAAAGAGTTCGTCAAGGAGATTGCACGCCTCATTGGCTTATTTACGGATGGCTCGGGTGCTCGGGCCTTTGCGTGGTCGGCGGTGGTCGTCGCCTGTCATCTGTTGTTGCAGAAGCCGTTTCGTGGATCTGCGGCTAGCGACCACAAGACGTTTTTGGCCAAGCGGCTTGGGCTGTGGACTGCCGGTGATCTCTCTCCATTGCTACGGGAGTCCCGATGCATTCAGGCTCATCTCTCTGATGCAGCCGTGGGTGATTCGAGTCCACGTCCTTTGGACGATGTTCGCTTAGCGAACATGGTTTTCAATGACCGAGTTGGCAGTGCTGCCCAATACCTGGATGCTGATGGTGCTGGTGGCGTTCTTCCCCTGGATGAAGAGGTGAGTGGGAAGTCAGTTCTAGAGCACCTGCGGGATAAGCACCCTGCTCCCCAGCCGGCTGATCCAGACATCCTACTGGACTGTAGCCCCGACCCCCCGGATCCAGTTATGTTTGAGGCAATAACACCAGCAGCTATGAAGAAGACGATATTGGGAATGAAGGGAGCTGCTGGACCTTCGGCTTTGGATGCGGCTGCCTGGCGTCGGATGGTTGGCATGTTCAAGTCAGCTTCTGACGAGCTCTGTTCGGCCCTCTCTCGCGTGGCCAAATGCCTGTGCACGGAGAGGCTGGACGCTTTGCATCTGCGCCCGTTTCTGGCAGCGCGACTGATACCACTGGATAAGCGACCTGGCGTGCGGCCCATCGCTGTGGGTGAGGTGTTTCGGCGTGCAGTTGGCAAGGCAATCATGAAGGCGATTGAGAAGGATGTGGTGATTGCGACGGCGCCAACCCAGCTGTGCGTCGGGATACCATCGGCATGTGAAGTGGCTGTTGAGGCGCTGTCATCGGTATTTGCCAAGGAGGAGTCAGAGGCAATACTCCTCGTCGACGCCACTAACGCCTTTAATTCAGTGAACCGGGCAGCTGCACTGAACAACATACCACGCGTGTGCCCAGCTGCAGGGCGGGTATTTGTGAACACGTACCAAGCGGATATCCCCCTGTACCTGGATGGTGGCGAGACACTCTACTCAAGAGAGGGCACATGCCAAGGAGATCCACTGGCCATGGCATTTTATGCTTTGGCTACCGTCCCTCTGGCCAAGCATCTGTCCACAACATGCAGTGGTTCCATGCAGGTGTGGTATGCTGACGACGATGCCGCTGTGGACCGCGTTGTGGCACTCGGTGAGTACTGGAACTGCATCTCGGCTGAGGGCCCGAAGTATGGCTACAAGCCTAATGCTGCCAAGACCGTGCTCCTCGTCAAGAGCCATCTGGTGTCAGACGCTGAGCGGGTATTTGCTGGCACTGGCATCCGGATTTGCTCTGATGGCGTCCGGTATCTCGGTGGAGTCATCGGCAGCACTGAGTTCTGTGATGGGTTTGTGGGAAGCCGTGTGGGTGACTGGTGTGCTTTAACCAAGAGGCTGGCGAGTGTTGCAGAGACCCAGCCCCACGCGGCTTACCACTTATTCATCTCTGCCATTCAGTCTCGGTGGTCATACTTGCAGCGCGTTGCTAATGCTGACGGGGCACTCTACGCACCCCTGGATCGCGTCCTGAATGATCAGCTGCTGCCTGCATTCACGGGCCATTCTGTGCCGGTTGAGGGAGGTTTGCGAGCACTGCTTTCCCTTCCAGCAAAGCTTGGTGGTCTTGCGGTCCGTAGCAATGTGTCACGGGCGGCTGCTGAGCGCACCTTGTGCCGAGACGCCATTGCACCCATGGTGGAGTTGGTAGTCGGTGGCACCTCCACGCATGAGGTGTCGTCTGTGGTAACAGCATGCAGGACATTGGCTGCAGGTGCTCGGGCGGCGCGCCGTGTTCAGCAGCGGAACTTGGCAGAGGAGATCCGATCCGGCCTCCCGCCCACGCAACGGCTACTGGTAGAGGTCGCAGGTGAAGATGGCGTCTCAAGTTGGTTGACGACTCCACCTGCGACTACAATGCCTGGGACCGTTTTCAGCAGGACGGATTTCCGTGATGCTGTGGGCCTACGATATGGCCTTCCCTTGGAAGGTTTGCCAGCATCATGCGTGTGTGGCAAAGACATGACAAGCCACCACGCTATGACATGCCCCTGTGGCGGGTACCCAACGCAACGTCACAACGAGGTTCGGGACCTGCTGGCTAGTGCCATGTCCGAGGTGGCGTATGATGTCGAGTTGGAGCCTGTTCTGCTGCCTCTCGATGGTGAGACGGTCTCAGGTATTAGAGCTGATGCCGCTCGTGCAGACATACGGGCTCGCGGTTTCTGGACGCGACAGCAAAACGCCTTCTTTGATGTTCGGGTTACCCACCCAAGGCCGTCTTTGCTGTCGCGTTCGGGAGTAGCGAGCCAGTTGTCTGACAACGAGAGGCAGAAGAAGCGCCAGTACTCGAGCCGGATCAACAACGTCGACCGCGGTTCGTTCACGCCGTTGGTTTTCGCCACCAATGGGCAGTGTGCGCCGGAGGCGTCAATATTCCTGAAGTCGTTAGCAGCTCAAATCAGTGAGAGGAACCGTGATCTCCCCTACTCACTGATCATGCGCCAGCTTCGTGCCCGGATCAGTGTGTGCCTGATTCGCTGGCAAATAACTTGTCTGCGGGGGTCACGGCACTCGTACCGCCGAAGGCTCATGGGTGCTGGTCATGGTGGTTTTGTGGTGGAGTGTAGGGCCCGTGCCCACCTGGCTGTTTAGCATGCCTGACCTAACTGTTTCATGATATTGTCTGTATTTTTGTTGTAGCAATTTTGCTATTATATGTTGGTCATGATTTGATGGTTGACTTGCCCGTTTTCTTTGTGTACCTTATCTGGTTTTCTCTTGTCTGGGTTGTTGGATGAGTTGGGTAAACGGTGCTGCTTTGATTGTGTTTGCGGATGCGGGTTTACTCTTTGTTTTGGTATTCGATAGTTGACTTGATTCTTTTATTTTATTTTCTTATTGGATTTTCCGATTTATTCGATTTGATTTTCCTATCTACGATATACTTGATTGGATTTGTCACCATTGCCTTCTTTGCTTCCGTTTTTTGAATTCTTCATTCCGGCACCCAGTTTGTTATCAAATAAAGTCAACGTTCTCAGTAGTAGTAGTAGTAGTAGTAGTAGTAGTAGTAGTAGTAGTAGTAGTAGTAGTAGTAGTAGTAGTAGTAGTAGTAGTAGTAGTAGTAGTAGTAGTAGTAGTAGTAGTAGTAGTAGTAGTAGTAGTAGTAGTAGTAGTAGTAGTAGTAGTAGTAGTAGTAGTAGTAGTAGTAGTAGTAGTAGTAGTAGTAGTAGTAGTAGTAGTAGTAGTAGTAGTAGTAGTAGTAGTAGTAGTAGTAGTAGTAGTAGTAGTAGTAGTAGTAGTAGTAGTAGTAGTAGTAGTAGTAGTAGTAGTAGTAGTAGTAGTAGTAGTAGTAGTAGTAGTAGTAGTAGTAGTAGTAGTAGTAGTAGTAGTAGTAGTAGTAGTAGTAGTAGTAGTAGTAGTAGTAGTAGTAGTAGTAGTAGTAGTAGTAGTAGTAGTAGTAGTAGTAGTAGTAGTAGTAGTAGTAGTAGTAGTAGTAGTAGTAGTAGTAGTAGTAGTAGTAGTAGTAGTAGTAGTAGTAGTAGTAGTAGTAGTAGTAGTAGTAGTAGTAGTAGTAGTAGTAGTAGTAGTAGTAGTAGTAGTAGTAGTAGTAGTAGTAGTAGTAGTAGTAGTAGTAGTAGTAGTAGTAGTAGTAGTAGTAGTAGTAGTAGTAGTAGTAGTAGTAGTAGTAGTAGTAGTAGTAGTAGTCCTCGGATGGTTTACAATTTGTATCACAATTATTTGTGGGTCCAGCAATAAAGGATGTGAGTAGTAGTAGTAGTAGTAGTAGTAGTAGTAGTAGTAGTAGTAGTAGTAGTAGTAGTAGTAGTAGTAGTAGTAGTAGTAGTAGTAGTAGTAGTAGTAGTAGTAGTAGTAGTAGTAGTAGTAGTAGTAGTAGTAGTAGTAGTAGTAGTAGTAGTAGTAGTAGTAGTAGTAGTAGTAGTAGTAGTAGTAGTAGTAGTAGTAGTAGTAGTAGTAGTAGTAGTAGTAGTAGTAGTAGTAGTAGTAGTAGTAGTAGTAGTAGTAGTAGTAGTAGTAGTAGTAGTAGTAGTAGTAGTAGTAGTAGTAGTAGTAGTAGTAGTAGTAGTAGTAGTAGTAGTAGTAGTAGTAGTAGTAGTAGTAGTAGTAGTAGTAGTAGTAGTAGTAGTAGTAGTAGTAGTAGTAGTAGTAGTAGTAGTAGTAGTAGTAGTAGTAGTAGTAGTAGTAGTAGTAGTAGTAGTAGTAGTAGTAGTAGTAGTAGTAGTAGTAGTAGTAGTAGTAGTAGTAGTAGTAGTAGTAGTAGTAGTAGTAGTAGTAGTAGTAGTAGTAGTAGTAGTAGTAGTAGTAGTAGTAGTAGTAGTAGTAGTAGTAGTAGTAGTAGTAGTAGTAGTAGTAGTAGTAGTAGTAGTAGTAGTAGTAGTAGTAGTAGTAGTAGTAGTAGTAGTAGTAGTAGTAGTAGTAGTAGTAGTAGTAGTAGTAGTAGTAGTAGTAGTAGTAGTAGTAGTAGTAGTAGTAGTAGTAGTAGTAGTAGTAGTAGTAGTAGTAGTAGTAGTAGTAGTAGTAGTAGTAGTAGTAGTAGTAGTAGTAGTAGTAGTAGTAGTAGTAGTAGTAGTAGTAGTAGTAGTAGTAGTAGTAGTAGTAGTAGTAGTAGTAGTAGTAGTAGTAGTAGTAGTAGTAGTAGTAGTAGTAGTAGTAGTAGTAGTAGTAGTAGTAGTAGTAGTAGTAGTAGTAGTAGTAGTAGTAGTAGTAGTAGTAGTAGTAGTAGTAGTAGTAGTAGTAGTAGTAGTAGTAGTAGTAGTAGTAGTAGTAGTAGTAGTAGTAGTAGTAGTAGTAGTAGTAGTAGTAGTAGTAGTAGTAGTAGTAGTAGTAGTAGTAGTAGTAGTAGTAGTAGTAGTAGTAGTAGTAGTAGTAGTAGTAGTAGTAGTAGTAGTAGTAGTAGTAGTAGTAGTAGTAGTAGTAGTAGTAGTAGTAGTAGTAGTAGTAGTAGTAGTAGTAGTAGTAGTAGTAGTAGTAGTAGTAGTAGTATCCGGGTAACGCATCCCAGGGCCACCTTGCTGTCTCGTGAAAAAGCCATGAGCCAATTGGAGCGCAATAAGCGGGAAAAAAAGCGGCATTACGCAGAGCGAGTGAATCAGATCGATCGGGGCACATTCACCCCTCTGGTATTTGCGACCAACGGCATGATAGGGAAGGAGTGTTCCGTGTTTTTGAAGGCATTGGTTGGCCGTATTCTAGAGAAAAATGCTGATTTGGTGTATTCTGTTGTTGTCAATCATTTGCGATGCCGTTTGTCATTCTGCCTACTTCGCTGGTGTATCACCTGTTTACGTGGCTCTAGGTCCTCCTATCGCTCTAAGCGCTCGGCGAGCTTTGTGAATGACTGCCGTGTGCTCTCTAGGGCATAGTTTTTCTTTGTCATCATCTCGTATAATGTCAAAATGTGATCTAAAGTTTGTTTTCCGGTGTCCTGAAGTTTTTTCTTCTGTATGAATTTCGGTTTCATTTCTGGCGGTGTTCAAGCAGTTCTGGTTTGGATGTTTTCTTTCCTTTTCTTTCCCCTTTTTCATGTATAAACATTGCTGTTGCCATTAATATTTGTTATCTTTCTATTTTGTTACAATTTTGCTGTTCGCCTTTTGAATTCATTGCCCTCCTTGCATTCACATCTTCATTGCTTTGTGCTTTCAATAAAAACACATTTCAGTAGTAGTAGTAGTAGTAGTAGTAGTAGTAGTAGTAGTAGTAGTAGTAGTAGTAGTAGTAGTAGTAGTAGTAGTAGTAGTAGTAGTAGTAGTAGTAGTAGTAGTAGTAGTAGTAGTAGTAGTAGTACAGGGGCGTCACAGGGTGGCTGGGAGTGGTACGACCGGGGGTCCGGGGGTGTCCCCCGGAGAAAAAAATAAGGATTTTTCGGCTAACAGACCACGTTTTAGCACTCTACAGCCGCAAAGGAGGGTTCCCCTAGCACTTATTCGACAACCCCACTCCAGCTCCAAAAACATACTTCTCATGGATTTTTGGTATTTTCTGTACATCGTAGGTAGCCAAGCAAGGCAAATGGAACCCATTGATTCAATGATTCAGGGCCATTGCCCTCGAAAAAATCGCAAAATCCGAAGTACCAGCGTGCTGAGCGTTCTAGCGCCAGCGGCTAGCTATGCAAAAACGTACATGTATGTCGTGTCCTGCAAAAGTCTGCCGCGTCGCGTACACTATGTACACGCCCGGCCTGGACAGTCGCAAACAATTTTAGTTGTTTTTAGAGAGAGAAGAAGATCCTTTGTTTTTGTTCGGTGGGATTGAAAGATCTGCCAGTGGACCGGAGAGCTACAACAATGGAAGCAGAAGAAAGCGCTTGCGGAATCTTCTCTGTCTTCGTGGCAACAGGACTTTAGTTTGCGAGAGACTTTCATCCTGTCGTCGCGGACGAAATTCTTGTTGCTGCTACCGGAAAACTCGCGGGGAACGAAACGATCGTAAATCGTTATAATATAGGTGAAGCGGGTCGTGTCGGTGAACAGCTGCAGAATATTCTGCCGCCGTGGAGCAGCAGTCCAAACACTTTTCAGCTTCGGAGAATGAAGCGCTTCCCTTTTCCGTTGACAAGCGCTGCGTTCGCGGGTGTAATGCATTTTCGAATCCGCTTGCAGTAGATCGTCAGGAGCCAGAGGTACTAGGTAGGTGTCGTTGTGGAAAGAATATAATTATTATGTTGTAGCTGACAAGTGACATACATGTAGTGTCTCTTGACGTGCTGATCGCCATTGTAACATGGTAGATCTTGGAAATTTTTAGTTCTGGACCCAGTGATTGCCGCCAGCTCAGCTCTGTTTCCGTCAAGTTTGCAGTGAATGCGTCCGTGAGGAATCCATCGTCTGGTTGTCTCTAACCGTGACTCCAACCGCCTATCGTAATGGATAGCCGCCTGGAGTCTTGGGCAATAGCTAGCTGCTAGTGCTAGGCATCAAGTCTGTATGCTCCTTGCAATGAAAGTAACCAGGTAACAGTTGCGATGTTTTGTACAAGTCCGAAGATCCTTGAATTTTTTTATTGCTTTTTCGGATGAATTGGGTGGACCATCCTGGACGAAAAGTGGTACGACCATGGTCGTAGTGGTCGTACCGTGTGTGACGCCCCTGTAGTAGTAGTAGTAGTAGTAGTAGTAGTAGTAGTAGTAGTAGTAGTAGTAGTAGTAGTAGTAGTAGTAGTAGTAGTAGTAGTAGTAGTAGTAGTAGTAGTAGTAGTAGTAGTAGTAGTAGTAGTAGTAGTAGTAGTAGTAGTAGTAGTAGTGGTAGTAGTAGTAGTAGTAGTAGTAGTAGTAGTAGTAGTAGTAGTAGTAGTAGTAGTAGTAGTAGTAGTAGTAGTAGTAGTAGTAGTAGTAGTAGTAGTAGTAGTAGTAGTAGTAGTAGTAGTAGTAGTAGTAGTAGTAGTAGTAGTAGTAGTAGTAGTAGTAGTAGTAGTAGTAGTAGTAGTAGTAGTAGTAGTAGTAGTAGTAGTAGTAGTAGTAGTAGTAGTAGTAGTAGTAGTAGTAGTAGTAGTAGTAGTAGTAGTAGTAGTAGTAGTAGTAGTAGTAGTAGTAGTAGTAGTAGTAGTAGTAGTAGTAGTAGTAGTAGTAGTAGTAGTAGTAGTAGTAGTAGTAGTAGTAGTAGTAGTAGTAGTAGTAGTAGTAGTAGTAGTAGTAGTAGTAGTAGTAGTAGTAGTAGTAGTAGTAGTAGTAGTAGTAGTAGTAGTAGTAGTAGTAGTAGTAGTAGTAGTAGTAGTAGTAGTAGTAGTAGTAGTAGTAGTAGTAGTAGTAGTAGTAGTAGTAGTAGTAGTAGTAGTAGTAGTAGTAGTAGTAGTAGTAGTAGTAGTAGTAGTAGTAGTAACAAGGCCTCTTTTACGGGCAAATGACGCATATGCGTAAACCAAAAGCAACAAGAAACTCAATAAACAATGTCCAACAAAAGAATCTGCTGACTGCAAAAAAGGACACAAGGTAAAACTCAAGTCCAATAGATCGCGTATGGTACGTATGTGTGAACAAACCAAAAGCCGATTGAGTGGTGAATGTGGAATGTGTAAGTTGAAAACTCGAGTCTGATAAATAGCCTATTGGGGGTATATGTGTAAAAACATCATAAACCAATAGGGTGGTGGATGTATAATTTGTCTGCGTGTGAATGCTTATTTCGATCTGTCCGATAAACAAAACAAAACAAACTATTATAAAAGTAGAACCAAAAAAACAAAAAACAAAAAAAACAAAACCAAAAAAAAAAGACATGCTCAAAAACAGATATGTCCGTTACGTCACAACATCCGTTTAGGATCGGCCACACAGCCCCATGCCACTACCGGAGCAGCCTGCACTCCGTGACAAACGAATTGCCACGGCGTACGCCCCGAGCTCCCCGGCATCCACGCAGACAGGTTACGGCCCAGCGGAGGAGGCAGAAGGCAATCCTGGCACGAAGATGGTGCATGACGACGGAGTACTGTAGGTCAGAGTGCTTCTCCACCACGCGCTGAACAAGCCGCTTCAGGTACATTCCACACTCTGCCCCAGCCATGCCATTCGTAGCAAACACCAACGGAGTGAAGGCACCTCGCTCGACGTCCGTGATCCTCTGGCAGTATTTTCGCTTCTTCTCCAACTCGCTGGTACGCAGTTGGCCAAGGGCTTCCGAACGCGACAGCAGGGACGCTTTAGGGTGGGTGACCCTGACATCAAAGAAAGCGTCCTGCTGCCTTGTCCAGAAACCCCCGGCCCTGATGTCCAAACGAGCTTCAGCGCTGCGATTGGCGGTCCGGCCGGCGAGCACCTCGCCATCGAGAGGGAGCAGTCTAGGCTCGACCTCCACGTCTGGCACGACATCGCCAAGGACAGCCGCCAGGGTGTCCCGGATTTCGTCATGACGTGCCATCGGGTACCCCCCATGTGGACACGTCATCGAGTGGTGTAGGGTGGTGTCCGCTCCACAAGCGCATTTGCACGGGACATCCAGTGGCAGGTACCCATAGCGTATGCACACCGCATCTCGAAAGTCGGACTTGTTCAGGATTGTCCGGTGCGCAGTAAGCGGGGCACACGTCAGCCATGACGACACGCCCTTCTCACCGGCGATATCTGTGAGGCATTTCTGAGGCGGTGGCAGATCGGGATACAACGCCGCGACTAGTGCCTTCTGCGACTTCTCCTTGTCCTTGCGACGTGAGACCGCTCGCTTGCGGGACTCGGTAACGGCTGCGACCGACGGGTTATCACGAACCGGCTGGGTGGTGTGGAGTAGTAGTAGTAGTAGTAGTAGTAGTAGTAGTAGTAGTAGTAGTAGTAGTAGTAGTAGTAGTAGTAGTAGTAGTAGTAGTAGTAGTAGTAGTAGTAGTAGTAGTAGTAGTAGTAGTAGTAGTAGTAGTAGTAGTAGTAGTAGTAGTAGTAGTAGTAGTAGTAGTAGTAGTAGTAGTAGTAGTAGTAGTAGTAGTAGTAGTAGTAGTAGTAGTAGTAGTAGTAGTAGTAGTAGTAGTAGTAGTAGTAGTAGTAGTAGTAGTAGTAGTAGTAGTAGTAGTAGTAGTAGTAGTAGTAGTAGTAGTAGTAGTAGTAGTAGTAGTAGTAGTAGTAGTAGTAGTAGTAGTAGTAGTAGTAGTAGTAGTAGTAGTAGTAGTAGTAGTAGTAGTAGTAGTAGTAGTAGTAGTAGTAGTAGTAGTAGTAGTAGTAGTAGTAGTAGTAGTAGTAGTAGTAGTAGTAGTAGTAGTAGTAGTAGTAGTAGTAGTAGTAGTAGTAGTAGTAGTAGTAGTAGTAGTAGTAGTAGTAGTAGTAGTAGTAGTAGTAGTAGTAGTAGTAGTAGTAGTAGTAGTAGTAGTAGTAGTAGTAGTAGTAGTAGTAGTAGTAGTAGTAGTAGTAGTAGTAGTAGTAGTAGTAGTAGTAGTAGTAGTAGTAGTAGTAGTAGTAGTAGTAGTAGTAGTAGTAGTAGTAGTAGTAGTAGTAGTAGTAGTAGTAGTAGTAGTAGTAGTAGTAGTAGTAGTAGTAGTAGTAGTAGTAGTAGTAGTAGTAGTAGTAGTAGTAGTAGTAGTAGTAGTAGTAGTAGTAGTAGTAGTAGTAGTAGTAGTAGTAGTAGTAGTAGTAGTAGTAGTAGTAGTAGTAGTAGTAGTAGTAGTAGTAGTAGTAGTAGTAGTAGTAGTAGTAGTAGTAGTAGTAGTAGTAGTAGTTTCCAGACCCCAGTCGTCGGCCACGGACCGTTCCCGGGACCGTTCCCGTGCGGCGTTGCACCCTGGAGCCGCGAGTTCTATGCAATCCTCTCAATCTGTTGCTGCTGCTTCATCCATGCAGCCCCTGCGTGTGGATCTGCCTGCTCTCGCGTGCTCGGAGGCGGCTTCGATTGATGCTACTGACCCACTGTCCGCAGGTGCTTCTGCTGATTGTGCTGGGGAGTCACGGGGGTTGCGTGTTGAACTCCCTCCGGTCCGTAGTTCTGAAAATGATAGTACCACGGTTCAGGTACCAACCAATATTCCCTCGGCTGCGGCGGCCGATCCCTCCTATGCTGACCCTTCCTCGGCGTCTGTCGCCTCGGTTGCCGCCGGGCCTGTTGCTCGTGGTCGGATTTCGGTGGGTCAACTGGATAATCAATCTAGCCATGTTCCCCAGGTGGGGCGGTCGGAGTCGGGACCTGGCAGCAATCGTTCTGGTGGTCGGAGTAGTTGCGGGCCCTGGTCTGTCGGGGACGAGCGGGAGTACGACATTGTCAGGACATTGTTTGACGAAGTTGTTCACTGGAAACGAAACATATTTATGCTTCCACTTGGATCTGCAGGGCGCGAGTTTGTCATGGAGATAGCCAATATTATATCATTCTTCAACTTGGATACACCCTTGAGTGGCATAGCCTGGACAGTACTCACTATTGCCTGCCATTTGCTCCTCCAAAAGCCTCTCGGATCGTCTCGAGGTGGGGAGAACGCTACCATCCTGCGATCCAGGCTCGAGTTGTGGAAAGCAGGGAAATTGGAGGACCTACTCCTTGACGCCAGGTGTATCCAGGCTCATCTCCGGCCACGACGGGTCACCAGCGCACGCTCCGAGCGGGGTCATACCGACACTGACTTCAGCCGACACGTGTTCAGCGGCAACATCAACTCCGCCATCCGCTGCCTGTCGGAATCTAAGAGTCCGGGTGTTTTGACACTTGACGACATCGCCGATCCGGCCACGGGGGAAACGGTCGACGATATCCTGCGGCAGAAACATCCAGCTGGGGCAGATCCAGACCCTGATGTGCTCCTGGAAGGCGAGCCCGAGCCCGTCCGTACCGTGCTATTCGCGGCCATCACCGCTGATTTAATCAAGAAGATTGCTCGCTCGATCAAGGGCTCGTCAGGTCCATCCGGGGTGGACGCTGATGGATGGCGAGCGATGCTGACCTGCTACGCGGCTGCCTCTGACCAGCTGTGTAGTGTACTTGCAGAAGCCGCACGCAGGATATGCACGGACAGTGTCGGCGGGAGGGATCTCGAGGCGTTCACTGCAGCCCGGTTGATTGCCCTCGACAAGCGTCCTGGTGTGCGTCCCATTGCGGTCGGCGAGGTCCATCGCCGCATCATCGCCAGGGCAGTCATGCGAGTGGTGGAGAGCGATGTTATGGACGTTGTTGCACCTTCCCAATTATGCGTTGGAATCCCATCCGCCTGCGAGACTTGTGTCCACGCTATGCGTGAAGGGTTCAATAACCCCAGCACGGAAGGAATCCTGTTAGTTGACGCATCAAATGCGTTCAATTCCGTCAATCGTAAGGCTGCACTCCACAACATTCGGCGTCTTTGCCCAGCACTGGCAACGTTCGCTAGCAATACCCATACGGATCGCGTGCGTTTGTTCGTGACCGGCTCTGGCGAACTACATTCAACAGAGGGCACATGTCAGGGTGACCCTCTCGCCATGGCCATTTACGCCCTGGCCATTACCCCGCTTGTCCGCCGCCTGGCTCATCTGCACCCAGACACCTTCCAGTTGTGGTATGCAGATGATGATGCTGCCCTTGGGAGGCTGCTTCGTCTTCGCGGCTACTGGGACACGATCGCAGCTCTCGGACCACGCTATGGCTACAATCCAAATGCTCAAAAGACTGTGCTGGTGGTCAAGAATCATCTGTTGGAGCAAGCCAATACCGTGTTTGATGGCACGGGTGTCATAATCACTGGTGAGGGGTCCAAGTACCTGGGTGCACCGATCGGGACACCTGAGTACTGCAGTCAACACCTGGCTGCGGAGGTCGGTCGCTTTTCCCGCCAGGTCCGCCGGTGTGGTGATTTTGCGGAGACCCAGCCACATGCTGCGTATACAGCCGCAGTGAGAGGGCTGGTCCCCAAGTGGAGATATCTCATGCGTGCTTCGCTCTGCTCCGGCGAAACCATGGCGCCTCTCGACAGTGCAGTGGATAATCATCTTTTGCCTCCGCTGTTGGGTCAGCCAATTGCCTCCGGGAGCGCCTTGCGCAGATTGATGTCGGCACCTTCCAAGTGTGGCGGCATAGCCATCCCGATGTTGGCGGACACTGCCACGGTAATGTACACTGATACAGTTAAGACGACTCGGCCAGTGCGGGGGCTATACAGGTTCCCGGACGTGCCTGAGACTGGTCGTGTGGGATCAGCTGCTGATGGCGGGGCGGATGGTGGTGGTTCGTCTGGCCTACGGGAGATGGCGGAGGCGCTCCAGGAGGCGGAAGGCGCACGGCGGGCTGCTGTACAATCAAGGCGTCGGGCTGGCAAAGCATCTTTGGCCGGTCTGCAGGATCATCTATCCGCCACACAGCAGCTTTTGATGGACGTTGCCGGCTCTGCCGGTGTGTCTTCCTGGCTTACGGCGGAGCCTCGTCTGGCGCACGGCACCGTCTTGAATGCCAGTGACTTCCGTGATGCACTTGCTCTACGGTATGGTCTGCAGCTCCCTGGGCTACCGTCCACTTGTGTCTGTGGTGATGCCTCCACGATGGACCATTTGCTAACCTGCCCCGCCGGCGGGTATCCATCTGCCCGGCACGATAATGTGCGTGACATCCTGGCGGAGACGCTCTCCGAAGCTGTTCGCGATGTCGAGACAGAGCCACGTCTCCGGCCGCTGTCTGGCGAGGATCTGCCCTATGCGACGGCTAACCGGACTGATGAGGCTCGGCTGGACATTCGTGCCCGGGGCTTCTGGACAAGGCAGCAAGACGCTTATTTTGATGTTAGGGTAACCCACCCTAAGGCGTCTGTGCTGTCTGGTCCAGAAGTCCTTAACCAACTCAGGGCCCATGAACGGCAAAAGAAGCAGCAGTACGGTGCCAGGGTCACTGAAGTCGAGAGAGGCTCTTTCACCCCTCTTGTGTTCGCCACGAATGGGATGGCGGGGCCGGAGTGCTCACGATTCCTGGCGACACTTGCCGGTCGGCTCGCGGAGCGCAATAAAGACATCCGGTATTCAAGCATCGTCAGTGCATTGCGTGTTCGGCTGGCATTCTGCCTCGTACGGTGGGCAATAACCTGCTTTCGCGGTTGCCGATCATCCTACCAGCGTCGCGTCCGCTCGTCGTTGTTGGTGCAGTGTCGACAGGCTGCCGGCTGAGATTCAGTGTCCATGCGTCAATCTGGACAATATAACAATAGCTCAAAGACCTTAACAATTGATTACTTCTCTTGACATACTAGTGCATTCTCTCTTTCTTTCTCTCTTTCGTTCTTACTCACTCTTTTCCATCACTTGTGTGCTTACCATGGTATTTTTTTGCCCGTAAAAGTGGTTTGGTCAGTAGTAGTAGTAGTAGTAGTAGTAGTAGTAGTAGTAGTAGTAGTAGTAGTAGTAGTAGTAGTAGTAGTAGTAGTAGTAGTAGTAGTAGTAGTAGTAGTAGTAGTAGTAGTAGTAGTAGTAGTAGTAGTAGTAGTAGTAGTAGTAGTAGTAGTAGTAGTAGTAGTAGTAGTAGTAGTAGTAGTAGTAGTAGTAGTAGTAGTAGTAGTAGTAGTAGTAGTAGTAGTAGTAGTAGTAGTAGTAGTAGTAGTAGTAGTAGTAGTAGTAGTAGTAGTAGTAGTAGTAGTAGTAGTAGTAGTAGTAGTAGTAGTAGTAGTAGTAGTAGTAGTAGTAGTAGTAGTAGTAGTAGTAGTAGTAGTAGTAGTAGTAGTAGTAGTAGTAGTAGTAGTAGTAGTAGTAGTAGTAGTAGTAGTAGTAGTAGTAGTAGTAGTAGTAGTAGTAGTAGTAGTAGTAGTAGTAGTAGTAGTAGTAGTAGTAGTAGTAGTAGTAGTAGTAGTAGTAGTAGTAGTAGTAGTAGTAGTAGTAGTAGTAGTAGTAGTAGTAGTAGTAGTAGTAGTAGTAGTAGTAGTAGTAGTAGTAGTAGTAGTAGTAGTAGTAGTAGTAGTAGTAGTAGTAGTAGTAGTAGTAGTAGTAGTAGTAGTAGTAGTAGTAGTAGTAGTAGTAGTAGTAGTAGTAGTAGTAGTAGTAGTAGTAGTAGTAGTAGTAGTAGTAGTAGTAGTAGTAGTAGTAGTAGTAGTAGTAGTAGTAGTAGTAGTAGTAGTAGTAGTAGTAGTAGTAGTAGTAGTAGTAGTAGTAGTAGTAGTAGTAGTAGTAGTAGTAGTAGTAGTAGTAGTAGTAGTAGTAGTAGTAGTAGTAGTAGTAGTAGTAGTAGTAGTAGTAGTAGTAGTAGTAGTAGTAGTAGTAGTAGTAGTAGTAGTAGTAGTAGTAGTAGTAGTAGTAGTAGTAGTAGTAGTAGTAGTAGTAGTAGTAGTAGTAGTAGTAGTAGTAGTAGTAGTAGGAGCAGCAGCAGCAGCAGCAGCAGCAGTAGGAGCAGCAGCAGCAGCAGCAGCAGTACTTCCTCCACGTCATTTAAATTGTCGCTTCCCATGTCGCAAAGTGTGTGATTCGGCTCGTCTAGATAGACTGTCGGAAACACTGTTTGCTGTGTTTGAACATTGATGCAACCGCATCGTTCGCGTGGGCATTTATCAATACTGCAGGCTCGGGTATAAGAATCCTGGTATCTCTACTGAATACGAAAGGCTGAAGTGGACAATATCGAGAACAAAGTGTTCTCAAATTCTAAACATGCGTTACTTGTGGCGCATGGTGCTGCGAAGGTAGCAGATCTGAAAACACCAACAAATCAGCGAAGCGCTTGCGAAGAAGGAACTGCTTACCTTATCCCGCTGGAAGTTCGTTACAGTGTACTCGAAAAATGCTAGCTTGCCTTCATAGCCTGCCCACCTTGCCTTCATAGCCTGCCCACCTTGCCTTCATAGCCTGCCCACCTTGCCTTCATAGCCTGCCCACCTTGCCTTCATAGCCTGCCCACCTTGCCTTCATAGCCTGCCCACCTTGCCTTCATAGCCTGCCCACCTTGCCTTCATAGCCTGCCCACCTTGCCTTCATAGCCTGCCCACCTTGCCTTCATAGCCTGCCCACCTTGCCTTCATAGCCTGCCCACCTTGCCTTCATAGCCTGCCCACCTTGCCTTCATAGCCTGCCCACCTTGCCTTCATAGCCTGCCCACCTTGCCTTCATAGCCTGCCCACCTTGCCTTCATAGCCTGCCCACCTTGCCTTCATAGCCTGCCCACCTTGCCTTCATAGCCTGCCCACCTTGCCTTCATAGCCTGCCCACCTTGCCTTCATAGCCTGCCCACCTTGCCTTCATAGCCTGCCCACCTTGCCTTCATAGCCTGCCCACCTTGCCTTCATAGCCTGCCCACCTTGCCTTCATAGCCTGCCCACCTTGCCTTCATAGCCTGCCCACCTTGCCTTCATAGCCTGCCCACCTTGCCTTCATAGCCTGCCCACCTTGCCTTCATAGCCTGCCCACCTTGGCAATTTTCTTCGGTGGTGAAGTTTTACTCAACGCAGAAACACGATTCAAAGTTCTCCAGATTCATGAAGTTCTCGCGAATCCTTTCGGCTCTACTTTGGATGTGCTGTGCAACGGTGACCCATAGGGGAAGTCCTCTTTGAGAGATACTGATAAATGCAGGTCGTTGCGCACGCAATCATATGTCAAAAAGTTCAAGCGTATTTTGTGTTTCGCTATTTGGCGCTCCGTGAATCCACGTAGAGCTATATCAAACGACATATCACTGGAAAGCTTTTTTTAGTGTTCCAACGAGCTCTGTTTTCAAGTTGTTCCCCTTCCGCTCTTACCGTTGTAGCAACATGGTTTGTCGAGGAGCGACCGTCCGGCGGCCTCCCTTGCCGTGGTCCGGTTTCCGAGCGGGGAACCAGATTAGTCTGCTCGTTCTCCATGGAAGTAGTTGGTGTTTCTGTTTCCGAATTGTGAGCCGTGCTAGGTGTAGAAACAGGCAGCGGATGTTTTCGTGGTCTCCCACGCTTCGGCCTGCTTAACCTGGCAGCCTGGGACAACAATGATAATGGGACGTGCTGCTGTATGCGTTCGGACAAGTGTTGAAGCGTCCTGCCAACATGCCGACTACCACATTGTCGGCATTCAAATTGATAAATGAGATGGCTCAAATGGTGGGTTGGCAGGACGTCCTTCAACACTGTGAACGAACGCACCATTGTAAAGACAGTAACTACATTCACTGCATAGTACGTCTTTTGCACGATCGATTTCACTGCACGACTGACTTTTGTTGATTCAGAGCCTTTCCAAGGCAGGCATAAGAACACCCGACACGGTGATGGCCCGATTTTGTGTTCCTTCCGCGGCTCTTAGTCACAAGAAAACGTTATGGAACTTGACTTTCTTCATTTTTGCTGTTGTTATGAGTGCACAATTTATCTTATTTATTGCCATTTTTTCTCTCTGTTTACCTTGTGCCCAGTTCTCAATTGCAGTGTGCCAGCTATTCCATTTGGTATGAGCAATGCTTCACTCGTTCAAGATGGTGCTCCTGTTCAGTTTACCTGTCAGCATGGATACTTTCTATGGGGAAATTCTTCAGCTACATGCAATGGTGATGGTAGTTTGAGCTCGGTACCATCATGTTACAGTAAGTTAAAAGTAGAAATGTGCATATTACTTTCCTTTCACGGTCGGCTTGCAAATAAGTACATTGTCATTGTAGGGGACAATGATGACGGGTAGATGATAGGTAGACAAGCAACTATAAAATCGGTTGTGGCGACAAACGCGATTAGGCCGGCTGTAGGGACGCCGTAATGTCGCACTCGCCCCAGCACCATTCAAACAATTCCCTTTGGCAGTTCACGGCACGAACTTCAACAAAGCCCCGTGAATGCGTACTGGGGGAAGGCTAGACAGCATGTCTCTAGACATCAATAGGCATCGCAGGAAAAGCCAGTCAATAGCACAAAAGAGCGAAAGCCTTTGTCACGGTTCGGTTTCACTCGCGCACCGGGCCCGAGCTGCCAGCGAAAACAAATGCTGGGCGCGAGCTGGCAGCACAAACAAACACCGTACTCACACGAGACCGTTGGGCCAACGGATAGCCACAGCCATCAAAAACAGGAACAAACCCATCCACGGCTCTTTCTCTTGCTAGCTGTGCTGCTGCGTGCATCCAACAGTTTTGCAATTTCTCCCTCCCACCCACGCCTCTTGATCTGTCCTAGCTCACTATTCTGGACAAATATTAATTCATTTGCAATGAAGCGCCGGGGGCCGGCGGGGGCATTCGGCGGCTTGGTCTGATTCCTAGCTTGGTAACCGGTTTGAGGTTTCCAAGGTTGCTATGACAACGTGCAGTCATGCGCAGGGCCACCCAACATGCATTTGGGGGCCCAGGAAAGACAGAAACGCGTTGCTAGGCAACAGCAAAAGCGCTCAGCGAGTATCACGCTACTCATGCAGCGCGCACGTTGGCTTAGGGTATCACGCTACCCTTGCGCTGCGGGGTACCACATTGCCCCTCGCTGGAATCAGACCCGCGCCCCGGATACCTTGCGCTGGCCTCCTGACGGCCAAACTCAACCAACTTGTGCGCTGTGACTGGGGTTGTGCATGTATTACTATTAGCAACATAGTGTGGCCCAGGTCGGCAGACTTTCAATTACTGAATTAGCCAAGCGAGCTACTCAGGCCAGGGTGCATGATTACTATTCGCAGCACTTATCGTCCAGGCAGCAGTCGGGTTAATCATCAGAATCCCATCGCTATTTTACTCCAAGGCGTTGTTGCCATGGTGACAGTGCGTTCTATTGTTTGCCACAAAGAAATGACTATGCTATTTGTATGTGTTTGTGTGTGTGTGTGCATGTGTGTGTGTGTGTGTGTGTGTGTGTGCGTGTGTATGTGTTTGTGTGCGTGTTTGCATGTGTATATGTGTGTATATGTATGTGTGTGTGCGCATGTGTGTGTGTGTGTGTGTGTGTGTGTGTGTGTGTGTGTGTGTGTGTGTGCGTGTGCGTGCGAGTGTGAGTGTTTGCATGTGTATATATGTGTGTGTGTGTGTGTGTGTGTGTGTGTGTGTGTGTGTGTGTGTGTGTGTGTGTGTGTGTGTGTGCGTGCGTGCGTGCGAGTGTGAGTGTTTGCATGTGTATATGTGTGTATATGTGTGTGTGTGGGGGGGGGGTGTGGGTGAATGAAATGCGTGTTTGTGGGTGCTTGCGTGCATTACTGCAGAGTTGATGGGCAGCAACCTTTGCAGATCATCTGCTGTTACTACTATAATATCAATTCCTGGCCTCATGTTGAATTACGCTTCAGCAAAAGCACTGTGCAGCAGGCACAATGGCACGATTCTCTCGGAAACATCGTTCCGCAATTCATGCTCGGTTGGTTTGACAGATGTTTACAGCGTTTCATGGAGAGGATTGCAGAATGCAAATAACAAAGCATTCGACACCAATGGCAGGGAAACAGATCTAGCTCAGCGTTTGGGTGTCGTGTGTGAAATACGTAAGTCGGTCTTCAATTTGTTTCATTTCGAACATGAGCCACGCCAAGCTGCCGGTAATCCACAATTACAAGAAAATTCTGGACAGGACAATGCAAACCTGCTACATCCACTCAGGCACATAGCTGCCAAACCAGTTCAATGTCGACTCACTGCATAATGTCAATGTCAAATACATCCTGCAGGTGAAGACTAGGATGTTGGCATCCATTGTACAGACACTAGTCACATTTTCTGCGTCTTTTGCTGCATACACGATAGATACTACCGTGGCCTTGGTGGAGAAGGGAGAGTCATCAGGCAAACTGTTGCAGCTCTCCACTATTCCGTTTCTCTATCGTCCAGCGACTATGTCTGTCAAACTGCTGGCGCTGGACCTGAAAGCTGTGATGACCAGCGAATACAGAGGTTGTCCCTGTTAGCGCACCATCTGTGGTCAGCGGGATTTGTCATACCGAGCTGAGCAGCTGCACGTGCCTCCAAAGAGCTGCCTGGAAGGTGGCAGTTTGTTCGGCTCTACGGAGCCTCGTGTCTCGATACCAGTGCAAACCAAAGGCAACCAATGAAAGTAATTAAAGTTAAATAAACAAGCAGTGGTACAAACACACATCACGGTTCCTAACAAAAATGCTTGCTAGCATTCCTAAATTGTTTTACCACATTTTTTAGCAACCCTGATGTGTTTTTCTCTTGAACAGACAACTTTGGCACATTCTGGTTTCCAGGGATCAGTAACTGTTATGCCATTCAAAACAAGTCAAATTCTTCCTGGACAGGGTGTCACACAGCTCAGTTCTGATGACCCCTGGCTCCAAGATTAACCCTTTGCATGCTGAGCCCCTTTTCTCCAATCCACTGGCTTTCCAGCGGACTCACTCTCTCACAGCTCCGAGAGAAATTTATTCTCATTTCACTCCACCTCGATGGATTTTCATCGTCCTGGGCTCGTTGGAAAGATCAGGACCAAGCGAATCCATCCTGGCAGCTCTCAGCTCCATAGACACATCAGGGCAACTTCCACGTCTTCTCCAAACTACTCCACCGTGTTTCGGAACGACACGACAACTCAATTTCACATTCTTGTTTGGCTTCTTGCCAAAATTCAACCGATGCGCAATGCGTTTATGTTTGACGAAGTTACTCAAGTTTGTACACTGGTCTATGCACTGCAATATATCGCGCGAATTTTTTGTGAGTTAACTCGTACGTAGTGGATCAGGTCATGCATAAAGCGCGAGTTAACTCGTACTCAGCACGCAAAGGGTTAATAAGACGAGCAAGATCTCCGACACACAAATTGGATGAATGCTTGAAGAATGCACCTCACAGATACGTGTCCATGTCTTGATGTCATTGCTTACAAAGGAAACATATGAGTACTATTTAAATGTTTCACTTGTGTGTGTGTGTTTTTTTACCATATGTATGTATGTACAGTGGCAGTTAACAGGTGTGAAGTACCCACCATTGTGAATGGAACCAGTACGAAAACATTTATACAATATGGTGAAGTTCTAAACTACTCATGCAATGACGGGCTTATAAAATCTGCATTCCCAATTTGTGAGCCGAATGGACGTCTAAGTGCGACTCCTACTTGTGAGAGTAAGTGGAAGCAGCCTTATTGTGCTTAAGTTCCTACTGATGATTCCGTATTTTCAATTGCTTTTTTAAGATGATGAAAGTGTCTGCTACAAACATCTGAGCTTGCGCTTCTTGGCGGCTGATTTAACACTTGACTCGTTCGCGACTGTTTCTGGAGCACACAACAAGCACACATCAAACATTCCACTCGCCAATACAAAAAGTATTTAAAAATGTCCATTTGCTCCACTTCCAAAGTAGGTGAGGAACTCTACTTCCTAAAGTCAGTTTTTCTCATGAATGGATATCTGAAGAGCTGTTGAGAGGACTTATGAGTGAAAGAGGAAAAATAATATGAAGACAATTTCATGCAGGCAGAAATAGAAAGACAATAATTTCATGGAGTCAAAGAATAGAAAGACAATTTCATGGAGTCAGGAACAAAGGGCACATAGCAACCAAGTGTATGTCCAAGACACGGTGCAGTAAATGTGATAGACGGCATCGCACCAACATTTGTGTCAACCGGCAGCAGACATTCTCCGGAACTTGCACCCGCATGCCCAACTCAGCATCTGTCCGGCTGTTGAGCGGACAGATTGCAAGTTGCTGCTTCTCATACACCGTATCCTTCATGGCAATGTCAGTTTGCTCCTCAAATCACACCTGGAACGCTGCTCGCTGCCCCGTGCCACCAGAGTTCAGGATGCCTGCAATCTGCCCCTTCCCAACATCCGCAGTACTTCGGGATCTAACAGACCAGTATTTGCTGCTGCTAAGTTGTGGAATCTTTCGCCCCCTAGTCCTGCCCTACCACATGCCAATGCAAACGTCTATTGAAAGTTTACTTTCTCGGCTAATGCTAAGATGTTCCCTATCCCCGAGAGATCTCTAGGCTCACTGTTTTCTTTACTCCACCCATGATTGAAAGTTTACTTTCATGATTCTTACGCTGAGAGATTCCTAGACTCACTGTTTTCTTCACCCCTTAATCCAGGGTATCTAATCGTGTTCTTAAATCTTTCCTTCCTTTCCATCGTAATCTTAACATTGGTCATGATTGCCCGTTTGACTTGCGATGTAAAATAAAAATAAAACAAAAACAAAACAATTACATGAGTTCCGAATTGCCATTCTAGCCTTTGGTCAGTCAAGAGCCAAGACCTGTCACCGACTGGAGGACGACTGCTCCACCTTGTTCATTGTTGAGTCCTTACTGAAACTGGCCCTGGCAGGGATGCTGATGTCTGTCATCGCCGACACGGATGACAGCAACGCTTCGACAGATCACGCGTGTGTCAATAGGTCCGTCAGAGAAATACTGCTCTCCATAAAGGCTTTCTCTCACAGACTACGAAGTCTAGAAACATAGCTGTCGATCGATTCAGTTGCTGCTTGCTTTTCTCACCTGAACAAATAAATTTCATATTCCACGTTGCGCTTCCGCATAACGTGGGCAAGCAAAGCATCTTTTAGATCACTGCACGTTCCAGTCTGGCTGTCATCTTAAGTTGAATACAGGTCAAAGACATCCTTTCCTCCCACATGCCACCTCCCACTCCCACACTGATCCTTCTCGCGGTCGTCACCAGCGATTTTGGCTTGTTATGGAATCACAGTCATTCCGTTCCCTGGGACGCAGGACACTAAGGACAACACTAGTTTGTTTCACATTATATTGTTGACATGACGGGATTGAAGGCTGAACTCAAAGAGGCGAACAAGAAGACGAACAAGAAGACTAACAAAAGGACTCTCTACTACAGAATCGCGCATGCTCATATCGCACATGCACACGACTAGACGAGACAGTTTGGGGAATGCCATCGCACAGGAAAACAACACATCATTTCACAACACCTGTCCCCTTGATTACATTCCACAAAATAATAAACCGACACCATGTTCCACACGCACTATAGCAAAAGGAACCAAAGCTAAAGAGGAAAACCTACAACCAGCATACATTGTAGCACAGCAAGCTAACAACAAGCCAACAAAAAACCCAGAGTGGACGGTCTAAAGAAAAAAAATGGGCCACGACACAGGGCCTACCAAAAAAAAAACCCTAGAGCCGACGCTCCAAAACCAGGCCATGACACAGGGCCAAACAAAAGCCACCAGAGCGACGACGTTGCTCCAGAACCAGACCACATCACAAGGCCAAACAAAAACACAAGAGCCGATGCTCTAAACACAGGCACACAAGGCCAACCGAGAAACAAAAGCCAAAGCTCCAACAAATAATGCCATGCGCGCAACAACGCAAAATAAATATACGTGTACAACACAAAACAATGCAGAAAACAGAATGATGAGAAGAGCAACAGAACGACAACAACCAAACTCAACTACACAGCAACAAGCAACGACCTGAGCAGCGAAAGAAACACAATCAGACAACACAGCTAGCAAGACAACAACGTCTTATTGGCGATGGTGCCATCGTGAGAATAAAGAATTCAAATTCAAACAAATCAAGCAAATCAAGCAAATCAACCCCAGACGAGATTTCAAAGCATACATCCTACCACTTGTCATCTCTTCCGTATGTACTTGCTCACATTGCTCAGCACATCTATAGCTCCATTGCGCCCAGCCTATGTGATAAACTCCCTATTGCCATCGCTACTGCCTCAGCAAGCAGCTAAACTTTGATCTCTCTGTATCTGATCCCCGTGCCTGTAATTATTTTTCTCTTAATGGCCACAGGCCATCGTGCGAATAAAAGATTTCAAACAAAGGAGGACACACAGTCGGTGATGCCAGACTCGTCCACTGGCCTCTGGCGAGCCACAGCCACACACACCATGCGATACCTGCCGTCCCAGGCTCCAGTCCACATTTTCAGTTTCAGTCCAGCACCTCCTCTGCCTCCTTTTCCATCGTTTTGCGCTCCCACCAGCTTTTTTATCTCCTCTGCTCCCACGCTTACTTTTTACTTCAAAGTTGCTTTGTTGTTGACGATGACGACAAACAGATTCAAGACAAAGAGACTCATCCTCTGCGTCCCGGGTTTCGGCACCACGCTGTTACGGAATCACAGCCATTCTGTTCCCCAGGACGCAGGACACAAAGGACAAGACTACTGCAAAAGCCATATATATATATAACGAAGTGCTAAATCTAACGAATTAACGAGGAGAAATCTGTCGTTAAAGTCGAAATTGTTATACAGAAATCGATACATATACTGTCCTATTGAGCGTTGAGAATGAGTGGAAATCGTTACCTTTGGTACACGTAAACTAGTCAATTTTGTGAAATCGTTATATATGCGCCTCGTTAGAATAATGCCTTTTACAGTAGCTTGTTTTACATTATATTGATGACATGATGGAAATGAAGACTGCACTCAAAGAGACGAGCAAGAAGACTGACAAAATGACTCTCGACAAGAGAATAGTGCATGCTCATATCACACATGCACGCAACTAGACGAGACAGTTTGGGGAATCCCATCACACAGGAAAACAACACATCATTGCACAACAGGCTGGCATCAAATAGTTCTCAAATCTGGCAATCCTTCTCTCCCACTGGAGGCCAATAGATTCCACGGCTTCAAGAGAAAATGAAGCCAAGGACTGCTTTGCTGCAGAATCCATCCTAGCATCCCAGACAAGACACTTGACTTCGTCGCCAAAATATTGTTGTTCACACAATACTCGATACTCAACTGAGGACATTCATGGTAATAACTTTCAGAACGAAAACAGGAAGAAGAACGACAACCAAAAGAACCAGCATAGAAACTATGCATGCACAGCACGTGTAAAGTCAAAAAATAATGACTTCCCAAGTACCGATAACAGAAGTACAGTCGACTGCACTTATAACGAACTCGCATTTAGCGAATTTCGTGATATAGCGAACCATTGCCCATGTCCCTGTTTCAACCCATACAAAATAGACCCTTTATAGCAAACTGGTTTCAACAAAATCTTGTAGGGCTCCATGTGAACCAAGTTCAGTCATACTTTCATGGGGCGCAGGTGAGTCATGATTTTCTGCTTGTATAGCATAAGTGCATTTCTGTTATAACAAACGACTGTAGTCGTCTCGGCTTCATCACCTTCATTATTATGCTCGACCCACATATGTGAATAATTATGTAAAAGTGGAAGAGAAAAAAGACATATGGATACGAGTTAAGAGTAACTCTCCATCACTGTAACATGATACTATATACTATATAAGTTGGAAGGCTGTCGGTTAGCGCTACGGAGATGTGTTGAAGCTAGGTGTCAGGACGTCGAATGTTTCAGTACTCTGTCAGTTTTGTGCCTAGTTATTGCACTTTCTGACTGTATATAGTATCATGTTACAGTGATGGAGAGTTACTCTTAACTCGTATCCATATGTCTTTTTTCTCTTCCACATTTTTTTATGGCTCAACATCCGAGTTTCAAATTATGTAAAAAAGTGTGTGTGTGTGTGTGTGTGTGTGTGTGTGTGTGTGTGTGTGTGTGTGTGTGTGTGTGCGTGTGTGTGTTTGTGTGTGTGCGTGTGTGTGTTTGTGTGTGTACATCTACATATTGCCAATGTCTGATGCAGCTGGGTGGCCAGCATGCGGAAATACTGGGATGGAATATTTATATGTAGGCGAAGAGAGAAGCTTCAGACATAGCCTGGAATTTTGCAACTCATTGGGAGGGGCCACACTGGCTACTCCGGTGAATGCTGAGCATTACGAGTGTATTCGCCACATTAAACCACCAACCAAAGCAATATGGACTGGTATTTACTCACGGACGTATACTACCCAAACTTGGATAAGTGTTGAAGATGGCTCCGCTGTACCATCCACTCAATGGAATGCTCAACAGCCCACCACATCCCCTGCTAAACGTTGTGTCCAGATGTTGGCTCATAGCGTGTCTGGAGGTGGAAAATGGGAGAACACATTCTGTGACATGCAATTGCCAGCTGTCTGCCAAAGACAAAGTGAGTATTTCTATAATGGAATCCACCATGATGATTTCTGTGTAAAGATGAAATCTGAATGCTTCACTTCTTTCACTGCACTTCAATCAGGCCCATTATAAAGAAGGCATGCTTTGGTAATGTACTCCGATTCAAGTGGAAACAATGGTGAGTTGCCAAGAACAAGATAAATTGTTCTGACGCTACCACCCTGAATGGCCAAGGAAGATTACTCGTCACGCACACGCAGCATATAGAAACGAGCATAAATCACTGTACAAACAGCTATAACTTCGCCTCCCAACTTCAAATTCAACATATGAGGCATCGGCAGATAGAACCGGGGTCCTTGCGATTTTTCAAAATGTCAATACCTGCAAAAGACCGAACCGATGTCGTTTTTAGTCACCGAGATCAAAGCGAAAATACTTCTTGCGCTATCACATTGAAAGTGCATTCCCCTTAGTGGCTTCACTATAATTTTTTCATCATCGCAGTTGTAGTTTATCCGCCAAGGACTTGGAACGTCCAGGTAGGCGTTTTCAGCCACCATGGAGGCATTTGCGCTCTGGGTAGCGTGTGCAAATCATGCGCTCAAAAGGGAGCGAAACAAATAATTTCTTGGAGGAGCGATTCCGTCACAAATTCGTAATGAAGCACGAGCGGCTAGAATATTTGGCAGCTGGATCTCCAGAGATACTCCGCTGCCTGGGATAGTCCCCGCAAGAAGAATCAGGTGAAAGTGAAGAGGTTTGGCTCATGTGACAAGCCATCAGTGGAGGCAGTGCAGATGATGAGTTTGAGAGCTCCGTGACTCAAAATGGCGACACGGACAAGAGCGCTGAGAGTGCCAAACGAGATTCAGTACTCCGTGGCAACTATTGGCAGCTGGATAAGTTGGTGAGATGCGGAGATCATGAAATTTTGTCGCAGTATAATGCATGTATATACAAGCTGCTGTGCATAGGAGAGCAAGACATGCTTGGTGGATGTATCCGGCTTGGCCCAGCATGCATGTCTAGCGTGGTAGGTTCTTCCCAGTCATGTAAAATATCAGTTGCTTGGCTTCTTTCTGTCTGACAAGTCTGCATACAACACCAGACTTGCACATGACAGGAATTGAGTTTTCAAGTAACATTGCAGCAAGTGCAGGCAACAATGTTACTATAATATCAACTAGAGTACTCTATGCTCTCCTGAAGACCTATAAATATGCCTAGCCCTTTGGTGCCTGACTGAATTTTAGATTTTTCGTAGTTTTGGTTCAATTTTTTGGAAAGCCTATATCTCCGCAACCGTTTAGATAATGTAGAGACAAAAGTATGTATTCTGAATGGCAAGACACAGGAAAATCCGATTTTTGAATTTTCAAGTCAGAAAAATCTACAATTAGGGTCAGGGCACTGCGCTGGTCCAAGAACATCTTGGTCGCCAACACCACTCAGCACGCCGAATCCAGTACCTCGTCCACGGCCTCCGCCACGGCCTCCGTCACGCGCGCCACGCATGCCACAATCAGCTGTTCCATCAGCTGGCTGAGCTCGACCAGCGCCGCGAGCAATTCCTCCGCGCAGCCTGAGCGGAGCAGGTCCACAAACTGGCTGTGCTCGCCCTACAGCTTCTCGAAGCTCATCGTCGGAAATTTTGTCCTCATCTGAAGAGCTGCCGTTCTCAAGAAATTCACAGAAAACCAAATCATCGTTGAGTCGGTCTGCCTCATCTGATGATAGCAGGTTTCCGTCGGAGAAAAGAGCGTCAGATTAGTCACCGTCGTCGTCTTCTGATTCTTCTTCTACAGGGGCATCATCGGCCTCCAGCTCTTCAAACAACTCAGGCGCTCCTGCAGCATTCATGACGGAGGTCTACTGTAGTAGCCATGAACTGTACTAGTCGAAAACGAAGCGAAATAGCAACGTTTTGTTTGTGTTGCGCGAGGCGTGTGTAGGCTGCCACGCTCGATTGACTTCCGCTGATCTGCGCGATCACGTTTATCACGACTCGACTTTTTCAAATGCAACCCCCCCCCCCCTACTTTCTCGATTGTTATCTACCTGATCTACAGGCGAGCTACTGAAGGGTCTCTGTACAAAAAATCAGGCACCTGCGATGTACGTGACCGGCTCTGTGCTCGATTTTAGTATGCACTGTCAGCATAGGTCGAAATCTACCTACCGGCACGTAAGGGTTAATTATCCTCGACCACTCCATCAGAGCCAACTGTAACTGCGTTCCATTTTGCCAAGATGACAAGATGTTTGATTACTGAGGGTTTCCCTTATGCACCAACATGACGTGAGTTCCCTCCGGGAACGGACACGATAATTTACTTTACTTACTTTAGCAACATGAGCGCTAGAGCAATCTGATTCTGCTGCTGGTGTTTGAATGGTCACTGTACCTTGATTGATTGAGAGCTTCAAATCGAAAGAAAATTGTCTCTGAGTTTAAAATAGCACTACAAAGGTGCGTTAGAGCGGCTTTTGAAGTTGTACTTGGATTCATGTGTGTTACTTGTGTCCAGAAGCTGGTTCTCAACCATCAATGATGCCTCCAACTACTCCGCTGTCATACGACAAGCTAAAACGGCGGGAAGCCAATAATGTGTGCCGTAATATTTCCGAAAACAATAATAGGATTGATAGTGATTGCCGTTTCCAAGGCCTCATTACAATACCGATCCGTCTGCCAAAGACTATTATACACCTGTGAGTTCAATAATTACTTGCTGCATGTGTTCTAGTTTTTGAAATATCTTGTGCCACGAAAAGTGCCTTTGCAGGATGTTGAAGCGAGAAACAAAGTTGTTGTGTGCCCTTCCCTGCATTGATTTGTCGTTGCTGAAGGTCAACAAGATATTTCGGTTTTGTAATGGAATCCGCTGATCGTGAGGTGTGTTGCAACGAGTGCCATATAGTAATACAAAGACTTGAGGAATTGGGCAGGCAGGCACTCGGTGTTTCTAGTTGATTTATTTTCGGTTCGATTTATTTGTGCTTCGATTTATTTGCATTTATTTGGCACGGCTACGCTGACACTACCCAGCCGCGTACCCTTTTGCAGATATCGGTCTACATTTTTAGTGCATGTGGTGTCCTTATTTTGATGCATGTAGATTAATGCAGTACGGTGGCTTTGTTTGCGCTGCTGCGGGTGCGCTGTAGGTGCAAGTGTGCTTGCACGTTCTGCTGAGGAGAGTGTTTTGGCTTTCGCTTGCGCTGCTTGGTGCTTCGAAGTTTTCCTTTTCTGGTTGTTGTTCCTTTCGTGATGAACGGATAGTCTTTCTATCTCTTTTGTGTAACCTGTATTCATATTTCCTGCAATGTAAATATCACCCCACTGAGTTGTGTGAGCTTGTAGTCGGTTGGACCAAAAGATGCGCCTCTAGAACCAGATCGACGAATTATCCAGGCAGGTGGCAGGTCTAAGTGAGGAGGTTACGGCCCTCAAAGAATCCGCCATTGCTCAACTAAATGCTCCCCTCCCAGCTCAACACAGGCACACCATAACAGATAGTCATAGCCGTGAGATACAACATTCAGCTGACCTCCGTAGCATGGGTGACGGCAAGTGTCACGAGTTGCTCACATTGGGTATGCTCCAAGATGAATCCTGGAGGTTGGCATCCTCGGATGTACCCAGGGTCGAACAAATTGTGATATATTATGTCAGCAACCTGAGGGCTGACTGCACAGCAGAGAGCCTCACAGAGTTCATAACAAACAATTCCAAGGCAGTAACACCAGCAGACCCTGCGGCTGTCCATAACTGCAGCATGCACTGTACAGAGTCAGGAAAGTTATGAGCAAGGCTGATCATAGATGCGAATGCCCCTGCGCCTGTCACGTCGCCAAATTTCTGGCCACGGCCCCAGCAAGCAAGACCATGGGAGTTCCACAACCGTACCCATTCCAACAGTTGCCCTGCCTCACAATACACCACATCCAGAAGTGTGCCAGGAAAAAATCACTAGTTCTATGCATACGCTTCAAATTTGGCCAGGTTCAGCACACCCTGTTAGAAAAATTCGATTTTAACCACCAGGACTCAAACTAGGGACCTTTGCTTGAGGCCAGCGATGTTCTAACCTATCGTAGAGGAGGTTGTTTTCTATGTTCTCTCACCGCCGTCAGCTATCCCGTCTTCTATACCCTTCCAGGTACCCTGAAGGTCCTCCAGAGGAGAATTTATCTCCAGCAAAGCGTTGTTGATCCGCTAAATTCGTGTCGAGATATATTCACCCAGTGCTGATAATATAGAATGTTGAATCTGTGATAATTCACCATTCTATTATCAGCACTGGGTGAATATGTCTCGACGAATTTAGCAGATCAATAACACTTTCCTGGAGATAAATTGTCCTCTGAAGGACACCTGGAAGGGTATAGAAGACAGGATCGCTCACGACTTTGAGAGAACGCAGAAAACGACCTCTTCGATTGAAAATTGGCCAAAAGTATGCGAAATGTATGTGCGCAGGTGCATTTCCACTGGCAAGCTAATCCCTCATTACGTCATCAGCGCTTGCTCGGCGAAATTCAAAAAGTCATCTTCCTGCTCGACTCGATCGCTTCTGGAGACTCGTTCTTGCTCGAGGGGTCTTCTCTTTCACCTACCTTGGTCTTGCCATCGAAAACTCGGCGTCGAAAATGAAGCCGGAGTGTCCCTTTAAAACATGGTAATTTACACTACCCTTACCTTCCTGGCCCATTTAGCAGCACACCTAAAAACAATCGAGCATTAATGCGAAAATGCGACACCTGTTGTCGCCACTCGCCTGTTTTGTAAATGTTTAAAGACAACCTCTTGAATGATTCTCGTTTTTGACCTTACCTTGTCTGTATATTTTTTTATTTTCCTCTGAGTCACGTTGGTGCAAACGCGCACGTGGAGATGCTCCAGTCTACAGGTATGTCGTCTGTTCCGTTCTTGCCAGTGTCCATGCTATTGTTCTACTGACACTGATAATTCCCTCCTTCTGTCTAATCGCGTTCCACTCTGCTTCTCCGTCTCTCTTCTATTCTGTTTCCGCTTCGAACGTGTAGTTGTTTCAGCTGCTCTCATGATAATTTATTCGTATTTTTGAAACCCGTTGTACCCGCGATCATGCGCTTGTACAACTGTGCTGTGCTGTATGACTGTGCAATGACCATGACTATGAGTCATGCTCGCACTGTGATGCCTTTTGTGTCACGTATATGTCGTGACGCAAGCACGCTGTGCCTTGTCTGGTCCTTTTTTTGCTTCTTTTTGCAGTTTTGGTTTTTGAGCTATGCCGGTTATGGTTGAAGTGTGTTTGTAAGGAGAAATCCAGAACGTTTAGTAATAGTGTGTTGTCACATTTGTGTTCGGAGAGTGTCGGATTTTGAATTCATGCCTGTTACAACACTGTACTCTTGATGACCTGGGTAAAGAAAGCATAGCCATGGTATTATTATTGTAACATGGAAAACGTTTACACAAGTTATGCGATCGAGTCCACCAACCAAATCAGATTTTGAACAGTCAGACGTGCACAATCTATCACAAAACTGAGAAGGAGTACTGAGACATTCCACGGTATGACAATCAGCTTGATCACTGCTCAATAGCGGCCTTTAAACTTGGAAGGTTCATGGATATTAGTGGTAATTCCAAAAGGGGGGGGGGGAGGAAAGTGCCATCGAGCTGAGCACACGCTGCTTTCCGAGGCTTCATGGAATTCTGGCCTGGTATGATGGCGGGACACCAAGACCAGGCAGATGGGTCAAATAGCAGTTCGAAAGCGCAAAGCAACGACAACCCAAATTGGGAGGCTCATAATTATCAGAAATGAAAAAATGTCGTTTCCTTGGTATCCATTGTTTTTTAAATATATATATATATTCGAAGGAAAACAAGGTTAAACCAGATAATGTTGCCCTTTCGTTGGCGCTTCTTCTGCTTCTCCTCTGTCTCGACGTACTCTATACGAGATAGTTTGGAAGCTCAGGGCCCTACGCTATGCTTTTTTTGCATTGCGAGAGTCAACTTTCTCTTTGCATTCGAGGGTAATACGACACAGTCTACCATCCTGATCACCTAGGCAAAAAAAGCGTAGGGATGTGATAAATTTGTCCTTTCTCCTATTTTTTTTAGATGTAACCTGGGATTCGAACCCGCAATATCACCCTGTATGCATTCTCCAATACACTTCGCATACATACTCATTTTTCCAAGTTGCTTTACGATTTTGCATTTGAAAGCCCTATTGCAATATTGTGGCCAGCTGTCTTTGATGGGACGGGACAAGACAGGTTTGGGATAGCGCCAGGCATGCCAATGCTGTCCTTATTGGTACGGTACGGGACAGGTACGGGATAGCGCCAGGCATGCCGATGATGTCCTTGATGGTACGGTACTTGACAGGTACGGGATAGCGCCAGGTATGTCGATGGCACAAACAAACAAACACGGAATTAAAGCTGTGTTGACCCTGGCTAAAGCCAGACCTTACTGAAGTAACGTATTCTGCATAGCTACGGGAATTTACCGTATGTCCACTTGCGAGCAATGCGTCATTATAGAGGGGGCACTGCGTTGTTTCAACAGCTTCTTCTATATTTGTCGACGCCAAATTAGACTGCCTCTTTGCTTATGTTATTTTTTGCCCCGGGAAAAATTCTTGGGGGGGGGGGGGGGATTGCTGTATACGTATATGTCATAAGGCGCATGAGCGCCTGGGCTCGTGGCTGTTTTTATTTATTTATTTATTTTATTTTATTTCACCGTCCAATGGCAGAAGCCAATGCCAAGGAGGGGGCGTTAGCCAGCCATGGCTAGAGAAGAAAAAGAAAGAAAGAAGGATAGAATTATGATAATAGGAAGAAAAGAATGCATCAGTTTGGTGAAATTTATCACTATGTTGACCATGGTGGAGAGCGGCGAGATCAGCTAGCAAAAGAGGCGAGCGAGCCTACAACGTGGCATGACATTTAACATAGTCTATGAACTGTCTAATAATGGATATTATCTTCATTCCATGGGCAGCTTGAGCCAATACGAATATGCAGAAAACATAGGAGATTTGGTAAACATTGTTGACAAAGCTCTGGGAATTACTATGCCATTGCGAGTGTCCCGTTCGAAAGTAGACGAATTATACTTGCTGAGATGTTCAGGGACAATGTTCAGTTTAATATGATGGAACAGAACGCATGACTGTCTCTGCAACAGGATAGAGATGGGGCTGGTGGAGGCCAAACTATATAGATCAGTAGAGGAAATAGAGAGGGTTAACGAAAAAAAGTTTACATACTTCGAAGTACTCGCTGTGCTGGACTAGACGTCCGAGAATGTGAGCTCTCTTTTCCTTGTCTTTCAGTTCCTTCGTTATAACAATAACTATACGAACCTGTGTAATGCTGTGTGTGGGCCCTTAGTGCCAGCCATAACACCAGTCTAGTCAAGCAAGGAGAACAAGAACAGCAACTCGCATCGCACTCCACATCGTATTTTTTTGCCGCTGAATTCAAATTCTGGATTTTCTCGACTTTTTCCAACAAAAGCTGTTGTCATATTTTAGCGCGCTGTGGCTCAAATAATGCAACTCCTACAAAATGCACAAAGTCACGATGCTTTGAAGATACGAGCATCCCGTAAATTCCCATCAATATTCCCTACACACTCATCATAGTTATATTAGGGGATTCAGATTTACTCATTAGTACGAGATCAGAGGTGAGTGGGTTAATCCAGCTTCCCACCTTTTGACCAGTATTGGCATTCATAATCGAATCTGTCGCACCCAACCCATCTCCAAGGAGATCGCGGCGAGGCGATGGAGCTTTCTGGGGCATGTGCTCCGGATGCCATCAGGGGCACCGCCACAGGTCGCTCTCGATTTTGCTGCTTCTGGTGCCTTGCGGGGAAGGATAGGCAGACCAAGAACAACACTGCTAACCACTCTCTCACTGGATTGTTGGGAGAAGCTGGGGCTTGTGCTTCTGTCGCGACCTGGCCTAGCCCAGCTTCGGAAGGTGGCGCATGATAAATGTCGATGGAATTCATTGCGAAACAGCACTGTTAATTAGCCTGGCCATAATAATACGATTACATCTGACATGCTTGCCTGCCTACTCGTGCACACGCATGCATTCTTGCCGGAGATGTCTACCTGTGGCGACAATAATTTTTTCATGGACTGATCTTCTTTTTTCGTGTTTGCACACTCTTGGCTGCTGCTGTGGCACTTTTGTATTTTCGTGCTGCTGTATGGCTGCACTAGCCGTATTAACTGTCGTACCGAGATGCACACATTCAATCCCTGGCTATGCTTTGGAATTGTTTTCGTTGCCTATGTCCTCATCTCTCTTCGTTTTGTTTTCGCTGGCTGGGCTCTCATTTATCTTTGCGTGCATCCTTGCTTGCTTGTATTGCTGAGGAAACATCTGCTGGTTGGTATTCGTGGGTCCCCATGGTGCATGGGCCACGCGTACTCATCCGGCGGATATGTGTGAATAATAATAATAATCGAATCTAGATGACATCTTGAGATGACCATTGCTGTCAGAGATATGGTCCTCTGTGGTAATGGTCACTTGTCAGGTGAGGTGGTGTTGACAGGGTGTTGACCAATGCCTAGTTACTTTGTGAATATTGTATAATTCACAATTTTCGATCGAAAACAGAGTCTCTTTGTACCCATTTCAGGGTGTACTCCAGGTTCAAAGGTGGCTGTTAGTTGTACAACAAGTACATTCACATGTTAGTACATCCTGTATCCAAGAAACTTGCTTGCATACAAAATCAGATAGATAGACTAGCCCACATGCTTAACGGTTTTCTCACGCATGCTCAACGCAGTAGGGGCACTGAATGCATCTTTACCGATTTGCATTTGTCTTTTGTACACTTTAGGAATCTCTCCCATAACCACATC